>NW_026849012.1:0-523738 GCF_030867785.1 Colletotrichum acutatum
ATCACAACGATCATGCCAGTGGTGATTGCGTTGATCAAAGTCGCCCAGAACACGGCTGGCAGAGTAATGGCGACAAGCGGACGGAACATCAGAGCCAGTAGAGGCTCGCTAGTGTAAGTCCCCGAGAAGATTCTCATAGTCGCCAAATAGGTCTTCCACGTCGATGGAGATGATGTGTGTGAAGAAGAGGGAGGGTTCTCAAGACACTGAGAAGACGGCTTGGCGGATTCGTGCCTGGATGATACTACCTCTACCTCCGTTATATATCGCCTTCGATAATTTGTTTCGGGAAAGGTAAACAGTACTAGAACCGTACAAGTCCCGACGAAGGCAGAAAATACCCAGAATATCATCCTCCAGCTGTAAGTTTGTGTGATCAGGCCCGAAAACACTACGCCGACACCAACACCCGCAGATAAGGAACATGTGTAGATACTAATACAGATTGTCAGAATCGTTTCATCATAATTGAGGCGCTCCTGGGATGGTAAGCAAAGAAGGATAGACTGACACCATGGCACGCCCGCGTTGGTGCAAGAAGAACAGGTCAGTGATTGTCAAGGGTGCGACGATTTCCGCAGCAGCACAAGCAAAGCCGAGAAAGAGCCTGCCAACAAGTGCACTGCCAAAAGAAGCCGCTGCTCCACTCCATATGCAACTTGCCGTAAGTAAAAGGTAGGACGCGATGTAAACGGGCCTTCTGCCGTATTTGATTGCAAGAGGCACCCAGATTAGATTGCCCGCACCAATCATGAGTGAACACCCGGTTTGAAGGTATGATGCTTTAGCAATGTTGTTTGACACAGTTTCAGGTCCAGGACCAAAGAACTCAAGAGTGATTAACTCCAGGGCAACAGCAGGCCCGACAATGACGGCATGGGCGAAGAAGATTCCAAAACAAGTGAGCGAAAAAATGTAGTATTTGCGGGTTGGTGACCTGGTACGTTATGGTTCAGCGCAAGCCTCCCCCGACTCAGGGTATTCGTGGCAATTTGAAATGAATCAATACTCACCAGTTCAAAGGATCGTTGGGGTCATTTGAGGGCGTGGGTACCAGAATGATTTCATTAGTTTCATTGTGGCGGAGTTGAACTGTTCCCAGTGTTTGTTCTTTCAACTTAGTGTCCATATCTTCTTGCAGACGAATCTCCTGAACAGGCAAGATTGACATCGTGTTTCAAGTGCATAGAGTACTACGACAGTCGAGAGCAGAATTGAAGTGAGATGGATGATGTGATCACAGGTGAGAAAAAGTGGTCTGAAGAATGTCCCAGGCTCGCCCAAATGGCTTATATGTAAAGACGGATACTACGACGACCGGAGCCTGGGAGGCATTTGGTTGCACATTTTCCAAAGAACGTTGTAAAGAGGCCCCGGGACCACCATGAGGTTTCATTGGGAAAGGCATGAGGAGTATCGGGATGTCCTGCTGAAATGCGGGGGTGGGGCCTCGGGGCGGGTAAGCTGGGGTTCGTTCTGTGTTGGTGGCGACAGGATATGTGATTGGGAGTAGCCACGAAGGAGGAAATACTTGGGAAAAATAACATTTCCTATCACCCATCTGAGAAGACTGAAGTATAGTTGGCAGGTTACTAGGGCAGAGTTACCGGCACGGCGACACCCACTTTACCGAGAGGCTCCAAGAAGCGCCGGACCCCAAACAGCAGGAGACATTACGAGTCTCCTCGCCTAGTAGACCATGAATGACTCTTCGCGGATATTTTTTTTGCTCAGCTAGGACAAAACGCTGTCTGTATCGAAATACCATCATCAGGGACTGCGTCATGCCAACTTTCGAGATTGAGGTAGGCTGGTGGAATGTGCCTAGTTGACAACTTTTTAAGTAGATTTAAATGGCGTAGTCTTGGCAGAAGCACTGATGGGACAGTTCAATTACGAATGTAAAGTAGGTAGTTAAAGGTGGATGTGTTTCTATGCTCCCCATACTCAAGAAGTCAACGATAGAAGCTCTTTCCATGTTCCATAAGAGGGCAAGATTCGTTATATAAATCCACCCCAACACCGTAGGGGCTGAGATACAATTCTAACTTTTTAGAGCCTCAAACCAAGCATTAAATCAATGAATTATACGCAAGTTTTGGCATGTTTTAATTGTCAGCACGTCGTAACTATACTGAAACTGCATAACTGGTGAGTATTTAGAAAACTTTTCAGTAGGTTGCTTTGTGTCAATCTGAAGCTTATGTTACTCGTTCATCTTAAGAGTCAAATTATTATCCGAACGTCAGTTGTAGTAATCATCTATAAAAGCTAACACCGACTTTGAAATAAGCAAAGACCCATGAGCCCCGGAGTATGAACCTCAAGTCTGCGACATGATGGCGTGAGACAGAGGCCTCTGCGTCCACTTGATTGAAATATTGGCATCGACGGGTTCAGGATCTGACCAAGTAGGCAAAAATGGGCCAGTCACAGGACAAGCAATAGCCAGACAGAGCATTCGAAGAGCTTTTCAAAAATCATTACCCTGGCGGTTTTGCAGTTTGGGTTCATTAACAAAAACTTCCACATTTAAGCATGCAACTCAAGCAATTTGACCCATCCGTCGAGGCATTGTGATTCACAATATGAATCTGACATCGCACATTGATTCACATGGTGCAATCGACTGCTACTAATAGGCCTGAAAGAGTGTGAAAATTCCCTTAATAGCTTAACAGTTACTCCTTGGAACCCTGAAGCGTACGGAAGTCCTCGGACTCAATATCTAGAGGGTGGTAGAACCCGGCGGGATGTCAGGGTTTACTCAACGTTTGGAAATGAATTCCATGCTTCACTACCCCTGTACGAAGAGCGGTTCATTATTACCCCGTTGCACATCGCAGCGCTTAAAATCCACACCCCAGGGACCAAGATGAGAGAAGCAGTGTGGCGAGGCTATCGTATTTTTCGGCATACATCCTGTTTCGTCTATGGGTTTCTCGCCCAGAAATCACTTTGCCGATCCTGCAAACACAACCCTGATATTGATATGACCTGTCAATCGAGACGAGAGGGGCAGTTGGGGGGCTGGGGAAACGGCGGTGAACGATCGAGGTGAGGGCGAGGCAAGGGGCGCCGAGGAAGTGGATAGTTTCATTCGACTGTTGCAGGGTTATGCACGGCTTTCAACCCGGACTGAATGTCGGCCTCGATCGAAGGTCGGTGGAGCAAGCAGACAGTGGAGATGATAGAACGTGGCTAGGCCCGCTTCTTGATACTCTGAGACTCGTAGTCTCATCCACACACATGATATTCAGGGTCTTCCAGAAGGAAACTTGAGACGACGTTTTGTATATGAATAACTCAAACTTTGAGCACGGTTGTCTCGGTCCGGGGTTCGCTTCCAAGACAGCAGTCCGAACCGTCCAACGAACCTTGAGCTCTGGCACTTATGCCTGACTATTGTCGAGTTTTGTGAGGGATGGTACACCGGACGAAGATATTGATTTTGTCTGACTTCCTTCAGAAATTGAGTTTTGCTTTGTGATCAGTGACATGGCCCGTATTGTGTGGGGGCCGGGGCAGACACCGCGGGGAAGATAACTTGAGGGACTGATGCTTGACAACCCGGACCTCGGTCCATCATCATAGCCGCTGTCATGGCGCCATCCCGCGATGTGGGATATACGTGTTTTGAGCCAGGTCCGGACCACTGAGTCCCAGAGGGCAAAACGACTCAATAAGTGGTACGAGAATAATGCGAATCTGGGATTCTTCATCCTGAAATGACCGCGCGAAGGAAACTTTATTTAGAGTTCGACGCTAGGAATAAAGTTCACTGCCCTTTATCTCAAGACATTCAGCGGAGACGCAGCTTAGACCAGAGTTACATCAATGGACAAGGCACCCTGCATTCCTCGGACTCCGCCTCACGACATGCAGATGGTCTCTATCGAGCTTTCAGATGGTTCAAATTGGAGATCTTCTGCTCCAGAATGTGGTGATATCGTTCGTCTAGTCCCAACTTACCGAAAACTTTCTGGGTTAGGACGCAAAACTCGACTCTCTCGACATGTTTGCGACGCTTCGAACCGAAGACCGAGATGGAGAGGTCGTATGCATTTCAAGTACACACCAACTACCGCAACCAGGTCAGAACACCAATCATTTTGCTTGTGACGGCTGCCGAGCAAAGAAGGTAAAACCGATTGATTGACTGAACCTCACGAGAAACCGCGCTGACCTGCTCACTCAGTTAAAATGTACTGGACACAGATTTGGCTGTCAACGATGCCGAGATCGAAATCTGGCTTGCACATATTCCAATACTCTACCACAAAGGCGTCGCAAAGGTGGAAGACCCCCGGCGCCGCACAAAAGCGCAACGCCTCGCGAGGTCACACCGTCCACGTCAGAAGAACCGCCGATGATGGTCCTTTCTGGATCACCCAAAGAGCGATTACAATCGGCGCATCCGGAGCAGTTGTCTGAACCCAAATGTGTGTTAAAGGGTGCTGCATCGGATCAAATCTTGTCACCGGAGCGAGCCGAGATTGACATGGACTCCCAGTCAGCCAATTTGCTCATCCAAACGCCAACATTCGTTGGCTCGGGCCAATCACCAAGCACCCTGCTGGAAAGGGAGTCCTCTGGCACACCACCTGAATTTGAGGATCTGGCCCTTCCAGATTACATGGAGTCAGACTTGCATGAGTTTGACATGGACGACTTACAGTTACTTGACGCCGAGATAAACCTGTCTGAAAAGGAAGCTGAAAGCCATGACTTAAGCAAAGCATTTGCATCCACTTCAACTCCATTCAACGTCCAAATCACACGGGAAACTAGCTTTGCTAGAAGCAGCTCGTCGTCAGGTAAGTCAGAGCTTTCCAGCTATGAGCTACGCAACGCTGCTCTTGAAAGCTTCAGCCATTGTCTAAATCAAATGATTGTTGCTAAGCAGATGCAGATGATTCTCAATGGGATGCTATTCAGCGGCCTAAGAGCAAACGCATAAGGGATGACATATCTCATGACGTCTCTTATGGTTTCGTTGCCACTAAACGGGCACCGTCTAGTCTCTCATCGCACGGTGTCAGCTCCGCGGTGCCTTTCACCCCTGGCCACCAACCAAACAACTTTCCTTTGAATGCCCCAAGTCCATTGCTTGTCAACCGTAGCCATGGCAGCCCGATCACTGGGCCTGGCTCACAGGCTCACATCGCAGCCGCAGCGTCTTGTCGCTGCGTTGGCGTGACGCTGAATTTGCTCGAGAAAATGCAGACGCAGAGCAAGGTTACGACCTTTTGCATGGCAGAAACCTCCCTACATCTGCTCAAAAAGTCAATATCCCAATGCCGATCCATAAGTCATTGCTCTTCGTGCCGGAATCGTTCCAGGGTAATGACATTCTCAATATTGCTAGCCGAGAAGATTATGGCCATATTAGAGGATATTGCATCTGTTTGGGAATGTGCTTCTCAAGCCTCAAATTTCGGAGATGACGGGAGGATTGAGGCATACGGACATGCACACCGTTGGATTCCTGTCCTTCTGGGACAATATCAGATTGATACCGTCCATGAACGATGTGAGATTTTTGGTTTCATAATTCTGCTGCAAGTACGGCAGCTTGGGGGCTTTTTAGAATCTTTGCGGCTTTCAGTTGACAGACACAGGTGGACGCCACACCAGAACTCGCTACGACCCATTTGCCTCCGTCTTGAAGAACTGCAGGAAGCTTTGAGCGGGCAGTCATGAGGCGTATCTAGATTCTATCTTGAGCATCTCCTTCGACGTCGTACATCTTTAGGGAAAATTCTAGAATCTTAAGATCCACATTAAGAGATAAATCGAATATTCTGACTCGAAAGCCAAATGATTGCGAGAAATATAGATGGGGTTCGACCAACGTCTGTCCGCCTCGGGGTTGCAGATACCACTCAGTTACCTTTGGGTTATGGACATATTTCGCCAAGCTTTGGCATAATCTCCTTTCTCCTGTCCTCGGTCTCAGCCGCTACCCGATGATCTATCCGTAGATTATCGAACCGTTTCCTCTTCCAGGGACCTCATCCCCGTAGATTAGCCGATAATCCTGGTGACAGCCGGGAGACCGAGTCATTCAAGTCGAAGACCTCATTGGACTTCTGAATGATCATGGATGTCTTGGCCTCAAGCCGGGTTCAAGGTTCCCAAGCCCGAAACCTTAATTCTTACTTCCCCGGTCCCGAATGCATTCGCAGAAGCTTAAATATACGAGCGTTACGCTTGATTAGCCACAGCCCCCGAAGCACTGTAACAGGTCTAGCGTTCCATCAATGAGAAACATGCCCTGAAGGAGAACAGCTGTATCAGCCTCAAGTTTGCTAAAATGGAACGTCGCCGAGAGGCCTAGATCTTGGCCATCCACCAGAACATCAGTATGCCCACGAGTCAACATTATGTGTCGCGCACACGCTATAGCAATTATCTAGACGCCCGTTCTACCTCCATCTTATGCACAGTCCGTAGTCGCTTCAGACCTTGTGACCAGGGCTGTTTCCAAGCGCCACTGTGGTTCATGGTGGCGGCTTCTCCGGCTCAACGTTTCTACAGCGTACCCACTTCAGTTACAACACATTCTAGGGTAAGCTACACCGGCCAACGGCTTATGCACCTCGGTTAGAGTAAACTTTCGCTATGAAGCAGAAAGTCTCCCAGGAATAGTCACGACAACCAAGCAGACATGGTTTGGTACACGTGGTCGGAAGGTCCCTCGCCAGACTCGTATCCAGGAAGGGAAATCGGAGACGCCCAAGACGGAAAGGCTCCGATGGAGGATGTTTGCTCCGTTGAGAATTTGAAACCCCGCCGCGAAATAACGACTGTGGCCACTTTCTCCTGTGGCGTAAATGCGAGTGGCTTATGGTCGCAGAGACTCGAGCATGGAGCTCCCTTGCGCTGTTAGATGATTCAGGCCACTAGCCGGTCGGTGAATATCTGAATTTTTGGAAGTCACCCAAAGCCTGGTGCATGATAAAAAGTTGCTGGGGAGCTTGGTATTTATCTATGAAGGAGCTCATACTATCAGAAACAGATTGGCTTCATGTTGGCTTGGGCCTTCATAGAACAGACTAATGGATGATAGACTCAAAATTGAGGAAAACAAATTGAGAAAATTAGTCAGTTCTATTCAGTGCACCTCAGAGCGGTTCACTACCACGCTAAAACTACTTCAGTATTCGCTCTAGAGTCTCCTCTTGAACTCGACAGTCGCCCAAGGGTCCGGTAGATATTGTGTCTCCGCTCGTGCACTCTGCGGGCGTCCCTGTCCATGTGTAAAGCGCATCTCGTAGTTCTTCAACAGATGGGCCATTATGGCCTTGATCTCATGAGCCGCAAAGAAGCGTCCTGGACAAGCATGGCGCCCGTAGCCAAAACTCAAGGATGTCGGATTCGATGCGACATACTGTGCGCGACCTTCCATGTCCGAGCGCTCTTCCCTCATTCTGGCAAAGCGAAACGCATCAAAAGTTTCGGGGTCTGGATAAAAGGATTCATCCATGGTGATAGCTTGTGTTGGTATCCCAATGGTGGTATGAGCTGGAATCGTAAAACCCGAGGATAGTGTAAGCGGCTGATGAACCACTCTTTCGAATGTGACTGCACACGTTGATATATTAGGTGACCGCTGTAAAAGTCCGAACTCATTGGGGTGAACATACTTAGAAGGAGAGGATTGAACCTTTGGCTCTCTTTCATGAAGCTGTCCATCTTCACCATCTTCAGGAAGCCAGATTTCGTAATCAAACCATCGCTGTCAGTAAGGCTCTCGACTTCGTCCCGCAATGTCTCAATGATTTCAGGACGTTCACATAAGTCGTAAATGAGCTGCGCAGGTGCAGCTGCACTCGTGTGTATCGCAGCGAAGCTGACTTTCAAGAGAATACTGGCCAAGAATGCCATGTCACGCTCTTCGCCTTTCGCCTGCTCGGCCATCCAATACAGAAGATCTTCAGCTTTATCCCCGGTCCGAAGACGACTCTCGAGCAGTGGAATAGCTGCAGCTTCTGCAGCCGCGTAGTGTCTGGCAATCTTGGCAATCTCTGGAATAAAACGGGCTGCCACTGGCTTCAGGAACTCTGGATATCTTTTCAGTTTCTGAGCGCCAACGAAGCCATCAATGGCAAAGTCAATAGATGACTGCACCCACTCTCGATTGTGAGATAGAGTGGTACCGCCGAACATGCAACTCGAGACTCTTGCCACAATTTGCGTCAATGTGTGCACGACTGGAACAGGCGTCCAATCTGTTCACGTTAGCCAAGAAAAACCGTTTATCAAGTTCTTGAGCGCAAACCTTCACAAGCAGGAAATGTGTCATCAAATGCGTCAACTATTTCATTCTGCACTGCCGGCATTACGTCGCCTGCAAATTGTTAGAAACAACCCATCAACTCTCATGGCTTTGTAAAATCACTTACCGAGATGATGATTCAGTTGCGCCTTAACAACGCGAGGATGCAGGGTCGATCTACTACCCATGGTGGTGTACTTGCCCTCAAACATCTTCAAAGTAGCATCAGAATCTCATACATGAAGTAACTTAGTAGAAGGCCGAAGTTATTACCTCGATGAATGTAGCAACAAAGTCTACCTGGTCGATTGGGGCCGTCTTGAGCTCTTCCAAGTATTTTGAGGGAATCATCAGACGTTCTCCAAGTGGACTTGGAACGTAAAAGAAGTCGCCTTTGGCCTGAACACTGTAAGAATGACTCGATCCAACCCACTCTTAGAAGTTGACATACGCTTTTGTACCCTTCCTGAAGCATCTCCTTGGCATTTTGGCGAAATCTCTCTCGATTTGCCTTAATGCTCTGTCTATCACTTCCACCCACGACCAGAACACCAGGGACGAGTTTTTGTTTTTCTGGCAATAGTGCGCGTAGCAAAACGATCACTCCGACAGTGAGACCCAAAAAGGTCATTGCCAACTCGTGATTTCCATTGGTATAGTCATGAGCATAATGCTGGAGTCGAAGAAGATCGGGATCAAAGAATGACTTCATCGCGATGTATTGACAGTTTCACGAAGATCTAGATGGGATCGCGCGCATGCGGAACCGTAATCACTCGAGAAAAACTGCTTATGCATCGCAGATAGTGCCTGACAAGAGGCGCGGAGCTTGCGAGGTTCGAATCATTGCGCTCGGGCTTTTCCCAAAGTATGCGAATTCCGAGATGTCGGCCGCCGCAAATCCCAACAGGGAAGGTAGCCGAAGCCCGAATGAGAGTGACTGAGATCTCAACATCGCCATTAAATAATACCCATACAATGCCAGGCTCAACATACGCATAGTATTTGCGGCATCAAATTGTCTGACATTCTTCCAACGCTTCAAGTCAATATATCTTTCCACAATGGGAGAACCAATTCATGACATTCCGTTGGCGAGCTCAGCCCCACTCTCTCTCAGTGTTTTACCTGAGGGGCACGATGCTTTTCAGCCTTACAAAGTCGAGAAGTTTGACGAAGGTCTTCGATATGACACTCTTCAAGTTCATGGAGGACATCGACCGGACATAGAAACACATGCTCGAGCTGTCCCAATCTACAACAGTGTGGTAAGCCTCAATATCTTATTGCTGATGATTGACTATGATCAACTGACTCAAGTACGATCTCAGTCATTCATATTCACAGATAGTGAGCATGCCAAGAGGGTGTGTGCCACTCAAGAAGCAGGTTACTTCTACAGCAGAGTGTCTAACGTAAGTCTTTCAAGTAGGCTATTTCAGATATCGCGTCACATTTACTGGAACTCATTCGCAGCCAACTGTTGCAGTCTTCGAAAAACGGGCCGCCGCTTTGGAAGGAGGCACTGCGGCTGTAGCCACGGCCTCAGGACAGGCCGCCATCTTCAATACCATTATCGGCCTAGCAGGAGCCGGCGATAATGTTGTGGCCTCTATCAACTTATATGGAGGCACCTACAGCCTTTTCAAGACACTGCTTCCACGGCTAGGGATCACCGTGAAGTGGGCCAAACAGGAGACCCGAGAAGAGTTTGCCAAACATATCGACGAGAATACCAAGCTCCTCTTCGTCGAAAGTATTGGAAATCCTCGCTGCAGCATTCCTGATCTTCAGGGATTAGCAGATGTGGCTCATGAGAACCATGTTCCATTTGTGGTGAGTAGCAAGTAATCCAGAACAGATGGTCATCTCCAACGCTGACACGTCCAAAGGTCGATAACACATTTGGTGCCTGTGGTACATGGTGTCGCCCCATTGAGTTTGGCGCCGACATCATCTTGCATTCTGCCACAAAGTGGATGGGTGGCCACGGTACCACCGTTGGCGGAGTCATCATTGACTGTGGCACTTTTGACTGGGGCGCAGCGGGTCACCGATTTCCTCGAATGATCAAGAAAGATGGCCCAATGAGCTTCTCATACTGGAAGGCCTTCGGCAATATTTCATTTGCGATGGCGATGAGAATTGACATCTTGATGGAGGTCGGGTCGATTTTGAGTCCAGCCTCAGCACAGCAGCTACTCATTGGGATGGAGACGTTGAGTCTACGATGTGAGAGACATACCAAGAACACAATGGCTGTGGCCCAGTTCTTGGAATCACATCCAAGAATTGCGTGGGTCAACTATCCCGGTAAGTTAGCACGTTGAATTTGTCAATACAAGATCATCAATTGGCTTTTCTCTGACAAAACTACCAGGCCTGGAGAAAAACCAATATCACGACAACGCCAAAAAGTATCTCAGAAACGGTTATGGAGGTGTCCTTTCATTTGGGCCCAAGGGAGGAGACGCCGCTAGCAAGATGCTCATGAACTTTGTCAAGGTTGTATCTCATCAAACAAAGTGAGTAAAATTCAGCATGGTTAGTACAAGGAGGCTTTGCTAAATTATACGTATTAGTGTTGGCGACTCAAAGACCCTGGCCACCCACCCTTGGAATTCTACTCATGTTATCATGTCTGAGAAGGATAGAAGAGAGGCAGGCATTACACCAGTGAGTATCACTTTGAATCGCCCGGTTATATTACGTTGGCTGATGAGATCATCGCGCAGGCATTCATTCGATTCTCGGTTGGGACAGAGGATGTTCGAGATATTATCGAGGATCTTGATCAAGCTCTGGCGCGACTGCCGAATGACATTGTCAACGCCCATGATGAGCGGCTGGAAGCTAAGCTGGCGTCTGCTAATAATGGTTCAAATACCGCTGAATCCCTTGACAGCGTCGATTTCATAGATGCGGATGTTTCCTTGTCAAAGGCCAACGTCCCACTTGGACGTCAGACAGCAGTTGGAAACTGGTAAGGGAGGACTAGTCTTAGAATGCAAGGCCTAAGGACTCACCTTGTCTCATACACTGTACCTTTCTAGCCTCAAAATAGTATGGCTACGCTCATATAAAGCCTTTTTCTACCTTATCTTAGTGACTTCCAGAGAAAAGTTAACACGTCTCGGTCGCAGGATTCTCCACACTTGGCCGGTGGTAGAGTCCATTCTATTGAATAGAAAACTTTGATGTCGCAAAGCATTAATGGCATATCTTAGTATGTCATATATGCCACCTTAATCAGAAGAAAGAATATGGAGGTTGTTACGCACATTGTACAAGGAATTTAGATTGTCAAATGCAACATTTGAAACAAATGAAGTACCACAGTAACTCGTATTAGAGTACCGAAGCCAAAGTATGATCCATGTGGGAAGTCCGACTCAACAGGAACTTTTGATTGAACTCTTTTTCAGACAGATTCATGCATAAAGTTGAACTAAACCGAATGGTATCTCGGTGTAATGCTACTCCACGCCTCATTTCCACTCATTTGATACTCCAAGCCTTTCATGAACGCCTGCAAATCCGGACTGCAACCTTCACCACTTGATAATCTACTAGTGACAAGCTGGATGTGGAGGATCTCCCATTCGCGACACATTATCCACAAGATGCGCTTCGAAGCTGAATAGTCCAGGCTAGTCTCCGAAGCCAAAACTGCCACGGATGAGCACAAGGCGGACCCTTCCTTATGGCCTATCTGGGAAGCCTTCAACTCCTTTTCCCAGCTATAGATGTCGTTAACAACCGAGATATGTTTTGAACAGTTAATCTCAATATCCTCGACCGAATTCAGATCTTCAGGGCTGAGATGCAGCTTCATGCTAAACCTCATTAAGGCAGATAGCAACCTAGACAATTGTGAGTGCTTGAACAGACGAGTAATGAACGGATCCGAGCGGACTTACGCTTTGCCAACGTCCTTTTCTCGATACTTCAAATAGTGCCCCAACTCCTTGATTTGTAGCCGCGTCTTGTCAGTTTGAGCGCGCATGAACGTAATGACTGGTTCAAGAATTTCATTGGCAAGGGCTTCATCGCAAGCCCTCATATCATTCCATAGGTCATAAGTGATCCATTCGACTGGGACACTGCGATCCGGCAAAGACACTCCCTTGGAAAGTGATATGAGTCTCTCGTTGTAGGAAGAGCCTGCTTCAAACGACATGTCTTCCAAGAGATCTATGAAAACACAGTGTCAGCGAATTCGGTCGTATTAGCAAGACGTTCGGTTTGTCTGCTGTTTAAGCTTGTGGAAGGATGTCACTCACCATCAATCAAAAACAATAGCGTCAGGAGATGACAGGCGAAAGAGATCCTGTCGTCCAACGCGGTAGGATAGTAGAAGCAGGTGACTTGTGAAAACCCCGCAGCCACGAATTTCTTTCTGGATTTCGCATCTGGAAATGGCCAGTGATCGAGGAAAAACCCGTTTACTTCCGCCGAAACCTCTCGCTCTCGAGGGTGTATCTTGGCGGTAAACTGCGCCGCAGATGGCGGGTTGCTTGGATTGTAAGACCTCTTACCAGATTTGGCTGACTGGTCAAAAACCTTCAGCGATGTTGACTGAGCCGGTAGAATGAAAGACGCCAACGCATGGAGGGAAATCATTCTGACGTCGGTGGAAGATTGCCGGTGGATGGATCTCGAACGAATCAAGGATAGGAGATTGGTCGTCGAGGACAGGTTAAAGGTTGCGTCCGAACCCTTTGCAGCGCAAGTTTCGTGGGTGCCGTACTTGAGACGAAAGTGTCTGCCGTTGATCAATGATCTAGTTAATTGGGCATGTGGGTCGTACACATTGACCACCAAGGGCTAGATTAGGAAACTTTGCGAGGAGACCGCGACTCGGGCTCCATACCAATCGGGCAATGAAGCGAGGCCGGCAGCCGACAGGAAAACACCAAATCCACTCTCATGGGGTGAAAGGGAAAACTGCGCCCGGGCTAAAGTTGTCTGAAACTGTGCAAGTATAATCTTGATTTCTAGTCAATTGTAACAAAAGTGTTTGGCCCATCAAGCAAGTTAAAGTACTGTGGAAAGGGGCGAAGACGATGTTCTACGCGACATTGGGTTTTATTTCGACGAGGTGGTAGGCTAGACCCAAGTTCTCGTGGCCGTTGCTATGTAGACAGAAGTAGAGATGATCTTACGCCTCGTTGCCTGTTTGTGGCTGACATCACATCTAATGTTGTATTCACAGCGGTAGAACAATGGGTTCAGACTTCAGAGTTGCGATCAACTCCCAGCCAATGTGAGATACGATGATAGAGAGCTTCGAATTACCCGAAGCAACAAGAACTGTTTATATCTGCGGTTCTCCCGGACCGGAAATTTCATAAATCCGACTTGGAGCGTCACATTGCTAGTTTTTTAGGCCTGCCTCCAGAAACATGGCACAGAATGAGGGGCTGGAGGAGAAGCATAGAACATGATCTTTTCTACAGACTACTTCTGAAATCTGTGGCAGCTTGCTGCATTGTGGTCTCTCGCAAGTTTTTGATACCCATCCATATGTTACGACAATCCGCCAAAGGTTCCTCTAACTCGGCGTACCTCTCACCCAACGTAAGAATGACTCTGCCATTCCAACGGCCACTCGCTTCTCTCCACTCGGCATTATCCTTTCCGTATGCTTGAACCTTTTTGGCCTCCATGGCAACGGCGGAATACACCACTGCAAGCCCCACGAAATGCGCAGAGCTCACTGGTAAGCCAGCAGCCATGATCGGAGCAGCGAGCTTCGCCGGCAACAGACCGGTGATAGTTGCGGCTGGCGCGACAGCATTGATCGTAATACCAGTGTCTCGCAAATTTGAGCGCATCGCCCGCAAATAATTGATCAGCTAATTCGGTCAGTCTTGTCATTAGTCTCGGTCAGATTCTACTCACTGCTGCCTTTGTCCCACTGTACACAGGGAGGGACTGTTCCGGGGAATAAGCGGTTGCACTTGATGTCAGCACAATGCTTCCCTGTACGCTGTGTTTCCTCATGCTGTGCAGAGCAAGCTTTACGAAATTCAGAGTGCCTCGAAGATTTACATCGACCACATCGTAATTTGGTTCGAGAAGGTCGCCATCGTCATCGTACGAATCGTTCAGATATGTTCCGTCTTCGTCTACTCCTGCATTCGCAACGGCAATCTGGACTCGTCCTATCTGAGAGAATGCATCTGAAAGCTCAACCCAGCGCCTGATATCGCATTTACGAAATTGTACAGAGGATTGTAGTGTCTCTGTGGGCTGGCAGACATCGAGAAGAATTACGCTAGCTCCTCGAGATGCTAGGATATTTGCAGTGGCCAATCCGATGCCAGACGAACCACCTATTCATGGTAATTAGTATTAAGAACTAAGTAGCATGGCTCAACATGATTCACCAGTGACAATTGCAGTCTGTCCTGCCAAATTTGGTATGTCCGTCTCTTTGATGTCGAGGGTAGTCATTGTGAAGGCGCGGCGAAGCTGCTGCTAAATGCCGCCGCAGCTGCAAGGTCGAGCAACAACGTCGATAAAATGAGTTGTGCCTTTAATCAGATTCTCAGACAGATGTGTAAAATGATTGAAAGGTGATGTGCAGAGCAGCTCTTTGCATATCTGAGGGAAAAGGGCATTCGCTCAGTCTTCGGGACGTGCCCTACAATTTGTTTCGGAGTGTTACCATTTTCGGCATGGCTACCTAGGTCTATATCGCAATCATTCCATGACAATTTAGCCTCTGTTCCACAGAAACCACATTTTTTCGGCTGTCGTTGACAGTTTCCGCAGTTTTAATCGCTCTGGCTTCTAATAATCTGATAGTTCTGGGGCTCAGAGCGATTCCTTCATATTTCGTTATCCATCTTTCCTCGACTTCACTGGTCCTTATCCTTTTGAGCAAGAGGAAATCAGGTCACTGTAATATCACTCAAACCTAGCAATACTCTCCGCGCATGAGTCATGTAATATTATTCATACGTCATGCAAATATGAAAAGAAAACATTAAGATAACTACAAATCTTCACATAATGGTTTGCTTTATCACTGTCGAGAGCTCAATTCATATTTATGAACTATTGCTTCCCATGATCCGTATCAGGTGTCGGGTAATGGGAACATCACGTGTGTTCTGCTGTTACGATGAATCATTGTTCCGATTGCACACGGGAACAAGTATAAAGTCGAGCAAAGTACTTACTGTGAGCTCCATTTCCTGCATGAGGTAGAGTATACCTAATTACGAAAATGGCTTGCATCATAACATACATACGTCTACTTGAAGGGAAAGATAACACCCGAAATCTCTTTGCTGCAAGATGGTATTCAGTAGCGCGTGTTGATAAAGTCACGACAATTTAATACCGAGACAAGCATCAAAAGGCGGGTTGCCTCCGTCAATTGAAGTAGGCAGCAAACCATGCCAAGAAATCTTAGCTGAGAGGATTCCTACGTCTGCAATAATATGCCATATCAAAAATAGCAATCAAGCAAAAGGAGCAAAACAGGAAAGCGAAATTTTAGAATCTTGGCCTTTCGCCGTCACCTGTGACTCAAGCATACGTCCACGGATTGCGGTGATAAGGTAACTAGGCTTGTTTACCCTTACAATAAGCAACAAAAAAACCGCTTCATGATGCTAAAAATCGTAGTATTTCCTGGCCATTGAGCGAGGAACACAGGCAAGGGCATAAGGCACCGATTTCATCTTGTCCCTGACTAAACCATGATAGTCTCACTTTCCTGATCCTTCTCCGGATCCCAATAACCAACATACCCGTCTCTGCCAGTCAAGTAAGTCCCCGTGGCTTGCTCCTCAGCTGTTGCACGAAACACGGCATGTTTCTTGTTTGTCCATTCGAGGCCCTTCCAAGTAACACCTTCCGTATCAACAAACTCGGCATCCATTTCAGGTCGTAAGAGGTAAACGATAGAGTACTTGTGACGTGTGACTTCGTCCTTGTGGGGAATTATGCGGTGCAAGCTGGACTCTAGAACTCCTCCAGAAATGAAGCGAAGCGCATCGCCGACGTTCACAACTGCATGCCCAGGTTTGGGCGCAATGTAGTACCACTGATCTTCATTCGGCTTTAGCACCTGGAGACCACCAACCTCAGTGAAGACGATTGAGAGACTTCCAGCATCAGTATGAGCAATCTGGCCCACTTTGTCAGGTTCAACATCTGCGAGGGTGTACTTAAGAAGACCTAAGGCTGTTGGGCAAACGGCGTTTTTGCGGTGATATTGCTGGTATGCAAGCTCTTCATCTATACCCAAAGCGGCAGAAAGGCGAGACAGTAATAGAATACTGATTTCTCGGAATTTTGCTGTAGCGCTTTTCAACACGTCAAGCTGTGTTGCGATCACACTAGGCCCTGGAAAGGTCGAAGGGTCGCTGATCTTCGAGATTGGATGTTCGAAAAGCTTCTCAAGTCAGGGTTTTGCTTGTAGAAATGGGAGTACGAGACATTGGAAATTTGAATGGAGCCTCACCATTAGCCCTTCGAATCCGTCCTTCTTTCCTTCGACTGGCCCGTTGCCGTGGCCCGCTGGTTTGTACCTATTGCAGCAGAAGGCAATCCATCGTCAGACCTAAAAACGCAGTGTATTGGTAGGAGATCGAACTGACCCCATGACTAAGTGCTCGTCGTGATCCCGATCCACAAGCCACGCCATTTTTTCATCTTGTGGTAGGTCATAGAAGCTTGTGGCTAGGTCATACATGGATTGCACATTTGCCATGACCTGGCCAGAAGCAACTTCTCGACAGTCAAGGTAGAAAAATCCGAGATCGGCACATGCTTTCAACAAGTGCTCGCGGCACGCCTCATCTCCATCGATGAGCTGCTGGAGGGAGATGACGCGCAAAGGAGCATTCTCCTCAGCAACCCTGTCAGGCAGCGACTCAGGATTCGGCATTTTGAAATAAAGGAAGTGCTGTAAATCGTAGCCAGACTGAATAGATTGAAAGCCAGAAGAATGAGACAGAAGACGGACACAACGTCGGAAACGAATCACGAGGCTACAGTAAAAAGCACAATGCTCATGGAAGGCTTTCGGCGGGTTACTACTTCGGGCGAATCCCGGCCGTCGAATGCTCGAGCCACCATTCGTCAAGACCTCGGGTCCTTAGTAGTGTAAGTGAACTCTATTGGGCATCAATAAGTTATGCGACCAAGGGTGTATCTGGTTGAACATCAGTACAGGTATTGGGCTCTGCGGGAGCGAAATTACCGGTACGGCAGTTGGTCTGATTCTTGATGCACCATCTGTGGCGCCAACAAATTTGAGATATTCACATGCTTGCTAACATATCGATGCAAGCACCAAATACGACAACTGAATCTCATTAGCGCGAAGAGCCTTGCTTGGTACATGACTAGCGTCTTCAATGTTTGGGGAATATCAATATTGTAACGTAACTCGATGCATCAGCCGCTTGTAATTTTTAGCACACAAGGACGTTGGGATTTTCCGACTCATCTGCGTTCACCGACGAAGGCTCTCGTTGCCCTGATTGCCAGGTCGACGGAAGCGAAACAGGTCAAATGAGGCGGGAACTTCAAGAACGATGAAATAGAACGGGAATCTACTTATTTAGACTTGACTCACGTCTTCCTCATGGAAAACAAGCACTCTGACCTCGATACTCTGTCTTGGGTCTTTGTCAACCATTCCCGCATCCGTAAATGCGGCGTGCGGAACCCTGCGAGCGCGCCCATCCGCCTTCCAGTCATAACACTTGATAAGCATCACCTCTTCTGGTGTTTGAAAGCTTTTATAGTACCAGCGATGCCTGCTGTTGGGAAGAATTGTACATGGTTCGCCTACCCAGTCCGGGTAAATGAGCTTGACTGGCAAGATGTCTGTGTCCAACACCGAATGAGAGTCGCAAACCGCGAGAGGATCTTTGTAGATCGTCTTGATTGGGCGCCAAACGTTGATAACCTGAAATCGTGATTGCAATAGTCGAGACGCTTCTTCGCCTAAGTGACGTTTGACTTGGTTCATAGCCCCCCACTCTGACTGGTCGATGTGAGCTCTTTTCACTGGTCGGCGTTCGTCATCAGAGTGCGCGGCTGAGGGATTCGGTCTCCGAATGGTGTGGTCGAAAATGTGCAAGCGTGAGGCACCGGTGCTAGGTTTTATTAGGGACTAACCCGCTTGCCAGGGCCTAAAAGGAAGACTCACACTAGCGATAGAAGCTTTTCGATCTCGGGGTAATAAACGTCTTTTATTCGTTGATCACTTGTAAAGTCCACTAATTGGCTAGTGTGGCGATAGAGCTGAAATCCATGGCTGTCGAGAGTGAAGCTGCTTTCATCCCCAGTGATATCGTGAACAACCGTGGGAAAATTGACTGATGGCTGGGTGAACGTGCTTCGCTTTCCCGCAATGCTTGGTGCATGCTCGCTTCCATCGCCGGGATCTCGATAGTAATTGATGGTGGTTTCCACATCACGTGGACTGGGCAGTCTGGTCATGGCAGGGTTTTGCAATGGGTAAAGAAATTCTGAAATGTCGTCTGATGATCTTGGCAGCAGTTGATTCCACTTGTAAAGCCAAACTTTGTCTGGGTAGAGACGTGGGCGTGCTACGAGAAAATAGAGTTCTTCGCAGACAGAAAAGAAGAGACAAGTAACAAAAATAACAAAATCCACCTGGTCCCAAAAAGGGAAAAAGCCGAACCCCGCGTGCATAAAAGCCCCGGTATCCGTACATTAAGACAATGCATAAGGCCCACCCAACTGCGAACGATTAGGCTCTCGCCATTGAACAGTGATCCAAGAACTATCATCGAGACATGAGCAGGACTGTTCAGTATTTGAATGTATCAGTAGGATTGGCGCAATACCCCATCAGCATCCTGATTGTGAATTTTCTCTCGCCCTGTGCCTGCATATCGATGTGTGTATCATACAACTTTCCTTCCCTTAGCCACAATCGAAGTCTCAGGGCTGAAGTTGGCAATGCCTAGTAATTACCCTACCCCAATAACATTGTTAAGATTGTGATTCGATTTGCTTTGCAAGTTCGTGTCCTCAACAGGCCGACAACGGATACATAATATTCGCGAAGGACCATGAGACGGTGAGACCCCGAAACTACGAAGCATTAAGGCACCGGGAACAAAGATAATTGAGAGCCTAGCGTTGTTGTGGATCACTATAAGTATTTGTGGATATAGAAAGTGATATGTGGTAGCATTCCCGAGCAGTAAAGTGAAGGTCTTGGAATGTGCACAACATGAAGGTAGCTAGGGTGTTGTCGCTGGTCACCAAAAGCAATGGAAATGTTGTCGTATATAGTAATTTCATCGGTGTTGAATTAATACCGTATGCTTAATGATCTAATCTGACGGCCTTCAATCCGGAAATTAACCTTTTCCACATGGCTGTGCTTTCGTCGCCTGCATTCACAGTTGTGAGCGTTGGTTTATGCCCAAAATGGATCAACCCCGTCTTCGCTCTAGTCAAAGCGACATTTAGCCTCCTCATATCCTTGAGGAACACAATCTCGCAGTCTGAGTTGCACCGTACCGTAACGAACGCGACGATACCGGCCTGCCTCCTCTGAAACCCGTCGATACTGCAAACCTCAACAAGTCCCTTGTGGCCAGAGGGCGTTCGCTTGAGGAGGTCGGCTTGGCGGCTACAAGGCGTCAAGATTTAGATGAAATGCCTCGGTACCTCTCCGGCAGCTGACGATAATGCATCTGGACCCGGAAATCCTTGATCAAGAAGATCGCACACTTTGCCACACAGTGCAGCTTGGCCTTTGTTGCACTTTGACTTCTGGCCCAGTTCCTCCGGGGTGGCACAATCAACAAAGGCCATGCGGTGATAGTGTCGAATCCCTGTTCTCGAGCGATAATCATGGCTATGTCGATCGGAATTCTCTACCATCGGCCAAGGGAAAATGGATAGAAACATCTCTCTTTTGTCGGCATCGATGCCGGGGCGCAACAGCCCAGTATATCTTCATCGCACGATACGAAAACTGGACGTCGTCTATCGTTAGCTCGCAATAGTAGCAAAAGCTTGAAGGGATCAACCCACAGATGTCGCCGTTCAAGTCGCCGCCATACGTGTGGTCAGCAGCCGGCTGTTTTTCTTTGGATGACAAAACAATATAGTGGACAAGGTGAGGAAACTCTGGCCTTTGAACCAGCTGAAACTTCTGCAAGTCGCCAGGATGCAGACAGGGATTTCTTGTAACAATTACTTCCGTTCCCGTCAGTGTTACGGGTAGCCCATCTCGATCCATAGTAACTCGAACTTGGCACTCTCCCTCCTTCAGGACGCCCCAAGCATCTCCAACGCCAAATAACAGACGTAATTTTGGAATGACAATGTGGCAACGCTGCTCACTGCCGCGATCTTTGACAGGTAGTTTAGAGTGCTCAGAGTTGACTAGTGCCGCGATGCTAGGCCTGATATCAAATCGGAGGTAGCGCTCGCAAGCAAGTCAACATGTTCTCGCTGTTTCTGCATCAAGACCTCGGATGTGGCGCCAAAAGAATGCAGCAAAAAAATCACTTCGTCATTCAGATAGTCGAATCCGTAAGACTGCTAAGTATCTTAGCTATTGATATTCGTGATGTTTTGGGTAGAAAAGAGATCATCGATTGGCAAAGATGACCGACAGACCATTAATTACTCGACAACCGAAAAGCTTTCGTTGTGTCCGCCACTGAACTTCTTCATGGACTTGCGCAATCTCAGCGATCTACCATCTCGCTTCATCGTCGGATCCAATGTTGTGACCCCTTTGTACCCATGGTATCTGATCTAGAAGACGGACGGAGTGTATCGAACAGTCCTGGAGACAATACGAATTCTTCTTGCCAGCTCCTGGGAGAGATGCGGAAATATTAGCCCGCAGCCATCTGTAAAAATGTAATGTGCCGTTTCGACGTCGGAAATATCTTCATACCGCCTCGGTTCAACGGATGGTGTAGTCCGTGCCGTTGAGAATAGCAGACCGATTCTCTTCGCCTTCTTCTGCACTGTCCTCATGTTAGCGAAGTCGCCCATGGCACCCACGGTTTTTGAGATTTCCACCTTTATGGCAGCCAGCAAGAGGCATGCGCGTGACTTGATCTGGCTGTTGCTGTGGCCGTAGAAGTGTTATGCTGTGCCATTGATAGACAAGCCTGCACGCAGGAGCCTGAGTATGTACTTAGCGCATTCTCGGTAAATGGTAGGCTGGGTGCCTATGGAGGTGGTAGACAGATTGTTTGATGAACGGAAGCCGGCAAACTATATGATAATAAATTGATTGCACGAAAATTGAGAGATTGCGCGACTCGGAGATTCTGTCAGGAGGCGAGGGTCAAGCCGGTGAACACAGCCCTCAGCTGTTAGCGCCACCGTGCCGAGTTGACCAAGCGAGCCTCATTGATTTAAGAGGGCGATGGTAGTAAGGAAGCATGATAGTTGCACTCTACATTGTCAAGAGATATTGAATCTTATAAAATCTGGTCGTACGCTTTCAGGGAGTGTGACGCCATGTTGTTTGGTGACCGGAAGAAATTGCTCGCGGGATAGCTGTCTCCCCCTCTTGACCAAAAGGCAAACTTCGGCCAATAGAAGCCGGACTCTCCCACTCCAATGGATAACAGGCAATGACGACACAACGCCCGGAGACGGGTAAATCAAACACTTTCCCACGTTTGATATAGACTTTGATCTGCCACCATGGAAGCGGGGGACTGGCAACAGCGGTTCCTCGCTTGATCAACGCCACGTACTAGCGGCTTCGCCAATCCCCCTGGTACCGGTAAAACAACGCTCGTCAACGCCCTCGAGGGTCATCTCACCACGACACAATCATCCTTGGGAGTATGCCCTAGACCCGTCATCATCCGTGAGGTAGCACGGACTGTACTCCAACAACACAACTTTACAGCTCCTGAAATTCGCTCCTCCTGCGACCGAGTTCTTGAGCTTCAAAACTTCATCCTCCACGCTCAGACCCACGCAGAGCTCAAAGCACTTGATACTGCGGGATGGTTCATCTCAGGCCGGTCACGAGTGAATCCTATCTGCTATGCTTTCTCCTACACAGGGGATTGTGGAGAATAGATACTTCTTTCCACGAAAGAATGGAGTGAGCTGAAAACTGAAATGCTCAAGGGTCCATTGTTATCTGCGAGCCAGGCACAGACTGGCTTACCGACGATGGCGTAAGGCCTACGCCACTTGACACCAGTGAATGGATGGAACTCATAATGTGTTTTGTAAGATGATGAATTATATAGGCTTATCTTATGTTATTCTACCTTCAAAGTTGGCAAATGTCGCCGAGGTCAGTTCGTTCTGTTTAGGACACACATCTATACAAAGGACTTCCTTGAGCAGATGTACCAGAGCCCCTTGTGCGTATTAAGCAGCAGCACAAGATCTTCACACCAAAGACATAATATCGGTATTTGCAACTTCCTCTGAAGTGTGATTAGTCAAGATAAATCGGCGTTAGACTGCAGCGCAAGGAGAAGGGAGTGGCATTAGCAGGTGGCCCGTAAATTCCGGTTGCCTTCGAGATCCAAGTCAGTGGTTCACGTCAAGTACAAGAGACTGAATCCACTGCGGGAATCAGTGGAAGTCCCCTAGGCTCCCTTCACCTACAATCGGCTTTAATTTTGGTCAAATGCCATTGACTGAAATCATTCAAATGTTGTCGCGTGCTACTCAAGCCCCTGAATCAAGATAAGATGATTGAATTTAGGCCAAATCTAATAAAGCCGATTTTTCCTATCCCATACTAATTGTTCCCTATGTGTCAGGTGACTTCCACAACCGGAATCGGGTATCTAGCAAACCTAGCAACATGGATCTCACAAGCTACATCCAAGCCGCCAGTGCTCAAAACATTATAATTTATCCACTTAATAGAGTTAGAATAGCGATTCCTCTTGTTATGATTAAAGCGAATAGGAGGTATGGCAACCTTCCCCTCTAATTATCATCATTCGCCAAGAGTTGTATGCATTATTACATGAAGATATTTCTAATCTAGACTGACCTGCCCGCTAGCCGGACTCAATGGTTAGCCCCCCGCCCTAATATCACGAAGTGGCCTTCTTCGCCAAGATCAAAAGTCTTTGAGTCTTGCACCTAGATCCATGGGCGTTATACCACCTTTTACAGAGTTTGGCCCATGTATACTTTTTAGAGTGATAGTCAATACGCCGAGAGTTTTGGCAACAGGCTCTCGGTACATGCACGGAAGTGAGCGAATCCATTTTCCGTTTGGTCCTAAAAATTATGCCCTTGTATGGGCTAGTATCTTGAGTCTCGCAAGCAAAAGCCTACCTTGGAAAGTATGACTTCAAGTTAGTTGAAGCCGCGACGCTAGTGCACATACAAAAGCTCGATTGGCAACTGTTCATAAAATGGTCGCTGCAGCCTCCACCTGGCACGATAGGCCATCAATCTGATTAACCTCATGATATCCTTGACCAAGCCGAGCCCCAAACCATCTTACCAGACTCCCGCAATGGGAATTAGTCTCGCAACCGCTTGAGAAGCGGCCACAATCCCCTCCATGGCCGAGTACACTCAACACTTGTCGAGGCCCATAGGGCAGAGCCCTCAATAAGGCTCCAAATCCATCGTAACTTTACATACCTGGACCCTGACCGTGTTCTCAAACACAATGGCAAAGGCGATGACATCCCTGCTGGGGATTGAACAGGCTCTAGGGCAGTATGTTGATACCGGGCATGTGCAGATTGTCAGGGGCCCTCACGTCTAGAACGAGTCCAGTGTGATTTAGCGCGTGAGTCAAAAGCTCGCTTTCCTGCAGACATCAATGATCAACCTTGCCAGTCTAGAGGTTGTCTCAACTCTTTTGACTCATGACTAAGGTGCGGTTGTGACTTTTGCGAATGGAAGACTGCTTTGGTCACACGAACTATCTAACCGACTCGCGTGACCGTTACTTCTGTACAGCGGCAATTGAACGCCGGTGAAGTGCTGAGAGGCTGCCGGTGCGCATTGCTTACTTATTGGTTGAATGTACGTTACGAAAGATAAAGCCGTTGATACTTGTGGGCCGTCGCGACTAAAATCCTGAACGAGAATATTAATATGTATTGTCTAGCGATGTTGTATGTGACGTGCGGATGTTATACTTGCAGAACTACGGAGTACATTAACTGTCGGCCAATGACCGGGATAAAAGCGAGCATATCCTTGGCATCTGTAGTTCGTCAAGGATCCCAATACTTGGCATGATTCCCGTCGCCGATCATGCGACAGGTTGCGATGAACTTATACACTTTCAGCCGGCGCCTTGGATTTGGATGACCCCGAATCAACACAAAATCTAGGCCGAACGGCAGGATAACGAACCTGCATGTAGCTCATGGCTATCTGTCAGTATAGGTTATGGCCTCTCCCACATGTGACAAGATCCATTACAGTGGAAGGCTATTTATAGTGTATCAATCCAAACGCCGCTGCACAGACAGTGACATGGACGGGGAAATGACTCTTCAACCACCCATTTTTGCCTCGTGCCAGAACCCTTACCGGCCGGGGTATTATGGCCTTATCGGGCCGCTAACGTCAAGGCTCGCCTGATGGTCCCGTCCACATCAGCGGATCTCATCTATGATAAATCGGAAACTGTAGTTCCCCGTCAAGCTTAAACCTACATGTACTTTAACGAGCTAGCGCAAGCACGGCCCGTAAGAGGGCTTATTCACTGCACCGGTTACCGGGAGAATACATGTACTATCCACATGTACTAAACCGCACGGCATCTGCACTCCAGACTCTTATTCCTAACTTTAATAGCCGCTTCTATCGTTGTGTGTCCTACTGATAGTACCGGGGACCCCGGAAACACTGATCTAACAGTTTGAACATGCCTTGGCAGGACAATGATACTGCAAAATACACGACCTTCCTCGCCAAGAACTAGAACTAGGCCTGATCCAGAATCTGATGCAGCCAATTCTGGTTCGATGTAGCCACTTCTGCTTCTTCTGAACTCTGCCTCCTTTGAGAAAGTTCATCTTTCGTCGCAGCCAAGACTTATAGATCACTAAGCACTATACAGAGTGATGCATATAGCATACGAATCGGTCTTGCCGTGTCGCTACGTCTTGAGATATTGACGGGATAACGTGCGAGAGATCTTGTACAGGCAATTGGATCATCCGGAGGTAATCGCCTCAGAGTCCCAAAGACGAAGAGACACTAGAATGAGGTAGACTCAGAAAGTATAAAGGATCAAGTTATTCCCCCGTTAAGGGTACATACTTCTCTCTTCATCACAATTATTCCACACTACAACACTATTCAGCTCATTCCTTCAAACAATCAGTATCTACACTCATTTAAAACCAACCGTCTTTCAACTCACAACACCAACACCAACACCAACAACCAAAAAACTATCAAGATGCACGCCTCTGCCATTCTCGTCACTCTCCTTGCCGCCACCGGCATGGCTGCTCCCAGCCCCATTACCAACCACGAGGGCGCTAGCCAGTTCATCGCCCGCCAGGACCCTAGGCTCAAGCAGTCCCAGGACAGACTTTAGGGAGCTCGCAATGCTGCGATGGAGGCTATCGAGACCGGCGGTGGCAGGGGTCGCCGCCTCAGTTAGATGAACTGCGGCACTCTCTGCAGCCAATGCTAGACTGGCGCCGTTACGGCTGCTGTGGGAGAGATTGCGGTCTGCGGTGCTGCCGCGCTGGGTCTTGCTGCCGTTAGCGGCCCTCTCGGAATCTTCCTCGATGTTGTCGGATTTGCTGGCTGCGAGGCCGCGGCTATTGGAGAGCTGAACAAGGCTGAGGCCGAGTGCCAGACCCTCGTCGGCTAAGGAAGAGGTCGGTCACAGGAAGCTCGCTATCTCATGTAACAGTAGATTGTACACGGTTCGAATTTGTTTTGCTTTTTGTTTGTAGAAATTGGGATCCCATTCGTTGCTTTACCTTTCGTCAATTTACTTTACCCATGTGAATGCGTGATCGTTTTACTCCCGTGAATAACCAGGCTGTGGTTCCATCAATTTCGTTGGGTGCATTGCTTGAAATGAAGCAGGTACAGAGAATAGCGCCAAATTCGTTTTCAAGCGACATCTCGGATTGAGTTGACTAGGACATTTGCAAGGCTATTGACTTCCGACTCAACCTCCAGGGACGTAATCCGCGATAGCAATGATAACTCGGTTGAACGCTACTCGCACATTTACATTAACTCATTATTTGTTGAGCTGGCAATATATCCTGCAAAAAGACATCACAAAATCTGGCTTCTTTTGCTTTATATCTTAATATACTATCTAGACTTGTTATGATTTGATGTTAGGCCTCAGATATGCTATCGAAACGATTATTCAGCTGGCGAACTTTTCCAGTATCTCTGGCCCATTTTCATTTCCACAAGTAACATTTCCCATCAAGTGAACATGAGTGATTCTTAGCCCAAGGCTAATTGCAACTTCGTCGTATAGCTTGAAAGGTCTTTGTGCCATTGTCGTACCCTAGTCATCGGGGTGATGGATCCAAACTTCAATGTGAAAGGTTATGTCTGGAACCCTTTTTGCCACGTGATGCTACCTTAGGTGACTACACTCGGCATTAGGAGTATTGTAAGCCCATCTCAAAATATGTGTTTCCACCGTTGGCTTTAAATCGAACTTCATACCAATTGTTACGTGTTCACTTAGTATATTTGGTTGACAGTCTTCAGAATGATGAATCTGCAGCTCAGTTATTCTATCCTCAAACCCATCCAATGCAAATCATTAACTTCACATAATCCCTGTAGTGACACGCATAGATTCCCAAGACTCAAATTTCTTCCCCGTGTTAGCGAGTGTCTTTGCTCCAACACCTGGGCGGTCCTTGGCCCAATCCTGCAGACCCGCCTTGCTCATTCCCGTGTACTTTTGCAACTCCTCCTCTGAAATCTCAACTCGGTTTCGGTCTTGCATGCGTTGATAGAGTGATCTTTTCTTTGGCGTAGATGTTGGCTTGGACTTGGAAGTTTCGTGCTTTACAAGCGGCGTTTGACTCTCGGTTTTGCTGAGTTGATCAGACATGTTGATCTGAACGCTTGTGCTCCAGAGAGGATGGTTGTAGACAGCTCTCGATTGGACTGATCTGGTGACAGGAGATTCGTTCCGCGTACGTGTGAGGGAAAGGCAGTCTTAATATGATCGCGCTGAGCAAAGGACAATCGATCGACAGTCTTGGAGCGAAATTCTGGCACAAATCGTGTTTTCTTGTCGCCAAGTGGTTATTGGATTGATCTGCTGTAGACTCAAGTTGAAAATATGCAGTCTCTCTCCAGAGGCGTTGTGTAGCTGATATTTATAAATGGATCTTCTAGTTGCCAAGGTGCATTGGCACAGTGAGTAGAGGGCCGACCACTTCCGTGGTGACGGATGAGGCCTTGTTGAATGACTGAATTACGGCGTAGCGGGGAGCAACGCCCGATTGGTCACGAGGACTGAGGCACAGCTCAAGTACCTTCCTGTCCTGGACTCGAAGTGGATATGTTGGTCGCTTGCAAACACTTATTGGCTTGGTAGCCATCGCGGAGCCTCAAAGTGGAACGAGCGGGCAGTCACATGGATTCGTCGGGCAACGTGAAGTTGCCGCTAGCTCATAGGGGGAGAACGGCAACCCCGAGAAGAGCGGCAGCACGCCTGCCGGCATGGTCATGAACATTATCTGAGCTCACTATTGATTGAACCCAATGCGAATTGGCTTCAACTTACTCTCGTAGTATTCGTCATTATCTATAACACACAGCTAGGTAAATGGCTGAAGAAAGACATCTATCGCATCATCACAGCAAAATACGATGATGGAACTCGCGCCGCTCGCTCTCGAGAACCAACGGACCACCACTGGGACCACTGGCATCTAGACTCAGCGTCACACGCTGCAAGTCAGCAACGACCCGTACTGTCTCGCCAATGTTTTGGTAATCGATCTCATGATGACCAGCTGTCTCGTCATTCTCCTCCTTCTTGACCTCGCGAATCTCCACGTTGGGGTAGGGCAACCGTCCTTCACGCAGCGGTACGATGAGCACGGGAACATGCAACTCGGATTCTCCAAACTTGGCGTCCGACTTGTCTACTCCCAGACTCTTGAAGTTGCCGCGCTTCCGGCCGCCAATAAGCCATGTATCACCTGGACCAGTCACATCAAAGCTGAACTCGTAGTCCCTATTGATGCCTTTGCCATCACTGACAGCCGTGTCCCAGATGCGAGTCCAGCGTAAACGTAGATTGGCAGACAGCAACTGGTTGACGGCCAGGGCCGAACCCGCGACTTGTTCGTCGGCGGGTGGAAACTGAATGTCGACCGAGTGGAAAACGGGAATCGAGGGGACGTCGACAGGGATGAGAATTGATCGACTGGTCGACTCGATTCCTTTGATGGTCAACTTTGGATACGTTGACTGCCAGGAAAGAAGGAATGCTCGCAGAGCTTTAGAGGCGTCTTCTTTGCCGCCGGGGACTGTACCCAGACCTCTGAAGATCTTCTCTGTCAGCAAAGGCAATACGAAGGCCGTAGAGACCTCGCCGAGGAGAGCAGCTCGCTCCAAATCATAAGCCGAAAGGCTAGACCGCACCTCTGCAAGTGCTCGGTTGATCAAAAGGCCTGAGAACGAGGAAAGAGGAGATTCTTCGATGAACTTTGACAGAGAGTCTTCAACAAAAACAATTATCTCATCCAAGACAACGCTATAATGAAGCTTGAGATACAGGGTCCGCTGGGTCTTGGGTGTGGTGTTGCCTGAAGCTTTACGTGTTATCTTGTAAAGCAAACTGGCAGGCTGCTTCGGAAACACCATGACGGACTTGTTTGGCGGAGCTGCAGAATGGGCAGCAAAGACATCCGAGTCGATCAGATGTGTTTTGAACACTCTGAGCGGGCTCAGCGAGGCTGTGGAGACGCTGAAGCGGGAGAATAAAGCGTTGTGCTTGAAAACGTCCTGTACATTAACGCCTAAGGCGAGTGCCACGGGGACTGAGAACACGTTAGAGTAGGTGAAAGTGCCCTCGTCTGTAGTATACGTCATTTCGACTCTAGCCGATATGCTGGGAACATCCTGCTCGATGGTGTACGGGAAACGCATTTTAATGGCGGACGACGCGGAGGTGCTTCCGAAGCGAAAAAGTCCGGCCTCCAAAGGCTTCTCGTATTCTAGTGCAGGTCCAAGGAACGTTGCTTCGGTCGAAATAATTCGAAGGCCGCCAGTCGATGGCTTGACCGAAAGCTCACAAGACTTGATAGGGTTCCATCCCGTCGAGAGTTCCAAGTCGAGTGAATTGTTTTTGTCCAGTTGAATGTCTCTTGCCGCCGTTAAGCGACAACTTAAACCGCCGGCAGGGCGATAAAGTTCCAGGTCGGGAAGACGGAAGATCTGCGCCGTCTTGCTAGGTGTTTGGTTGACATCTCGCTCCCAGTGTAAGTCAACTTTGTTGCAAATCAAATCTGCCCGGTCAATCCTGTAGTGACCGGCGACATTGGTCTATCGTCTGTTAATTCAAATTTCTCTCATATCGCCAGCATACCACTTACAGTGCTGGTAAGCCGCAACTCGTTGATCCCTGGCTTGAGAATGTTCGCTTCGGAAGTGTATAACCAAAGCTCCTTTGTTCCTCCGGACATCCTGGACAAGCGTATGGCGGCCTTCTCCAAGCTTAGGTCATCTATGAGCAAGCTTCTTAGTTTGATGGTGAGAGAGAAGCAGTCTTTGCCAGTGTGGTAGGCTGGATGCCCGACAACTTCGACTTGTGTGAAAAGATGCCCCAGAGGCACCCTAACCTCGTTGGATAGGGTCTTGGCTACACTCAATACCTCATCGAGAAACCCAGCGATGGCGCTTTGCTCGGGGTACTGAACCTCCGAGTGAGCTCCAAGCGAGGGCTTCTTCTGTTGAAGCCTCTCATTTTCTGCGGCTGCGGCCTTCGTCAAGAGCTTCAGTCCCACACGGACAAATTCTTCCTTGCGCTGAAGCTCTTTCAGACATCGAGAATACATGACAAGCATAGACAGCTCCAACAGGCTCCAGCTGTTCTCCCCGAAAAATGGGGTAGTCATGTAGAAGTATGAAGCGGCCGGGCCATACTCGCCAAGGTGATACTTGAGCACGGCGAGGTCGGCCATGCTTGTCTTGACTGCATGAGTGTGGTTGGCCACGGTGTAATGACGCAAGGCCTTGTCCGTGAGTGTTTCGTAGAGGCGATAGAAGTCGTCCCGATTGTCAAGGGCAGTGTGTAGAAGGCCGTTCTCAATACCAGCCAGCCCTATGCAGAGCGGATCCGGGTTGTCTGTCTGGGACTCGTGATCATCGCCGTCGAGATCAATGTCTTCAAAGTCGTTGCCATCCATTTCCCCTAGTACTGGCGCAGATGTCCATCCAATATCCCAGCCTCGTTTTTTTCCGCTGCCTTGGAGGACGTTCCTAGACAGAGCATAGAGTTCTGCACGACGCGCAGCGAGTTCCTCTAGGCCAGCTTTGAGAAATTGAGCGTTGGGTGCTGTGTTGTCATCGGGGTTGGGGCCTGTCCCCCCGGGAAACACTCCAGGACTGGGCGGCGGTCTAGTACTTGTGTTGGAACCCGTTCCCACACGCAGAGACGAGTTTCGAGCTGGGTGTAGCATGGTTTTCAACTCTGGAATTGATGACTTTGGCTCATGGCCGTCGGAGGGAGTCAAAGTCGATGGGGGGATGGGCAGTGCTTTGCTCGACGTTTGAGCAAGAATCTGCTGCGCCACGGAGAATGCGAATGATGCAACAAGATTGTCGATAGCCTCTGCAAGAATGGGGTTGAGGATCGGGGACTCTTCCTCGGTAAGGTTGTTCTTCAATGCAGCCAAGATGTCGGCTCTCATGACTTGCGAGACAGCCGGTACGAACTCTAGGGTCCTTCTGCAGATCTCAGCCAACATGGACAGGTTTTCGGCTTCATCTGTCTGCTTTGGGGGCGGCGCTTGCGGTGCAACGCCGTGGAGGACAGACTCCTGTTGCTCTCTAAGCTTTGCCAGGAGATCTTCCCTAGTTGACCAGGCGTTGCCAAGGCGGAGCAGCAGCGATATCTGTCTCGCAAAGATGTAGCAGCGGAAGTCAAAGACTGACACATTGTTGGCTACTATCATTTCGCGGTACGGCTTCTTTGTGGCGCTGATAGGGATATCGTCGAACTTGTCGGCTTTGGAGGCATCCGTGGCCTGGAGATCAACAGGCTGGTCATCCTCTAGAGATCCGTCCTCAGCACCCAATGCGGCAACAGCAGCTTCAGCTCGCTTCACAAGGTCTTCCGTGTGGCTCAACAGAGAGCCCCCGTGTGTCTGGGGATCTCCGGATGTGGCCTGTTCTTGAATGACTGTGTCAAGACCAACACTGAGCTCGTCGTAGCCAACCAAGGCATCCTCTACCAGACCGACACTCTCGAACCCACGCGCGAGACCCTCCTTGAGTATGAAAAAGGTACAGAAGTTCCAACCCGGTAGAGCCCGCTGAGCATCCTTCTCCTTGATGTCTTCCTCGTACTGGGACACCCTCATGTCAAAGGATGACAGAATCAGCTCCTTGAATTTGCCAATGAGGTCATCCCATGCGTTTTCGGCATCCTGACGCGACTCGGTATAACCGGTTGGAGTAGCAGGAACAACTCGAGGCAGTACATCGTATGGAACGTCATTGATGCCGATACGGATCTGGGCCACACGATCGATCGCGCCCTTGCTGGAGCTGTTGAAGTCGGACCGAAGCTTCTCTAGTAACGTGGAGGATCCGGAACCCCATCTTGACGATCTTGCTTTCTCGGCAGCATCGAGGCCCTTTCCGCTGACCCTAGGTTGATTTGCCGCAAAAGTATTGGGTATCACGACGTGAATAATCAGGAACTCAAAGGCATCATGGTTCTCTTGTGTGTTCAGCTTCCGGGTAGACTGCGAAGGCGGCGTGTTCTTCTTGATCCATTCTCTGATTTCTGCCCTTGTTTGGGACTTGTAGGTATCGCTGTCGTCGCATCGAATGAGCAGGACTTTGAGGTAAGGGGTCCGCCTCAGGCCCGGAATTTGGTGGCGCCGTTCCTTGCCAGGCTGTCGCGCCGCTATCGTTGGGGTATCGGAAATATCTGAAGACGTGCTTTTGCCTCCAATGGACTGCGTTTGAAAGCCATCGTCCTTTGCGCCGGCGCTGACTGACCGGCGAAGCGAAGGGGAGATGGTTGGCGAGATTGGGGCAGCTGGGTCTCCGCCAGCGGGTGTGAGCTCTACGTGGAGGGTATCGATCGAGCGCAAAGGTCCAGCATGCGACTGCCAGTGGAGATTTCGAAGAGGGAGTCGTGGAATGAGGCCCGGGGTGACGAGCTTGTAGACGTCGTGGGGATCGAAGTACTCGACTGCGAATAGCATGCTTGGTCAGTTGGGGGGAAGCTCAGTCAAGGTACGAGTAGGCCAACGAGATAACAATGGATCATGAGACGCGCAGAGCTTACCTGTGACTTTGGAGGTTGAAAAAGGCCGCTCCATCTTGAACGGCTCCTCCAATTTGGACTTTTAAATTACATGATCCGTCGCGGCTTCATTTACTAAATTGCGCGGCGGGTGGGTGCCGGTCGAATGCAAAGTGTACAACTCGCCTCGGTGAGGTTCTAGCTTCGGTGGAGACGCTGGGCGCAATTCAGTGAGCTTGGAGCTGGAACATCAAAGGGGGTCGGTCCCGTTTGGTGGAATTGGAGCCTTGGAGCAATGGACGGGAGGGTGGGAACTGGCGAAATGCGCCGGCCAACAGCAGCCGAAACGGCGGGATCCCTAGTCGGCCCCGGCCTAGAGGGACCTTGACACTGAAGTAGCTGTTCCTCCGAAGATTCGCCGAGAGCGGTGTACTACCCAGTGCTGGAACGATTGGCCCAAGATGACGCTGCTTGTTGAACGCCAATGGAGGGGCACGGCAGAATCTTTTTTGGTTTTGCTTTGGGGAGAAATGCCCCTCCTCTGCCTTGGATCAGGAAGTGATAAAGTGCCATATATTTCTTGAAGTAGAAGACTTTGGCTTTATATTTTTCTCCAACAGCATTGTCATCATTTCTTTGTTTTCGCCATGTCTGGACTCCAAGCCGTCAAGTACACTCGGGGTCGTCTCGAAGTCCTGGACCAACTAAGACTACCTCATGAATTCCACTACGATGAGGTGTCCACCAGCGAGGAGGCCTTTGACTGCATCAAGTCGATGAGAGTCCGTGGTGCCCCCGCCATTGCTATTGTCGCCGCCCTCGCCCACGCTGTTGAGCTACACAACGGCAGCTGCACCGCCTCTTCACCGCAAGATACCGTCACTCACATCGACTCGCGTTTGGATTACCTCAAGGAAAGCAGACCGACTGCTGTCGACTTGACGAACGCTATCAACCAACTAAAGGCCCGCATTAGGAGCGCGCCTCAGGATGACTCTAAGACGGTCATTGCTGCATACATTGAGGAAGCCGAGAAGATTCTGCAAAAAGACCTTCAGACCAACCTGTCTATTGGTGACCATGGAGCGCAATGGTTGAGAGAGGTCGCTGATGCTTCACCTGATTCCAAAATATCTGTCCTCACTCACTGCAACACTGGCTCTCTGGCAACGTCTGGTCACGGAACCGCCCTCGGTATCATCAGAACACTTTGGTCCAACAACCTTTTGAAGCACGCCTACTGCACCGAGACGAGACCCTACAACCAGGGTAGCAGGCTGACCGCCTTCGAGCTTGTTTACGAGAACATCCCCAGCACTCTCATCACAGACTCCATGGCTGCCGCGCTGTTCAACTTGCAAAAGGACAAGATGAACATTGCCGCCGTTATTGTAGGCGCCGACCGTGTCGTTCGCAACGGTGACACTGCCAACAAGATTGGAACCTACCAACTCGCCGTCTTGGCCAAGTATCACGGCGTCAAGTTCATTGTTGCGGCTCCCACCACCAGCATCGACCTCGAGACCCAGACCGGCGCCGGCATCAAGATTGAAGAACGCAAGGGGGAGGAGCTCACGCAGATTTCCGGTGCTATCGTCCAGGCTGATGGCAACGTCGATGCCGCTCGTACAGCGCGTGTGGCGACGGCGGACCAGCGCATTAACGTCTGGAACCCTGCTTTTGATGTTACTCCGCACGACCTGATCGATGCTGTTGTTACGGAGAAGGGTGCTGTTGTCAAGAACGCCGATGGTCAATTTGATTTCCGTCACGTCATGCCCGAGAGATGGGCGCAGGTGGTCAGCCAGTGATGGGAATCTCTCCTTTCAAGCATAGATGATAATGATATTCGTTTTGCGTTGGAGGCTGGAGCTGGAGCCCAGGGTCCGATAGATGTTCAAAATTAAATTTTGTCTACAGGGGATATAGCGTATTAGCAGGACACTGCTTCAAGATTGTCGCATGATACTAAGCAGAGTCCTTGAGAGCATGCAGGATCAACTTTTGGTAACCTCCCACGGATTCCTCAAGCTCGCCCACGGTGATATTTTCGTTGCGGCCATGTGCGGCCAAAATCGTGCCTGGACCATACAGGTACCGAGTGTGCGAGCCCTTCAGGTTAGGAATGTCAGTTCCATAGTTGGCCACAAGGGTATCAAATCCTGGATGATGAGTCGTCAGTAATTATTCAAACTGCTCAAGCTGCTTGATTAAAGTGCATAGGTCTCACCATCAACGTCACAGTTGGCCTCCACCACGCCATATCCGTGGGTGCAGGTCAACTCGAGGGACTCGGCATCGGTTTCGTCGAGAATCTTTCGGATCCTCTCCTTGACAATGTTGCCACCGTCCCTCTCGGGGCCAATGGCAACCCGAACAGCGATCCTCGCCAGAGCAGAGGCAGGAATTACATTCTGAGCAACGCCGCCGTTGAACTGGCCAACATTGACGGTGGTGTTGCCCCACTTGTCGGTGCTTCCGAGATCTGTCGTGATAATCCTGGCAAGAGCCTTGATCATGACTTCGTTGGCCGACTTGCCGAGCCATGGGTAGCCAGAGTGTCCTGCGACGCCCTTGGCCGAGATATCGCAAAAGACACCGCCCTTGTGACCGCAAGCGAGCTTGTTCTCCGTAGGCTCTCCGAAAATGACGGATTCAAACTGAATCGGCGGGTCGGCTGCCTGGAGGGAATCGGAAAAGAAACGCATTCCATCGCCAGTGTCCTCCTCACCAATCACGAACAAGAGCATGGCATCTTCGGGGTTGACTTTGCCGGCCTCGAACAGGTCTTCGAGAGCAATAATCTGAGCAGCAACACTAGCCTTGGCATCAACGCTTCCTCTTCCACTAATACGAGTGTCAGGAGTGATCTTGTCATCGGAGATGCCGTAAGGAATATGAGGCGGCACGACATCGTAGTGCGAAGTCACTACAATGCGAGGGGTGGGCTGGCGTTGGTTCGTCTTCCAAGCAAGGACATTGAACCGCGGGGTCTCTTCGGTGTTGTTGTTGCGCGGTGGCAGGAATTGCAGAGAGGAGACATAGCCGCGGCCGGTCAGATAATCGACCAAGAACTTCCCGGCGGCGCTCTCATTGCCTGAGATGGAGGGGATCTCAATGAGGGATCGATGTAAAGAGATGAGGTCGTCGCGCCAAGAGGGAGCAGCAGATGAAGGCGAGTGAAGCGTTGGCGGGGAAAATTCGACGCCGATGGGCTGCTGGATGCGAGAGGCGGCGGCAAAAGAGAGCACAGAGCTCAGTGTCATGAGCTGAGAGACATGCATGGTGGTGGCGGAGCTTCAAGCCTATGAAAAGGTTGGTTGTTTCTGACGGCTCTCGAGCATCGATCAAAGGATAGCAGCCTCAATTGGAGAGAGTTGTCGCCGCTACTAGGTAATTACTATTGGCCGGCGGGCGCAAGAGTTTCCCGGAGACTTGGCAATGGTGCAACCGCAAACGGAGCGGTGTCGGAACGAAGTGGGCGAAGATCAACCTGGTAAGCCTGGGAGCTCAAGCCTCACGGTGAGATGCGATAGGTACCTAGGTAGAGAGAGTGAGCGACACGAGTGATAAGAGTCAGATATCTGCAGACTGAGGGAAGGTGCGAGGGCTGCCAATGAGGTCATTCCATCCCAAGCTCCCGTCATTGGCTCCAGCCACGAGCACGGACTTTCACCCGTCAGCCACCCCCATGTTCCCGCAGGGGCGGGAGATGATCCAAGCTTTCCAGGTTTGTCCCTCGATCCAATGAGACGGCGGTGGGGGGAGAGCCTCATCAGTCCAGTCTCAGCGAGCGTCTCAGGCAAACGAGGTAGGTATACTTGGAGATGGTGATGCTGACAAACATTCGAATCTCGAAGTATTCGCAGTCAACTCGATTGCACTGATACCGTCTAGGTAAAACACTGTTTTTTACTGTAAAGAGGCATTGACCCCCATCTCTAGGCGCACAATGGTGAAGAATATCTTCAGTGCTAGCAAACAAAGTGTCTGGTTTTAGGTACCTTAAACATGCGCCCAGTCGTAAGGTATCAGGCCTCTAGTATCAAAGCTCTTGTTGCAATCTGTGCAATCTGTGCAAACCGACTGAAACGCAATGTTTTAAGATGTGGTCAACGTGACCGTCTCTCATTTGCAAACGGCCAAATGCTATCCCCTCGTACTTCATGACGTTGAGCACAGCTGTCTCTCATGGTCACTCTGAGCGGTCCGAAACACTGCAAATCAATAAGGTAGGTAATCGGGTACCAGTAAAGAACAAGGTACCGATATGCGGTACAGTATCCAATCCGGGGGATCCAATGGCAGTTGGAAGTGCTAGGTATTTCGTATGCAGAATTCCACACCGCTGAGAGAACAGGGCCGCCCGCTCTTTCCCCAGATCTGCCAATCTTAGGTACCTCAGTGGCCATCAGGTTCTAGGTAGTCTACACCCCACTGGGGTTCTAAATGTTACACGTACAACTCTTTCCTCGTCTTGAGGTAAGGTATATTGTATGTGTAAAAAAGGTAGAAATATACTCGAGGTGATGTACCTTTGTCGTGTGTTCATCACTGGGCGACCCACTTAACCGTTGCTCCTTGCCTCTCTGGGACGCAGTTGGATTGGAGCGCTGAAATGGGGGTACCTCCCCCAGGTACCTGGTCCGTTTCGTTCCCCGTTCTCTGTTTCCTGAGATGCTCGCTTCCATTCTCGCCCTGCCTTGCCAAAAGGTTCCTTAGCAGCAATCCAGCACTGGTTGATGAGTACCGACTAGCACGCTACCTTTGCAGACAGGGGCCATTCGTGAACCCAGCAAACTTCCCCAGCCATTGCATTCCACGATCCTGGAGCTACCAACCTCAACTTGCGCTTACCAACAGCTTCAATTGCTACGCCGTGATTCCTTTCGCCGACCTTTCTCACGCGCATTCGATCCCTAGCAGGCCCATTCGATTCGTCCCCTCCACCTTGTCCCTTGTAGATGCAGCTTGCACTCTTTGCGCGCCATCGTGGGCTCCCGAGAAGTCGATCCTAAACCTCCTCTCGCCTGCCCGGACCCAAACCCCGATACCATAAGTTTGTCGATTCGCCGTCTGCTCTAGCCTGAGCCCGCCCACTCTGTCCGGCTTCGCTTCGGTCGGCTTTGACGTGCCTGGTCATCGCCTTGCGAAGGGATGCAGGCCAACAGAGGAAACGCCGAGGCCCTGGGTCGCAAGGCCAAGGTGCGTCACCCACAATACCACTACCCATCATGCCATGTTCTTGTTTCGCGGGCCTTCCGATCGCCTTGCGCCATGGTCTACCAAGTCGGCCATCTGGCTAACTATTCTATGACAGCTTGCTCGCTCGTACCAGGAGCTCCTCGAGTGAGTTCCACTATCCGCCCGCTCCGGTGTGAATCCTAGGCTAACCTCCGCTGCTTCCAGTGAGTTCTCCAACAAAGACCTCAGCTCCGTCGGCAACTACACTCTCGGTCGTCTCATCGGAAAGGGTTCCTTTGGCAAGGTCTACTTGGCCTCCCACAAGCTCACGAATGGCTCCAAGGTAGGCGACGGCCGACATGCTGGGACAGTACTATTAAGTCTGGGCTGGTGATACTGATTGGCCGGGTTACAGGTCGTCCTCAAATCCGCGAATAAAGGCGACTCGAATCTCGCACGCGAAATACACCACCACCGACAATTTGTCCACCCGCACATTGCCAGACTATATGAGGTCATAGTCACTGAGAATCTGGTGTGGTTGGTTTTGGAATACTGTGCTGGTAGGCTTTACCGTTTTGTTGCTGACACGGAAACCGTGGTTAACAAAGACTCGATAGGCGACGAACTCTACAACTACCTCCTCGAACATGGGCCCCTTCCCGTCCACAAAGTCCAGAAGATTTTTGCCCAACTCGTTGGCGCTGTCGCATACGTACATCAACAATCATGTGTCCACCGCGACCTGAAGCTGGAAAACATCCTGTTCGACAAGCACGAAAACGTCAAGCTTGTGGATTTTGGTTTCACCAGAGAATACGAGGGCAAATCGAATTACTTACAGACATTTTGCGGCACAATATGCTACTCCGCGCCCGAAATGCTCAAGGGCGAGAAGTACGCTGGAGAAAAGGTCGATGTCTGGAGTCTTGGCGTTATCCTATATGCCCTACTATGCGGAGAGCTTCCGTTCGACGATGACGACGACACCATTACACGCACAAAGATCCTCAGCGAAGAACCGAAGTTTCCCGACCATCTCCCACCTGCCGCCATTCCGTTACTTAAGTCCTTGCTCTCTAAGCGACCGTTACTCCGACCGTCCCTCCCCGACATCCTCACCAACCCTTTTCTCGCCGAACACTCCCCAGCACAACAAGCAATCCTAAAATTGCAACGGCCGCCGCCTTTCTCAACGCATCTAGAGAAGGAGACTCTCCAGCGCATGCGAGGAGCGGGTGTCGATATTGACTCTGTCATCGAAAGTGTGCTTGCGCAGCGGTGCGATGCTTTGGCTGGCTGGTGGACGCTGCTTATTGAAAAAGAGCAGCGGAAAGTCAAGAGAAGAGAGAGGAAACGGCGGGAAAGAGAAGCCGAGAATAGGAGCTTGCGTCGTCTGTCCGCCGCATCCAGCAGACTCGAGCGAATTGCGCCTGTGTTGCAAGAGGTCGATGAGGACGGCGGGCTGACAAACCGCTTCATCAGACTCGAAGACGGGCCCATCACGCCACGAACAAGAGGCCGATCTGAGAGACGGAGCGCGCACTACGCCGACTTGGGGGACTTGCCCGGTCTGCCCGAACACAGCAAGGAAAATGGAAGTCCAGATACAGAGGAACCACCTCCACCAATCGATAAGGATTCGATCCGGTCTGCCAGTACGTCTAGACATCGCCGCCCGGTTCCGCCCCCTAAGGAGGGTGTGATCCGCAGCGCGAGATCTCGGGGTTCGACCCTTCATCTAGTGACCACTTCGGAAGCTTTGGCGGCTAACGGGACGCCAGAGCGACCACCTGAACAACAGCAAAAAGTTCGCAAGAAGCCCTCACAGGCCATCATTGCACATTGGAAGAACTGGACACACTGGTTCTTCGAGAACACTCGTAGGGGACGGCATGCGAACAAGAGAGGGAGTCACTCAACGCCCAACCTGGTCGATAAAAACGGCAGTGTTGCAGGCAGCAGCAGTAAACACTCCAAGGATACGAGTCCTCGGCCGCAGACGAGCAAGTATCCAACAACGGATGCCGGCGGGCCTCAAGGAAAGGCCGGATTGCCTCGTGGCGTAGTGGCCAATGGCCATGCTAACAAGGTACTGCCAAGTCATGGAGGATCTGGAGGCTTCAGCAGTCCGGCCTCGGGTGGAGGCTCTGCTCCCTCGCGGGTACCGTCTCGAATTACAACATCTTACAAACGACAATCATTGTCGCCGTCTCCTATGACTCCACGAACTACTATGCGACGCTCCTCGGCAGGTTTAAGGGGCCGCAAGTCCACTTCTTCGTCGGTCTCGTCCATCCGTTCAATGCCTCACCATCATCACTCTCATTCCAAAGCATCGTCAACAAGCTCCAACGGGTCAGTCTCGACTTCCATGTCCAAAAACACTCTCCAGCGTGGGCAGTCGCCTCATCACTCCGTCAAAGTTCTCCCTGCCACCCCCACCGCGACCGCCTTCCCGTCGAATATCCGCCTAGTTCGAGGGCCAGGTCCCCCGGCTCCCCTTGCTCTATTCAATGAGGGCATGCCACCCCCACCGGTGTCATCGGGAATGCAGGCTCCAGGTTCGCCTAATCCCTTCGCTCTGGGAGGGGGCATCCAATTTGCCAAGCGAAAGCGGAACATCTTCAAGGGTCCGATGCTGGCCTTTGGCGGAGGTGGCAGCGCAGGTGGTGGCGGAGCGGGGGGCGGCAGCTCACGAAGCACAAGTTCCAATCATTCACGCAGTGCAAGTGCTTCTGGACTCGGACGACGGTCGGGCGAAGCTCCCATCCAGGAAGAGGAAGAGGGCGAAGAAGCGGAAGAAGAAATCGAGGAGGTTGACGCTTTCAGCCCCGTTGTCGGGGGTCCAGGAGAGCGCATCGAGGAGCAGATTATTGAAGACAGCGAGACAGAGGCACTGGCAGAACAGGCAAAGGAGGAGGATGATGCTCCTCCGGTAACGCCAAAAGCCTCAGCCGCCCCTGTCTCGACATAATCAACCTCATCTACCTTTTCTGCCGTCCATCACGGAGGATGATGACCTCTTTTCTTTCTCCCAAATACAATGTTTACTGCGAGTTTGATCAAACACGCTCAAAGGAACGAGTCCAGGCAAAAGCTTTCATAGTGTTTCTTTTCTATTCTGTATATTCCCCTTTTGGCGACTTGTACTATACTTAGAGGATACCTTGTACCAAACAGAGGGTGTTGATATTTCTTTGCAGTGAAGACAAAGCTTCGAGTCAACGCTTGATGTAATTTTTCAAAACGATCTCCAAACCTGGCTATTACTTGATCAATGTGATATGCGTTAGTTCTCAACTCCCGTCAGTGAATGCTCGCAAACTTTAACATCACGTAAGACGCCGCCCACGCAAGCTAATGTTCATCAAGACTGGGTCTCCTTGGTGGCCTCAATAAGACCATTCCTCGCAAATATAATGTTACGCACAGTCGCGTCTGTTGCGCATATAGACGCATCGAATGGCTTTAGGTCTGCGTCTCCCATGATGGCAAGCGCAGCTAGGCCAAGGAAGCCGTGATAAATGTCTGGCGGGCCCCCAGGATACTTGGAGAACCCACCGATGAGATGTTGTGTTTTGCGGGTGATGAATCGTCGTGACGGCTCGGCGTCGATGAGGTCGGTGTGACCAAGCATCTACACACGTCAGCAAATCGCAGCCCTCAGCATTTGACAACAGTTTCCTCTGTACCTGTAATGTCCCTCCTACCCACCAGCAATAGCATGTGTCCGCGACCTTGTTACATCTTCCATTGAACCCAACGAAGCGCAGGTTTTGATCTAATGTCAGCTCGTTCAACGATGCGGGCAGTGTAAAATTGGCGTGGTCAGGGTCGTCCGAGTCGTCTTCTTTCTCGAGGTATTCGAACTGGCGATAAACCAGGAATTTGACCAACAAAGACGCATCAGAGACGCCTTGCTGGAGTACCTGGCTGTCGTGTGGAGTTCCACTCTGGTCTGGGGGTCGATCGAGGAGGACGAGCGCGCTGACGGCGCACCATGCGTAGCCAGCTTCAACCTCGGATCAGCCTCAAACGTTCAACATCATCTCCATTGTAACAAGAGCATACCGTGAGATTCGTTTGCATGGGAGCTCTCAGCGAGTCCACCGTCATAGGTTTGTCCTTGGCGGATGTGCCGAATGAGGCCGTCAACGTCAATGTCCTCCACCCAGTCCTCGTCGCCCTCCTTGACATCGCCCCTGAGAGCCCACCGTATCGTGGCCGCCAGAAAGCATAGCCGCATGTCCTTCCCGCCTGCAATGGCTCCATCGTCTAGCACAAGCTCGCCAAAGCTGCCATCAGTCCGCTGCAGACGCCTCAACCACCGCAACGTCGCAACACGGTCCACGCCCGCAAAGGCGCCCTTGGCTTCCTCTGGCCCGTCCGCGACGATGGCCAATATCAACAGCGCAAAGTATGTCGAGGCCAGATTCGCCGAGCTCGCATTCCTGGTCCCGGGTGCTCCCTTTTCGAAATCCCAGTCGGCGTATAAGTCGCTTGGCAGAGCATGGTTCGGAGAGCCGCAGAAACCGCCGCCGGGGTGGTAGAGACCTAGAACGAACTTGCGCGCGGCAGCTCGATCGGCGGGTGTAAGAAGGTGCGGGGCATCCTTGGTCGGCTCGGATGGGGAGAGAATGTCGAGGGCGGCGAGGATGAAGAAGCTGAGAGCTATGCGCGTGCTGTCGGAAGAGGTGTACTGATGCGGGAGGAAGGTCTTGTGGCAGCGTTGCCAGTACTTGATGTGCCGCGCTTTCTCGAGCGGCATGACTGCGTTGGCTGCCATCTGGACCGTAATGGACTCGAGGATCGCAGTCGGGTGGGAAGAGAGTCGGTGGGGTTTGTTAGCTCCGGGACGTTTGGTCAAGTGAACCAAATCCCCCGATGGTTTGCAGGACCTTTCTTCCCACCTTACCTCCCGGCCGGGATAGGACACAATCAGGAACGAACCCCACCCCCCACCAAAGCTGCACCTTCTGCTTTAGCAGGTTTAGCTCAGCGAGCTGTTGGAAAGAACGACAGCGCTAGCAGGGAGAATATCCGCTAGAAGACCGCTGAACGGCGCTGAAGCCTCGCCCGGTCTCAACACACGGGACGAATGAGAAGCTCCAGATCGATAAGCCTCGCAGCTCTTGCAGGATTAGCTCGCCTTCGTTTGCTTCCCGATAAGACATGCGCTGGGCTGGTGGTCCATTTCTTTTCTTGTCCGACGCGACTGCGCCTGCAATTGCGACGTCAATTATCCCCCTCTCTTTCTCAACCACCTCAGCTTGCTTCAGTTTCTCTCCTTGATGAATTCAGCGCATCGCAAGGAACCGCAATCATGGCGATCATATCAGCGAAAACCATCATCACCTCCCTCTCCCTGTTTCATGTTACTCTCGCATACTTCTTCCTGACGAACCCGGCCACCATCGCAGACCAGGCGATGGTGTACGTGCTGGGCGAGTCGATGGGCATGGCAAGTCTCCAAAACTTCTCTTCATTGTCCATTTCGAGCGCTGACGTCTTCTCTTTAGCCCCATGCGCGAAGCTTCGAAAACAGGTCTCCCGCTCTCGCTTTCCTAGCTGTTGTGCTTGGAATACTGGGCATCAGCGATCTCGTCACCCTCAGCATGCCCGAAGAAGTCTGGCTGATCTACCACTGGGGAACACAGGGTAAGCAGCAGGCCCCTCCTTCTTATGCTTGTCGTCTGAAGCAGTCTCTCACAACCCAACTGTAGCACCAACGCGCATGGTCATGTCCTTCGGTTTCGTCCTCTATACCTTTCTCTTCGGCCCTTCGTCCCCCCTTTATGGTGGAACCTCGAAAGGCGGTAGTCGCTTCGCCCATCCCTCCGTACAGTCGAATAACCCGCGCTATACACCTTCGACCTGGGGCGGTGACGGCCTTAAGAACCGCGTCTTCTTGACCTTTGCCTTCCTCGAGATGCTGTGCTGGTTCTGGGTCTGGATGACCCTGCGCGAAGAGCAGGAAGAGTTCCAGCGTAAGAACCAACACAAGAGGAGGGGCAGTCAGTCAGGGTACAACTAGGCGACAAGCTTGTCAAGTGTATTGAGCTGCGATATGGAGGTTCTGAAGGCGTCGCATTCGCCCAACCACAGCAACGATCAGACGAATATGCTTCCACCCTACCGGAAGGCCCGGGCCGCTTGCGTGGCCCCTTTAGCATTGTGTGGAGTTTTGGGATGGCAGGCGCTACGAAAAAGAGCATACCCGGCGTAACAATCATTTGATGTACGACATGACGGTTTTCTATATTTGGGCTCCCGAGCTTTTGAGTGATGGGCTCCTACTCTAAGTTACTTGAAACAAAACAGTGAGTTGGTATGGGCTACATCATGAATGAAATGAGGCGTCTACTCCCATCGCACCGATTCCCAACCCTTCACATTGGTTCGCCAACTGTCGGTTACCCGCTGTGACCATACACCAATGTGAGATCCTGCCAACTCGCGTATTTGTTTCGACAAGTCGTCACCAGACTCTGTCTCAAACGTCCAAGAGCTCAATTTGGCATTCAGCGTGTTGCTTTCCTGCTTCAGGAGCGCAACCCGCGCCTTGCCTTCCGCAAAGGCCGTGCCAGCCGCGGCCTCGAGAGCCTTGACTTGCGCCATCACATCTTTGGGCACGTTGCTCTGCCCGGAGCGGTCCCTCTCCTTTTCACGGTCGTTGAAAGTCGCGATGTAAGACGTCGCCAGCTTCACGGCAGCAGCAGCGTCCCGCAGAATTGACAGACCGTGGAGCGATCCCAGCATCAGTAGTGTCTTGGTCCCTTCTGCACCGAATGGCGTAGATAGTGCTTGCGCGCGAAGGACCTCCAAGCCAGACTTGATCGCAGACACGATGCTTGCGAAAAGCTCGGGAGGGGGCGGGCTGCGACTGGCAGAGACGGAGAGGGGGATTAGGTTGGCAAGAAGTGAAATGACCTCGTAGTAGGTTTCCTCCTGTTGAGTGAGATTCTTCCCGCGCGTGTGAAGGAATCTGCTGAATGTGTTACCCAGCCGCTGGAGGGATTCCAGGACGAAGGTCAGCTCTGCCGCGGTCGTTTGCGCAACGTTGGCTACCTTGTAAGACGATGCGGGCTTGAATGTCATGATCTCAAAGAACTTTTCTGCAGCGAGAGCCAAGTGGGAACGCAGGTTCTGGTTGAGACGTTAGAAACAGTTCCTAGTATATGGTGGCAGGGGGCATACCGATGGATCAGGGCCTAGCCGCAGAACGTCGTATATCGGGCGGCTCGAGGCAGCCTCGAGGTTAGGCACAGATCCGTAGTCGATGACTTCATTCAGCACAGAGCTGTCGGCGATTTCTTCTGCAAATGACAGTCAGCATCAGTGGACACCAAATGGTGATCCAAAACAGTCAAGACATCACTCACCGATCGCCGGCTCTTCAAACATCGAGTCGCTGCGGATATCCAGCGCTCGAGCAGCTTGAGACTCCTCCACATATCCCATCATCAGGGTGCAGCTTGACCGCAGTCGCTCGGTATAACTAGGGATGTCGAGAATGGCAGTGTAACTCTCGGCCTCGAAAGCATCAGCCAGCCTTCTAGGCATTCGCAGCTTGAGTGACGCCCGGTAGTGGGATTTCAGTCCCTGCATCAGCCCTCTTTCAGGTCTGTTGGGTGGAAGAACCAAGGTCGGCGCGATAGTTGATAGGCGGTCAAAGAAGTAGGGGCCGAGCGAATCAATAATGGTGCGTTTGACGTCTGTGGTATCCCACACTTCACGGGCACGAGAGGCACAGCCAAGCACAAGATAGATGCGCACCAGTACCAATGTGAGTCGGGTGTGCTTTGGTGTTCTGGTGAGCTGGTCTTCGATGATGAGGGCGGCCTGAAGCAAGCGGTCAGGTCTACCGTTCTTGGAAAGAGAGGTAGGATTGTCGATGCCACGCTCGTGCGCGCCGCTCAGCCTCACACAGCATGATGCTGCAAGGATAGCAAGTTCCGGTACGCAATCGAGGTGGCCGATCTCAGTAGAGTTGATGAGGGAGGAGTACAAGGTCAAGGTCGACTCCAGGAGTTTCTTGACACAGGCTGTGCAGGTAGATGACTTGCTGGTGGTGCTGCAAGTGATACACTTCCAGTTGTTTGGTTTCTTAATATCCTCATTCCGGACACGAACGAGGGCCTTGGGTGAAGACAGTCCGAGGTACTGCAGCTTGTACGCAAGCGCTTTCACAGATGCTGATCTCGCGGCATCCTGAGACTCTTCTGACAATTCAACGAGGAAATCGTATGCCAATGCTTTGATCTCCTGTGGTGGTAACCGCTCGACAAAGCCCCTGACGTCGTCGAAACAGGCGGGTGATTCGCACTCAACCTCGATGTATTGGCGCAGTTCCTCATATTCGTTCGATTTAGCATCCGAGCTTGGCTGCGTGCTCTTGGGGAAGAGAAACGCTGCTTCAACCTTGGCCAGACGGACATTGCGCTTGTAGATGGATCGTACACCCTCTTGAGTCAGGAAGCGGTTGATGAGTTCGGAAACCTCGGTCGAAGCCCTGCTAACATCAGCCAAAGTTGTCATCAATCAAAGGGTCCACCTTACTCTTGGGTTTGTCCTATCTGGCCAGCCGCATTGAGAAACTTCTTCCACACCGCATAGTCACAGGCGAGGAGGCTCAATTTCTGGTTTTCGTCTGTCGTTGACAAGCAGTCCTTGCACAGGTCGTAGACAGTTTTCCACTGTCCCTTCCGCTCGAGAACTTCTATGGCTTGCAAGAACAAGTCTTTGCGTCCTTTCCTGAATTGGTAGACAGGGTTGAGGGTTGGGCCCTTCAGAGCCGCCTCCCATTCAGCCGTAGAACCATGAGCCTCGAGAATGCGGTAAAAGAGAAGGATCTCTTCTTCCGTCTTGATGGCTCGGTCGGAGACTTCGCTGTTCTTCTCGGCACCGCTCTATCAGCTAGGTTAGCCGCCATGAGGAATAATTGCCACCAATCTTACCTGTTCTGCAAATTGCGCGGCACGCTGCATTTGCTTCAGAGCGAGCATGCCATAGAGCTGCTTCTTTCCAGCTGGACATTGCTCATTGGTCTCGCACAGAATTAGCGTGCTTTGTGGCTTTTTGATAGTATCAAGAACTCACAGCTAGCAGATGCGTAATGGCGATATTCCAGAAAAGGAAGCTCCTTTCTTGAGGGAATGACTTGTCGAGCACTGCTGCAATCTGTTTGCCCGTATCAGCATCTTGTATCCTTCAGAGGCTCAGGACAGAGATGAACTTACTTGCTGTGCGCTAACCAGATCCCAGTGTAGCAGACATGATTCCAAGCATCTCGTACCACCATTTTTGTCCTTGGGCTTGGCTTTGACGTAGCGCAGCTTCAGGGGGCCAAAGGTCTCGGAAAAGTCTCGGTCCTCAATGAACTCCTCTGAAGCCCACTCAAGCAACTCCAAAGTGTCAGGATCTCTCACGGCGGCCGGATCCTGAGCCAGCTTGCGGATAGCAATGAAGGGTGACGCCTTCTCCAACGGTGAGTCCAACTGACTTTCGGCGCATATTTTCACAGCCTAAATGGTGAGGTTAGTTCTATTTTTGGGTTCACATTTGGCGGTGAGGTAAGAGCAAACCTCAAAATAAGGATCCTTGAAGGTCCGGAATCGCTGCTCAGCGAGACGGATGGCGTTGGCCCATTGTCCGTCATTGAAAGCCGACTGCAGCTGCAGATCGGTGCCGCTCCTCAGCTGAGGCCGGTTCCAGGACATGGTGATGCTTCTGATCGGATGGCGGGGCAAAATTAGCTTTGGAGGGGCACTGTGCTGTAAGAGTGCAGCTGGAGCTTGTGAGACGTTTAGGGACGGGCATTGTGTCGCTTGATTGGTCACTCGGGTAAATACTCTTCCCGAATTGCCGGCTCCCCCACGTTTTAGGATTCCGGCGCCGTTCGCCGGCCGCGTTCCTCCCGAAAGCCCGACGCCAAATCCGGCCGACATTGGCGGTTAACCTGAAAGCCCGGCCATGGATTTTGCGGAGATGTCTAGACTACTGGATGTTACAAAAAATATTCATTCAAGTGAGGCACATCGACCGCCGTCATCGAGTTCCAAAGGCAGGTCATCCCTCTATGGCACTGCCTGGACTTGGGTAGCCTGCAGACACATGGCAGACTTCCAAGAGCACCCAAGGATCCCAAAGAGAGGAGCTGGTATCTATCTTGAAACATGACCTAATTACTCATACATATGATTACTCCATTCCATGCATGCATGTTGTTTTACAGAATGTACAATGTCGTATCTTCTTGCACCCGCAAGAAGTTTGTCGACTAGATTCGGTTCGGATCGTCTCGGTATCATATCGGCATCGGCGAACGTCAATTGCACCAATTCACATCACCACCAAGCACCCTGCGCCTTTCGGTCTGCCTTGAGCTTGTCGAACTGCCATGGAGTTAGTGTCTGGGGATACAGCTGGCGGCGCCAACGGAGTGAGGGGGGAAAGCAGCGCACCCAAGCCTTCTTACAGTCTCGGTATGCTCTGGGATATCAAGTCAGCCCAGTATTCTCGCGCATATCAGAAGGCAGCCAAGAGCCTCAAACAACATAGAAAAGGTAGTAACTCCGACTTACTGAAAGTAATCCCCGCACATGGTCCTATCTCCCCCATTCCGGTGCAGGCATTTGATGCTCTTCTGCGCAAGCTCTTGACAAGGATCAAAGTACTCGCTCTTGGCCTTTCTACACGATATGTTTGAGCGATTGTCACAAAGTTGAACGTGACGTGCAGGCCGGCCTACCCTTCAAACTTGGCCTTGCTCTCGGTATAGGTCTCGTCGACTTTTTCGGGTGCGGCCGTCTCAGGCTTCTGAGGTTCCGACATTTCGACTGAAGGTATTCGTTCGCAATTCACAGGGATTTCTCAATCGGGGTCTGATCTTTGGTTGCTGTCGGTCAATTGGTGCAGTGGTTGAAAGTGCGATGCGCTGGTAAGGTCATTGGTGTCAGCGCAATGCGACAAACATTTGCGTTGGTGACGTTGCGATTCAAGCAGGTGCGCGTTACGATAAGATAAGAACTACTTAATGCCTGTTGCTCAGGATGGAGTCCTAAGGCATCAATCATGACCATTCTCCAATCTCTCATTCGCTGACTAAGGGAAGAAGAATCAGTGAAAATACCCCCGGCTGCCAAGAAGAAGAGATGGTAAAAAAGCCTAAGTGCAACGAGCAGCAGAATCCCATTTGAAGCGAGCACAGGGCAATGCCCAGCAGCGAGAGAACCTTAAGATCCGCTTCTATGGTTGACTGCCCAGTGGCCACGCACCGGCTCACTTTTGCTGTCGACAAATACCTGGCAAACACTGCGTTAAAGGGTGGGCATCCGGCAAAGCCTGCCGTGCCTGGCCGATTTTGCCGACAAACAGAGGCCTTTCCTCAATAAAGTTCAAGGTTTTCTATAACTCTATCGTTAAGGTATCCGTAAACCGCATTTCTGGATAACAAGTGTTGCTCTTGTGCATGGTGTTTATTTTGACCACATTCGTCCCTCTTTTTCTGCGTCAACAATACTATGTGTCCATGATGCTTCTTTGTTGATTGTCCACCTACGCCCATCCTCTTCTCTCTCTTCCCCCTCTTACTACGCCCTATTTCACACAAACACACACAACAGGGAGAGTGGCGCATACAACCTCCTTTTTAGTCTGTTTTTCTCTTTGAACACCACCGCGCTGCCCATACGTCCACTCCCCAGTTCCACCTCCCACCGGCATCCACCGGCACGAAAGATACACCTTGTTTACTTCTCGCTGCCAAGAACCGTCATGTGGAGGGCGACTGTAAGAGAGACACACCGTTGCTTTTGAGAGCCACACCAATCGCCAATCTAACACAAGCTCGATTCAGAAGCGCTGTCATGCCCCGTGTCTTAGTCTAGCACGAAGCTTGAGTAATACTGCGTTTTTGGTTGACTGAAGAGTTTTGGCAACTTATTAATACCCTACACGTCCACCTCAGTTCCAACCCAGAAGGCATACGAAAGTCTTGGTATGGGTACGAGTGCGTCGCGTTTAAAGGACTGCGGCAACTCCCCGTCCACGGATCCCGCGGATGATGTTTTCTTATTCAGCAGAACCCGGGGCCTAGAATCTTTCCGAGCTTCCAAAGTTCCCACAATCGCAACTGTACTCACCTTGCCGCCCCCTATTAACTCACACCGCAAAGAATTGAGCGGTGGGTGGTAGGAATTTGCAGACGGGATGCAAATACTCCGATGCCTACCGCCGGCCACCTAATAAATTTGTACCGCCGCAGTCTTGCTAGCAGGCATCACCACCAACATCGGGCGGATCTGCCAGGGTCTTGCGAAATGAGTTTGCCATGCCCCCCCCAAGTTGGCCCGTCTCCCGAACCCGGCATGGTTTTTTCGAATCAGTATCCACCGCCACATGCCCAACTGGCAACTGGTCACTTATGTCCATGACTCCATACCAGCCTGGGAGGAGTTGGCCCCTTTTCATTGTCAAGTTTGCTCTTCAGTAGCAAACTCGCCCCCACGGGTTCCTTCCATCGCCTTGAGGAATCTTTCGTCTGCGTTTGCCCGCATGTTTAATTCTTCGTTAGCCACTGGCGGCTACCAGGAACCCGAATAGAGACACAACCGAGTGTGGTTCTCGCCGCTTAACTCGCTGTGGCGGCTAGACTATTCAACGGCTGGTCTTTACTGGAGCCCAGCTAAGTGCGGAAACCACAGAGTCATAATGGTGTACTGTGGCCGACAGCATGAAGATCATGCAACATACGATCGTAGGACGTCACATACCATCATCGTCACCGTATTGTCCACCCTCCACTTCCATCTTTCATGCACAGACACAGTACACCAATTCAACCAATTCCGATTCAAGTGGCCGAGTTCATGCCTCACGGGTTGGAATTTGGGGGTGGGACCGACTTACCAAGAGACCGGCCTCACGGTTTGTCTCAGATCAGGCTGGCTTCTCAGCTCGGTTCAACAGAGGCTCCCAGAACCGATCCCAAAGTTGACTGACGTGCATGCCCGAGCCCGGCTCCGACACACTTTTCACGCCATAATCTCCGCTGCTTTCTCTTTTGCTCTCTCCTATTCTCTCGATCCCCCAACGGTCCCTCTCTTTTGTCTGTGTCACTCTCTCCACCCATTCCCCAGGTCTTTTTTTTTTCTTCCTTATCGGTCACGCTCTTGAACGGAACACCTACGTTTTGGGAACATTACGTTTTGAGTACCCCTTACGGTAGTGGGCGTGCTGCCCTTACGAATGGTTCTACCCATACTCAATTCTCATTAGCCCTTTGTTTCAATAATGAAGGCATCTAGCAAGCAGGTCAAATTCCAGGTCTAACCTCTGAAGACTGGCCATGCTATTCATTCACGATTCGACGTAGCACTCTGAGGCTCTGAGTGTTATGTCCAACTTGTGATGACCGATGCTAGCGCCGCGTCGTGCATCAACGACCTGAAACTGGGCGATTATCTGCTTCCTTCTGCATTCTACTTTATTAATGCCACCTCCCCACTGCTCCCTAAGAGCCTGATAACAGAATTGACAAGCCGTCAAGTGGCTCCAAAGTCCACCAGTAGGCAGTGAGCCACCAACGAGAACGTCTCCATTTGTTCGACCATGTTTCTCAAGCGAGTGCTTGACCAGCTACGGATAGAGGATGATGGCCCTCGAGGGTTCCCCTGTCGGAAACCAGGAGGGGGTGTGGCCACTTGACCGGGTCTCCCAGTCGCTCCAACCCCGGGAATCAAGGCCCAAGAAGGTTGTTTGGGTTAGCCGCGCCGCTGCAAGGGGCCTCGTCACGATCCACTACCACCATGTTTGCATGTTTCACGACCCCATCCTCACTCTAATCGCAACGACTTCATTAATGAATCCATCCTCGGTTGCGGCCGAACAGCAGGGCTTGACAGGGCCTGGCGGGATCCAACATGTTATCCACGGGCAGAACACCCCACGGACCCATTAGCCTCATCTCATTCTCTACGTCTTGCAGTGTTCCTGCAGCTCTTGGCAGGAGAGGAGGATGAGACGAAAGACTCCATCGTCGTCTACGCACCGTCAGGGCAAACCCCTGCTCTCCACGAGTCCACATCAACACTTTGTACTGCGGACTCCTGTGTAAGACCACTTGAAGTGGTCAGGGGCCCTGGCAAGCTGTCTTGCTGGGCAACTGACGGAATCGCCAGCTCTAGCCGCGCGATGAGGGGGCGAGATACAGTCCTAGATTGGCTGCCTACCTTGACTTAGTGCGGTGAGATGGGCCTGGGTCGGAGATGGGCATAGATGATTCGAGATTGAAGCAGGAAAGACGGGCTACTGGCCTACCCTACGGCTCGGGAGATGTTGTGAATGGGGCTCTAATTACATACAACCGTAGCAGCATAGACACGTCTTATAAAGGTCCCTCGTCCTACTGCTGATACCATCTTGTCCTCTCTCTCTCTTTTCTCCATCATCACATCGGTGTCATTCTTTCCCTGTACTCAAGTCTCTCTCTTGTTGGCTGTGCCATACACTCATTTACGAACTAGACGTTCGCCCACGCTCACTAAGCACAACCTCAATAACACTTTCACTTCAGATCCAACCACTTTTCAACCGAAAACTCCCCCATCACCATCAAGATGCAGTTCTCATTCACCGCCGCGGCTCTTGCCACCCTCATCGGCTACTCTGCTGCTCACACCCTCACCATCGACGTCTGGGTCAACGGCGAGGACCAGGGCGATGGCCGTTCCACCGGCACCGGTACCACCAAGTACATCCGTTCCCCCGATAACAACAACCCCGTCAAGGACATCACCAGCGACGCCATTGTCTGCAACGTCAACGGTGCCAAGGCCCAAACTGGCTTCGTCAAGGCCGCTGCCGGTGACGAGTTCAAGTTCGAGTGGTACCACAACAGCCGTGGTGACGACATCATCGACCTCTCCCACAAGGGTCCCATCAGCACCTGGATCGCCCCCTACACCGAGGGCAGCGGTGCCGAGGCCATCTGGACCAAGATTCAGGAGTCTACCTACGAGGGCGGCAAGTGGGCTGTCGAGACTCTTGTTGCCAACAAGGGTATGTCTCCCTCGGTCACCATTCCTTCTACCCTGAAGGCTGGCAAGTACCTCGTCCGTCAGGAGATCATTGCCCACCACGAGTCCGACACCACCTACGATGTCAACCCTGCCCGTGGTGCTCAGTTCTACCCCGCCTGCGCTCAGTTCGAGATCACTGGTACCGGCTCCGATGTTCCTCCCCAGAACTTCGACTTCACCACCGGCTACAAGTACACCGACGCCGGCATCCACTTCAACCTCTACAGCGCCGATGCCTCCACCTACAAGGCCCCCGGCCCTGAGGTCTGGACCGGTGGCTCTGGCTCCGGCTCTGCCCCCGCCTCTTCTGCTGCCGCTCCTGCTGCTTCTTCCACTGCCGCCGCCGCTGCCACCTCCGCTGCTGCCACCACCACTGCTGCTCCCATCGCCACCTCATCCGCTGCTGCCCAGCCCACCACTCTCTCCACGGCCGTCAGCTCTGCTGCCCCTGTTGCCAGCTCCAGCTCCGCTGCCGCCCCCGTCGCTACTCCTACCAAGGCCCCCAGCGCCGGCTGCAAGCGCCGCCGCTCCCGCAAGGCCCGCCGCTCTGCTCACTAAATTAGTGCTGCGCAGCGAGGCATGGAGAGAAGAAAGAGCTGCAAGACTAAGCGGTCATAGATGGTCTCACGAGTCTCAAGTTGGAATTGTTCTTTTATCATAGACACCAGATGTGCAATCCAGGCTTACTGTGTCATGCCCGGTGCATGGTCTAGAGGCATACGAGTTTCCGTCTCTTGGAACTCGACCTCACTTCTGCATTCCTGTACATAGTACCTTGAATAGCATTAAGCCTGCATATACCAAAATTTTAGCGTTCTAATGTTCAGTGACCTCCCAAGACTGTTTCCAATGGATATCGTAAACGATTAACAGCCCAGTTAAGCACGCAAAGTGTACGAAATGGGGTATCTGATACTTTCCCATTCTGTTCTTCGTAGTTCATGACTCTGCAAATCCACTTGAAAGCCCCTGATGATAGCCAAAATGGCTTCAACACCCCAGTGTAAACACGTCAGCCCACTAAGGCAAGGAGTAGGTATCAAGATTGTGCGGGTATCCCACAGGAGCCGAGGGCCTCAGAGGCAAACTACTGGCTGCGCGTATTAAAACATCAATTGCCGTTACAGGTTGATGCTGGTCTTATCGCGGACCAGATCGGAAGACTAAAGAATGTCGCAATTAGATCTGCCAAGCAAAGGAGGCAAGGAAGGATGTTGACTCAGGATCCATGTTATTGTGGTGTATTTCATATGGCTGTAGCTGATCGTCCAATAAACTTTCAGGTCACCGAAATTACCTTACTTTGTCATATTGTCACACTGTCTCCGTAACTATCAGCCAATATCTTTACTTTCTGGCTCAATATGTAACATGCCACTTGCTGACCCGCGTATTGCAGTAATTCCGGTCGTCTTTGTGAGTGGTATCATCTTCATGGACAAACAGCTTATGTAAACGAGCTATGGGTTCCATGTAAGAGCCCAGATTATCAATTGCCATTTGCACAAAGGAACACCCGATAAACACTTGTAGATCGTCGTATGTTTCCGTGTCGAGTATTGCTATGACATCGAGTGTAACTCACCAACAGGTTTTTGCATGGGTTTTCGTACGTTTCGCGAGAAGCTTGGATTCAAGAAACTAATACTAATGAAGTGAAGGACTGCCGAAGAGAAAAAGAAATCCAATGCCTGACCCGGAACCCCGATCTCGAGATCGGATGGGGTACTGGGGCAAGGATTGTACTTGAAAGTTCATGGACTTCGGGAAGTGGAAGGTTCGTCTTCTCTCCATATTAAGTAAAGAATTTCGTAGATTGGGAATGTTCAGGCGTGCATATCCTTCGCTAAACATTTGTCATCCTGACAGCCAAGAAATCTCGCCACCTATGAAGCCGTGATTTAGTCCTTATTCGATGATTGTCGTCTCTGACAACGCGGTTGCTGGAGCTGCAATTCCTCTCTGATTAAATGGAGTTGGATTCGCCGGACATGATGAACATGTGGCTTTGAGTGGCTGTTTAGTGTCGTTGATTATCTTTGCCACTTACAATGCCATTCTTCACGGAGCCAGGGAGACTAGACAAGGCCATCGCAGAGACGCCTCGCGTGAGCCGGCTTGGCCACCAAGCTTCCGCCTCCACCACGCAAGCTCCAATGCCATAGTAACACAGGCTGGTACCCATAAGACTACTCCGTATGTACAATCAGTTTGCAACGCACCAGACAGTCTCAAAGAAACAATTTAATGTCCGTCAATGATAAACGGATAACGATCAGCCGATAGCAATCCTCCGCCACGTTCAAACCGTGCTTTCACTCCTTCCTAGACAGAAGCTGAACGCCTCGGGTTTGAAGGCGGACGTTGGCCTCCAGGGCTAGAAAGAGCTCAAATCAATCCGCCTGTTCAGGCAAACTTTCACCTGAACCGAGATATCTCTGTGCCTGGACAAAGATAGCGGTCGGAGGTAGCTTACTGAAGAATGCATGTGGTCACCTTGGAAGCGTTGCTCTGAAATGTATCGTCGAGGGTCTCAGGACCCATATATGCTCAGGGACATTAGTGTTACATTCCTAACCCGCAGATGCCGTGCCAAATGGGAACTTCGGGATCTTGAAACGGTTGAATTCCTTTATCATATTGGGGGTCAATCCTCAATTGGCTTTGCTTAGTGTGTAAGAGGTCCTCGTCCTCCCGCGTTTTCCCATCGCTGGGTGGTGGGCCGAAGCTCGACTGGAGTCTTACGCCGGAATCACGGCCCCATCGGAGATCGAAGCTCACCATCAGGGCACAAAGAAAAACGTGCTCTGCCGGGCGCGCGGGAGACTAGATGAACTTACGTCAGAACTTCACATGCAAGGCAGCATGCGGCTAAAGTCCGCTACTAAAGCTTAGACGAAAATACCGGCTAACAATCCATCGCCTTCACGCCTTTTAGTTCCCCTAAGGCTCACCAGACCCCTGAGCTCAAGCGGCTTAGTGGAAGAAGAGCTGGCAGAAATAATGGCCCATCTGTGCGCCTCTTTCTCTTAGGGCTGCGAGGTGGAAGTCTGTTGCTCGGTGCACCATTCACTCCAACGAAATTCCTGCAAGACCCCGGCTTCCAGCCGCAACGGGATCGACCCGGCTCTGGAACCCGAGTAGCCCGGGTGATCAATGCCATCTGAATTCTGCTCAGAGTTCGGACGAGAATCGACGGACCGCTGCAAGGTCTTTGAAGGCTGCAAGGTTGAGGGTGGCTAGCTTTTGGGGGTTCTTGTTCGGCTATTCGTGCGATCAACTTGTCGTATAAGACATCACCAATCAGCTTCTTTGAAGACATTGTCCGACGAACTCCTCGTGAGATCGCAACAAGTCTTGTAAGTGGGATGAGCTCGGAAGTAAACAAACCAGCTTCGACGATAATCCAAACAGACTTCCTAAACCAATCTCTCACTCTGGCGCAAATAGGGTACGACTTAATTCTAGATGGTCAAGGCACGGGGCGAATTTGGCCGAGGAATGCGCCACCGAGCAAGCGCTCTGCGCCGGTGTCTGCAACAAGATTGCCCGAGCGGCAACAGGAATGATAAGGGAGAGGAAGCACTAAAAATCAGCGTGAACGACGAGACATCAACAACAGCAACGCAACGAAGATTAAAAGAACATCGTGTTGCATGTGAATCTTCATAGGTGTAACCTTAACTTCTTGATTGAACCCACTTGCTTTCGTTCCAAGCTCTCTAGCTACATGCTTGCCTCAACCCGTCATCTCTCTCTATATCCTTCTCTTATCCTGCGTTTTCAAATTTAATTTTTTTCTTTTTTCAGAGAGTAGCTCCGATGCCGTTCATAGCAGCAAAAAGATCTCCCACCACCTCGCCCGTCATGCCGTGGCTATCGAGATCACCATCGTATCAGTCACCCACCGGCTCACCACGCACATCACCAAGGAACAGCACATGCGGACCGATCAAGACATGCGGACCTTCAGTAACATACATCCCACCACTTATCGACGGAGCTTGTGGAACCGTACCACTAGCACAGAAGCCGACTTTGCCATTGCTTCATGAGGATCTACGGGAAATGTGGCAGATGATGCCGGGTTTGATGGCTTCGCTAAGAACACACGTCGCCAACCACCGTCAGCACCTTTCCAAGAGCCACCTCAAGGACATCATCGTCCAACTCAGTCTAGCCATTGTGGAAGTTGGGATCGTGACACTCGCCATTCCCCTGTTCATTGTTCTTCCAGGAATCTTGTTCGGGGCTTGGCTAGGAATCTCTATGAGCATGGTCCTAGGACTAAGTTGGTTGATGAACGGAAATGAAGTTATGTCCAGTTGCGACGAGTTTGGAAGCAGCACAACAGACATTGATGATGACGAGGAGAGATGGATCTTCATTGGTGGGATGGGCACGAGGTAAAAACCCTTCTGTTTCGTCTCTTCCACATCAATCCTACAGAGACTAACACCGACGAAGCTCAACACACCTCAAACATTGCACAATTCCTCGACTCGCCCGCCTTTTTGGACGCTCTTTCAGCGGTATTCAGATGGCAACCTACGGGCTGCCCTTCGACATGCTCCTCCTCGCCATCCAGCGGTGCTTCCCTTTCGAGACCCAAGCCTCGCGCGCCCTCTATACCGAGCTCCGCACAGCCCTCCTCGACGCCGCCGTCCACCGAGTCGCCGTACTTGCCCACAACAACGGCTCTCTACCCGTTGCGCACGTTCTCGCTCGCCTCTGCTCCGATATTCAAGCCGAAAAGCTCTCCAAACTCGAGATCTATACGTTTGGTGCCGCGGCTTCCGAATTTGTCGCACCTCTCGGAGAAACTAGCCGCAAGGTCACCCGCTTTGAGGATGGATCCACCGCGGTAGTTGAAGAGCGTGGTCCTCACATTGAGCACTTCGCCTATGCCAACGACCCATTCGCGCAAATGGGTGTGCTCCGTTCTGTTCAGAAGAAGCTTGACGGTCGATTCTGCGGCGGCGTTTTCGTGATCCAGAACCAGGTTCCCCAACCCTCTGGCCACTGGGTTCCCGACCAGCGTCCCGTGATGCTCTTGACAGACTACCTCTCGGCGCTCTTCCCCGATCCTTCATCGCCACAAGCACCCAGTAGCATCCTCGACTACGTCATGATGATCGATCGTGATATTGCCGAGAAGCGAGAGCTCGCTGCCATGGCAAATTACGCGCAGACGCGCCGATCCCGCAAGGACAGCCGCCGCCTCAGTTGGACTGGTCTGGGAGCGACTGTCGGCGGCAGAAGCGGCGTCATGGACGGTGTCACCGGACTCGAGATGGCGAGACGCGGATGCCGTGACTGTGACGGCCATCGCGGACGCGAGGTCAGTTGGCTCTCCAACTACGTGCAAACCGGCTGGATCGTCGAAAAGGAGGCTCACGTCGTCGATGCCATGGGTATTGGAGGCAAGTTTTAACAATCTTGTCTGATGTGGTCTACGCTAGCGTGACCCCTAATTTGTAATGTTTTACACCACTTTTCGTATTCATTGCGCTCACAAAAGATGTTTTATTTGGTTGGAGCTGGAAGACGTTCGAGGGCTTCCCCACTCAGAGGACTGTATTATTTTTTCATCAGCATTGGGCGTCGGGGTTCTTGGCTAGGAGGATATTGAAAGAATCATGATATAACGAGTCAAATGTATTATGGGATAGAAGGGCTGAGAATTATCTCGTCCTCTCCACAGTCCGCTTAGATAGATGCGCATTTGGGACTGGCGCTTCGGAATGAGCATATAGATGGAACAAGGTGCTATTTAGAATAATTCAGACACGTACATCTCCCCAATAGTATGTCTTGATATCCGCCCCAAGGAAGTCGTCATTGTACTCCCGGCCAACCTCGTCGTCAGCAGCACCCGCGCAAACCAACAGAGGCATGAAATGCTCCGCGCCGTAGCGAGGGTGCATTTCGTAGCTGTGAGAGAACTTGCGCCAGTTTGACAGCGCCGTAATGCGGTCTTCCCGCTTCTCTAGGAGTGCGGCACCCGTCAACTCCTTGTTCCACTCGTTGACCTGCGTCCCGATCCTCTTTGCCGTTGACGGGTCTCCCATCATAAGTGAACGCAGCTTCCCCATGTTGTGAAGCGAAGCAAAGCCAGAGCCAACGACGGCGACGTTGGTGTCGCGCAGAGCTGACAGGGCCCGACCCATGCGGAAGTGCTCCTCGGGGTCCTCAGAGGCCAACACTGAAAGCTGAATGACTGGAATGTCGGCGGCTGGGTGAATGAGGAGGAGTGGAATGAAGACGCCATGATCCCAACCTGAGTTGAATGTTAATCTAGGTCTACTGCAGCGCGCGTGCCATTACTCGAACTTACCACGACGTGAATTCATTACCGGTGAGAGACCTTCTTTCTCGAGAGCCTGCTTCAACTCATTTGCGATACTTCGCGATCCCGGGGCGGGATATTTGAGTGAGTATGCCTCCCGCGGAAAGCCGCCGTAATCGTAGTACAGGTCATGGCGATCCCCTGATGAGATTGTTGGTGCGCCTTCTGACCAATGTGCCGTTACAACCACGACGGCTCTGGGTGCGTCTGGTGTGTTGAGCTTCAAAATCTTGGGCACGCGTTTCTGGAGTGATGCGGTGATGGAAGCGTGGCCAGGGTCACCAAGGACAGGCATAGGACCTAAAATGTGTAAGTCAGCAATGTAACTTTCTGCGGTCTTCAACGGAGCTCGGCGTACCTCCGCCGTGCGCGACGCAAATCGCTGCAGCGCGCGTCATTGTAGATGATGATGTTCTAAGTTTTCGTCTGTTGATCCAGTTGACTTTTGGAAATCGTAGAGTTCTAGTCAAATAAGACAGAGTTCTTGTTACTGTTGTCATCCGATGCTGTTCAAGTGCTATTAGACTCTTACTAACCCAACGGATGGTGGGGGGACCAGGAGGCTCAAATAGCAACGGCATCCGTTTAGTTGGCTTCGAACTGGTCCTTTCTCATTGGTCAAAGAGTGATACGCCGGGATTGTCACCGTCCGGGATCAGATTGGTAATACCCGCGCGGGACCACAATGGCAAAGGAATCAAAGCCACGACTCTGCGGCAAATCAGGACGGCTAGAGCTGATTCAGCTGGATCTAATGTGCTTAGAACGGAACATTTTTGATATCAATGGGCGTTGTCAAGTGAGCCACCATTGCTGTTTGATCATGCGTTGTATTACTGTCTTCCCCGCGCGGTTCGGAACCGGGATCGGAATAGCTTCCGAGTCATTAAATGGGTCTTTCGGTTTTCGGTGAATATGAACTACCCGCTGTCAACGTAGGCCTAGAACCTTTCCACGATTCGTTTACACGAAAACAGACACGGTTTCACGGCCACTGCCGACAGCACGGATTCTGCCTCCAATCTCAAGCGGGCTGCCCTCGTACACCGCAAAGTGGCGAGCCTTCTTCGACTGCGACGCTTCAATGCCGAGAATCTTGTAGACGTTGGAGGAAACCAGATCCAACGCCTTCTTCTCGCTCAACCGACCATTCCCGTTCTTCTGCGCAATGCCGGCGAGCAGTCCCAAGTCACGGATTAACCAATCCTCCTCTAATCCAATGGCAGTGACGACACCAGCGTCTAGGAGAGTGTCAATGGCGGTACCGTTCGTGAGAGGAGCGCCGGTCAGAGAACGTCTTTGATCCCAGGTGTATGAGTAGGACTGGAAAGGTGCAAGAAGCACGCCAACACCGGCGTTGGCTAGCTCTGAAGCGACGAGATGAGACTCAGCGCCTCCAATGATGGAGACACGGAGCTTGGGAGACTCCTTGGACTGGCTCTTTGCAGCCAAGGCCTCCTCCACTGTGGCCTTGACTCTGAGAGCGGCGACAATGGTGTCCGCACTATGAACTGTCAGGACCAAGGGCAGCTCTCCATTGACCACCTTCTTGAGGTAGGCCGCCTCTGAGAAAGGATCCGATCCGGTGTCGTTGGTCGCAACTGCCTCCAAGAGGGTGTGTCGGAGCTTGCCAATGGCATCAGAGATCGACGGGTTGTCGCCTCTCTTCGCAGCGAGAGTCAATGTACGATGAACGGCAACGTCCTCGGCCCAAACAGCGCCCTTCTCGAGCGAGTGCTTGGCATCAGTGTTGAAACCAACACTGGTTCCAGAGTGCGTCAATCCACCTGTGAACTTGGGCGCCGAAATTGCCTTGGTGACGCCGTACTTCTTAGCTATGTGCAGCTTCTTGTTGTCGAGAACAAGGCCGTCAAGACCACGACTGAACCCAGTGGGGTTGCGGCCGTTGTCCGTGTCCGCCTCGTTGTCAATCTCGTTGAGGCCAATGAGAGAACCGAATGCAGTGAAAGTCTCGGTGATGTGGCCATTCTTCAGGTCAATGATCTTCTTAGACGAGGACTTGGCAGCTGCAACCTCCTCGGTGCAGGCGCCGATGCACTTGATATCGCCGTTTGAGAAGACAACGTTCACCGTCTCGCTGTTGGCTGTGCTGGCCTCCTCGCCCGACAGCCAAACGTTGGAAATGCCAGTGAAAACGACCTCCTTGAGATCGGTGGTGTCCTCGGTAGTATTGGCCAGCTTGGGGTCGGGAGAAATAGGGCCGTCAAGAGGCTTATTGAGCTCAAAAGGATCAGAAAATTGGGCAGCTCCATCAATCCACACTTGCACAGGCGCGGCACCAACACTCAGAGGATCGCTGTCCCACACAGCAATGTCGGCATCGAATCCGGGCTTGATCTTGCCAATTCGCTGGCCCAAGCCCAACAACTCGGCAGGCGCAGATGTCACACCGGACAGAGCTGCATGGTAAGGAAGGCCGTATCTGTAAGCCTTGGCGGCCTCGAAGAGGACATGCTGGGCGTTCAAGACTGGGTTGTCACTGACGTACACGGGGGTAAGCCCGTTCTCCCAAAGGATCTTGCCGGCGTACTCGGAGCCAATGTACGACTCGGACTTGTAGTACATGTTGTCGGCAAACAGCGCAGAAGCAGGAGGACGCCCACCCCAGACGCGCTTCAGGATCTACATAATCTTGTCAGTGATGAGGCCAGGGACAGGCGAAGAGAAGAGACGCACCTCGGGAACCAGGAAGGTTTGATGGGCGTGGTGGAAAGCCCGCACAGGGAACTTGAACTCGTTGGTGTGGTCGACGAATGCTTCCAGATCCGGAATTGTGTAGCAGTGAGTATTGATGTGCACTTGACCACGTAGGGCAGCACTGAGACTCTCCCATTTGAGGTCCTGAGGCAAGTAGGATGACTGACTCTCGACTCCAAATTTGTCGGCTGCCGCACACCAGTCGTCCTGCTCTTGAACAAGCTTTGCTGCCTGCTCGAAGGCATGGCGGAACTCCCAGCTCTCGCCGAGACGGGAGAACGGGCTGTGCCCGACCTTTCCGTACACGCGCTTCGCGTTCTCTCCGCATGCCATCTTCATGTACCGCCAGTTGCGATCCGGGTCCGCCAGCATATCCTCGGCAGAAAGCTCGGTGCGGCCATCGTGCTTGCCAACGGCATGTTTAATGACAAAGGCCTCGCCTCCCATGTTATTGCCAGAGCCCGGCAGAACCAGCGAGGTAGTTACACCTCCAGACTTGATGACCTGGATCTGTGGGTCGAGGGGGTTGAGTCCATCGATTGAACGAACGTAGGGAGTAATGTCGTTGGACATCTCATTCACATCTTGGTTGCCGACGAGCTCGGGTAGGGCACCAACACCGGCGTGGGAGTGCATGTCAATAATACCGCTGGTCAGTTGGCGGCCCTTGGCGTCCCAAATCTGGGTATCCTTAGGAAGGGAGTTGAGGGAGATGTCGGCTTCGACCTTTTGGATCAGGCCGTAGTCGATGAGGACGTCGGCAGTGATCCACGAGTACCCTTTGCCGGCACGCGCATCTTCTAGAGATGTTCCCTCAACGGCCTCGCCAACCCAGATTGTGGCATTACGGATGAGCGTCGGGCGCTGGCCGTCGACAAAACGAGCGTTCTTCTCTCGACCGAGACCAATTGGATCCTGTGGCTTGTGTCGCAATTTCGCACAGGTCGCCAAGTCCTGCTGCAGACGCTCCGCAGAGAGGGAGGAGGCTGGCTCGTGGGAAGGCAGTATTGAGATCTGTTTCCATTGAGCAAAGGCGATGAACGCCAGACATCCCACGATGAGCTTCATGCTGCGTCTGGGTCGAAGCCATCGTTTGTGGTGATGAGAGTGCCGGGGGCCCGAAGGTGGCGGGAGGTCCGCGGCGCTGTACGGCGGCAACATGCCGCTCTTTTCCGAATCCATGACAACAACGTTTCGGCGTTGTTTGAAGCAAAAAAAGGTCAAGAGGCAGACGTTGAACAATTCAAGGAGCAAGGGATATGTTATATTGGCTACAGACCTCTCAGGATTGGGTTCCTGGAGAGAGCCCTTGGCCCAATCAAGAAGGTGACTGACGGTTCGGCTGGATTATCGGCCGACGTTTCAAACCCAGCGCGCAGACATCGCCGGCAACAATGAGCTTTGGGAGTATCTGGAGGGGCACACAGGGCAGTGATTGCTTCTCTTCGGTCGCGACTTCGGCAATGTGAGTGGTCAATGACATGGATGATGGTGAGAGCGTGGAGTCGAATGAGGAGCTCACCCCTGCCAGAGCTTGCGTGATTACGTAGCTGAAGAGATAAGCTTCTGCTGACTTATGAGCTCTCGAAGCATTCACGACCTTGAAGAATGATGACTAACCTCGCGACCCTTGGCTTCCTTATCTTATCTCCCAGACTCTTATCGATTGTCGGCATATCAGCTCCGATTGCGGGGTACCTTACCTTATCCGTATCTGTAGAGTCATGCACAGTCACCACTACCTTAGGCAGGGAGGCATTCACTCCCCATCATCTGCTTCATCTTTAACAAGAGTCTTTCGAGTCCACCACTACTGGCAGTGAGATGTTTTGCCTGATAATCGTGTTCTGGCTCTGCTTGGTGGGATCCCATTAACTACGTGATTGTGCGGAGACATGCCATATGCGATCCTAGTCCTCAATGAAATGAGAATGTGAAGCTAGTTACATTACCTACTCACCATCACCCTTTGAGACTCTAAAGGTGGATCCGTCGGTTCGGAAACTGAGTAAACATATATGAGGAGGTACCTTGATGTTGCGTACGCTACAGCCGGGGAAATGATCCCTTTCCGAAAGCCAGCTGAGGCAGGAAGGTCGAGCCGATGATTGAAGGTCGAGTCGGTGGTTGAAGCATTTCAGTGTTCAGGTCCTATTACGTACAACTCGATCAAAAACCTGACAACGCGACACTACAAAACGACATAATCAGATCCGTTGGAGTCGTTTTGTGGGTGGCAAGCGGCGTTTGCGGGGAAGCATCGGAGTCAGTCAACATTCCAGGCGGGAGATCTACTGCGTGATAGAATGCCACGCTATGTGCTTGATACGCTATTTACGCTGGGTCCGATGCATGCATGCAAAGTTGGAGAACACGGCATACGTTGAAGGGTCTCTTTTTACTGACCGAATGAGATGCATCTCATTGGCCCAGCCAATCGAGGTCAGACGATTGCCGGTGGTCTCAATCTATTGCCCAAAAGAGGTATCGTGGCTCTGGGGCGGGATCCCACGATTCGGAAAGTCTACCCAGTACTAGCGGAGACTTAATGTGTTCGGCTGTCTGGGCCGATAACGGTCTCCTCTTGGCTCCTCGACTTATATCAGGGATCCTCGCCGTATAAGTTGGCTGTTATCCTGAGTCACGTCAAGAGTACGTTTCTGGGCTGAAACGATTCACCTCATCCCATCTTCTTATAGTCGCTCTAAACATCTTGCTTTCTAGACTTCACATCTCAAATTATTTCCAATCGCCGATATGTTCCTCCTCTCGGCTTTGGCTGTAGCTGTACTGCTATTCTCCGCATGGAGATGGAAGTGGCGATATGCCACAAAGGTGTGCCTCCAAATCTTTTCTCACGGATCCCACGGAGACGTCTGACTGTGTAAAGGAAAAGCTCGTCGGGACTAACTCACAGGAGAAATCAGACGACAAGACCGACATAATGCCTGTGAAAGATTTTGACTGGCAGAACATCGATCCTGCCAAGCACCGGCCATTCAAGCCAGTCTATCACATCACCATGGGTACCACGAACCTCGCACAAGTCATATTTTTTTTGCATATCTAATGAGGTATCATACTAGCCATCCAAGCAAGCCCGCCTGAAGACCTCATCATTATAGACAACAACTACCTTGATCGCGTGACCGAACGTCGTCAACTTTTGGAAGAGCATACGTCAACGGTAGCGGGCGCTGTGCCAGAAGGCCTACCTGCTCTGCATGAGGTCTGGACTTATATGCTCTCAGAGTATCTGCCGAAGCGATATCCAACCATGTTCTCCTTGTCCGAGGACAAGACTGAGTTCCATAACCACGTTACCAAGACATCACTGCCCCTCGTGCCGCCGGAGGACCCCGTGGCTGCGCTCAAAGCTCTTGGAGAGACTGTGGAAGATGACATCTTCTTGCTCGTTGAGACACCAGAGGGCCATCGTTGCGTGGCGTTCGTTTGCTGCCATCCCGCTGGATTCGACCCGTCCAACAAGCTCGGGAAGCTGATGAAGGACATTCACACCCCGGTGCCGTCATATGAGAAGATTGGTGCAAGCATGGAGCGTTTTTTCTCTCGATTGCAGGTTGGGAAGAGCGTCAAGCGGATGAACGTGAGCTTGCTTGTTCTTGGATATGGAGGCCTACAGCTGATGGATGATACAGTGGTCTGTTTCGACGCACGAGAACCTCTTCAGCCCGAGCAACTTGCACATCTATGAAGGCGACAAGATGGAAGAGGATGAGGATGTCGATATTTCAAAGGTGAGAGAGCCGTTCTTAACACTCAATGTACCATATACCAGGAAGCTAATACCACCCACTTAGGCTCGTTTGCGCCAAGAACTACAAACCTTGACACGACTGCCCAAGACAGGGGCGATCATGTTCTCATTCAAGACATATCTCACGCCCATAGAAGAGGTGAAGAAGGAGGGGTGCGGGCTTATACTTGCGGACGCCATAGAAGGGTTGAAGATGGGTAATGCGCCTGGCATGTGGGTATACAAGGGGGCATCGCGTTGGGGCAAGAGTGTCTGCGAGTACCTCCGGTCATGAAGAGGCACAACTACAGAAGAAGAAGAAGAAGAAGAAGCGGGTTTGGTAAGTGGCTAGGAAGATACCATGAGGTACAGTAGCTGCTGTTGTTGTCACGAGTTATGGCACACAGCAATGGGTATACGGAGTATAGTAAAGTAGCCTAACTTATTAAAATAGAAATAGATAAAAGAGAAAGGTCTATATATAGGATATAAATAAAATATACGTAATATAGTACGTAATAAATACTTTATAGATTATAGTCCCTATCCTTATTATATAATATACCCCCTAATTATTACCGTAAAGGAGCTATTATATTTAAGATAGGACCTCTGAATAGCTTTATAAAGGCCCGATTTAGTCGAATATAAATAAAAAAAAAATAAACATAAGGGATACGCGTCTTTTAAAGCGCGTTTATTATTAATATCCCCTTTATTTAAAGTAAATAAAATCTTAACTAAAAATAGCGTATAGTTTACTACTTTTAATATATAAATTAATAAAGGCGAGGCTACTTATTTACTTTACGTATATTTAAAATCTCATAGCCTCGCTTTGCTATTATTTTTCTTTTTCTTTTTAACTTTTTATAATTATTATACGTACCCTTATTTATTATATATATACGCTAGCGCCGTTAAATCCCTTATTAATTTTATTTTAAATATAAATATTTAATATATCCGCAGTTATTAATAAGTTTTATATAATTTTTACGATATATCCTATATACGTATTATATAATTTATTAAAAGTTTAGTTAAATAACGATAGCGACGAGGCCTTTATAATTAAGTCCCCTCTTTACCCCCGCTAACTTATCCTTTCTATATATTAAGGCCCTATTACTAAGCTCTCCCTCCCTAGCTAAAAAGACGTTAAAGCTATTACTAAAAATATTAAAAACTTTAAAAAGTTTAAAGCTCTTTTTAGTAATAAAAACGTAGGCTATAATAAAAATATAGGTAGTCGTAAAAGCTCTAATAATAAGCTTTTACCTCCCTCTATTTTAAAGTCCGAGAATAAAAAAGAGTTTAAAAAAAAGGAGGATAATAATAAAAATAAAAATACGGACGACCTACTTTCCAAAAAGGGTATATCGTATACTATTTTCTTAAATATTTATATTTAATATTATTTAAATTCTAAAAAATATAAGCTCGCGGCCGCTTCTATTAATAAAAAGGGCGCTAAGAAATAAAAAAAAAATAAAAAAAAAAGAACGCTAAAAAACAAAAGCACCCCCCGTAATAAATATAGTTCTCTTCGCTTATAAAGACCTATTTAACGTATATTTAGTCCTTAAAAAGCTTAAGGGTAAGGCTCCCGAGGAGCAGGATATCTAATATATACCCTACTTTTAAATAGCCCTCTAATATACCGACTATAAAAATAGTAGTCGTTATTTTATAAAAAATAATAGCTAGTATATGCACTATTTTAACAGCTATTTAACTAAAGCTTATATTAATATACCGATTATCCTACGGCTAATAGCCTAGGCTTTTACCAAGGTAATCGTAAATAGCGCTCCCCCCTTTATAAATATATTATCATTTTTTATTATTAAAAAGCGCACTCTTAATTATAATTTTAATAAAAAATCGCTAAGCTTTATAATATCGTTTATTAAATAAACGATAATACTAAAAAATACGAGGACTATATCCGCTTCTAAATAAATAACTTTCTCCCCCTACGCCCCCCGACCCTTTTCTCAAATACGCTAATATTATCTATTATATTTATTATAATCGTTTATAATTAACCTTTTATTACCCCCCCCGCTCCCGTACCCTAAGTCGTTAATTTAATAATCGTTTTACCCCCAGCTCCCCCCGCTACCCCCGCTATTATTAACTTTATAGATTTTAAAATATATAAAGCGTAGTTCTTAATATATATAACCGGTCTTTTTATTACCGACGCTATAATTCTAATAGTTTCGTTCTTTTTAAACTAAGAATTTAATTAATAAATATAAGCCCGAGTCCTATTTCTATATATATATACTTTATAAAGTAAAGTTATTTTAAGAGTTTAGGCCTTCGGGCTAAAAAAAGTTTTATTTATTTTATTTTAGGCCTCCGGGCTATACTCTAGGTTCTATTTATAGTTTACTTTTAAATACTAAGTTTTTCTAAACATAGCTTAAATTAATTATTTTTAACTACTCTAGTTATTTATAATAATTTTTTATATATCGTAAAGGTTAAAGAGTATATAGAAATATTCGAATTTAGCTCGTAAAAAGTTTTTAGTAAGTCTATTTACTAATATATTTTCTATTAATATATACGTAACCTCGAAGCTACTTTTAGCGTGCTCTTATTTAAGCTATATATTCTATATATCGATATAACGAAGCCGTATAGCTATTCTCTCCCCTTCCTTTATAACGAGTCGAATCGTTTACTAATTATTATACTTAATTAACTATACTTCTTTTAGGTTAAGGGTAATATTTTTAAAAAGGCGCTTTAAAGCTATAATTTCTTTTACGGTTTTTTTAAAATAGAGAAGCTTAGCTTTAATAGTTAACGTTATAACCGTCGCTTAGCGTATAGATTTCTATTAAATTAAGCTATTAAAAAGGAATATTATATACCCCTAAGATAATCTTTATATTACTTTGTTATTTACGAAGCTAGTATCCTTAGCTAAAAATAATAATTATATACTTAGTACGCTACTATATAAGAGCGCGAGATATTTTATTATATATAGATATTAAATATATTAATTAATAGCCTTAGTATAAATTACGCTTAGGTTAGTTAGGAACCGTGATAATTATAAATAAATAAAAGCAACGTTTAGTTTAATTATAATAACCGTATAGAGTATACTTCCGACTTTCTTTTAAAAGCTCTTTATTTCTTTTTTTATAGCTTACCCCTCGTTTAGTTTAAACTCTTATTATAATAAAGGGGTAGCTAGATTTATTATATTTATAAAGTCGAAGTATTTAATAACGCGTTTAATATATACGTTATAAGCTAAGTAAACTTTATAAATAGTACGGTCTCGTAAAATCCGTACTCTAAAGAAGTAGTTAATTAATCTATTCTCTTTAAAGTTAATATATTTTTTAATCCTATCTATAACCTCCTAAACGGCCTTTTAGTCGTCTTTATAGTAGAGGACTATAAAATCGTTAATATAAAATATTAATATTACTTTCCGGTCTACTATTTAGTAAATATAGATCTCCTCGTAGCTATATATTATATTTATATTATAAAGTATAAATATAAAGGTCTAAAACTATAAAATTAATAAGTCTCGGAGCCTATATAGAGCGCGTTAAAGTCTTTTTACTTTTTTAATAACTTTATATCCTTTAAATAGTTCTATAATTACTAGCTTATTGTTTTTAATAAGCGCGTTAAAAAATACGTTAATAGCGTTATATTAATTAGCCTCGAGGTCGAATTAAATAGCTATTACTATTATAAGCCTAAAAGCCTTTACGGCGAGTATTAAAGTATACGTATTTTATAAAGGGTTAAGTAGTTATATATCTCCCTTATATATATATATACTTTTACTTTATAAACCTCGTTATTAGTATTGTCTTATAAGTATATACTTACTTTAATAAAAGTAAATCCTTATTTAGGATTATAGTTAACCTCTTCCTATATATTAATATCCTTTAGCTTTTTTATTTCCGTATCTATAGCTTCCCTAAATAGCTTTTATAGTTATTATAGAGATATTTAATATTACTAAACTTTTTTAATAGGCTCGCGAAGTTAACTTTATTAAGTTATAGCTTATATACTATACTAGGGCGCTCTAAGTAGGTCTTATAAACTGCTCTTTTTAATACTTAATAAAGTATTATATATCCTATACTGCTTTCCTTTATTATTTTTATTAATTAAGTATAAAAGTAAAAAAAAGTAGTCCTAATAGCGCTTATAATAATCGCCGTTTTTATATTTGAATATAAAAGCGTTATAAAGATATTACCGTTAAAGTATTATAAAGGTCTACGGGCTCTATTTAAGCGTCTAGGACCGTATAAACCTTATTTAGCTCTTATTAAGGCTATTTATATAAGCTCTATTCTTATATAATAATAGAGGTTTATTATAAAGGTTCCTTATTAACGTCGACTTTAACGTTAGGAATTATATCCTCGTAATTAATACTTCGTTTATTACGTACTTTAGTTTTTATTAAGAGCCGTTAAGAATTAAAGGCTTAAAAACCTCTATAATATATATAAGTACTCGTAAGAAGGACTATAGACTATATAGAGCGTTTATAACCCGGTTACTATACCCCTTCTTTACCCCACCCCCGAGCTTATATAAGGGGGTTATTTTAAAGGTTAATAATATTAACAAAACTAATTAGCCTCGCTAATATTATTATCCGCACCTAAAGTACGTCTATCGGTTACTTAGCGTCCTAAATAATTAAAAATCTAATAATAATATTATCCTTAACTATAAAGTCGTCCTAAATATTAATATTTTTAAAGTCTAGATCTACCTCCCTAAGTACTCGAATTATTTTATTATTAATGTCGAAGAGTTTTTATATTTTTAAGATTATTAAATTTACTTATTTGCCTATAATAGCTTGCTCCTCGTATATAGGATTATAAAAAACTTTTTTATTAAACCTAATATTCCTCGTAACGAATACTTACTCGAGCGCGGGTACTAGATTTTATATAAATTATACGTTTTTAGTATATATCTAACTAAATATTTAATATACCCGCGGGAAGTACTTTATACTCCTTTCGTTATATACCCCTCTTATAATCTTTATAAAAAAGATATACCTAGTAGCTATATATATATAAACTATTAAAATACAGGGTTATTAATTTAGAATCCCGTACTTAGTAACCCGTCTACTACTAGCGCTAATATCGCTTTTATTAATTAATTTCTATTATAATAAATAAGTCTTTATTATTAGCCTCCGTAGGTAATATTATAAATAAATATCGCTATTAATACCGCTTCGTCCTAGAGCTTCTTAAAGAGGTTTATAAAAAGGCGTATTTTACGAGCTTTAATAATTATAAATTAACTTACTCTCTCTATATTACCTACGGGTTCTTTTATATATAGAGGTAGAAGTTCTATTTTAATTTTTAGTTTATTATACTACGTCTCGTAAGCATATTTAATATTTATTATAAGGACTACGGTTTCGTTATCGCTCTAAAAAAAGTAAATTAGAGTTCTTTTTTAATAACGGATCGCTACCTCGAGGCTCTAAAATATATAAAATATTTCTTTTTTAGTTTTATTTTTTAAAAAGAACCCTCTAAGCTATCTACTATATTCGTTAAAAGCTATAAATATATATTATCGTCTATTTAAAAAGGGCTCGAAGTAAAAGAGATCCTAATATACTTAGTACTATAACTATAAAGCACGTTTTAAAAGCGGTCTTCTTAAAATTATTAATTTAGCTTCGGATATTATATAAATTCCGTATTTAATTTATATTAAAGGCTTAATATATACTCTATAAGTCTTATATAGAAGTTAATAAAGGGTATTAAGTTTTAAATAACCGGTTCTAAAGTACTATAAAAGCGTATTATTAAATCTTTTATGAGTACGTTAATACGAGTAGTAGAACTTTCTACGGCTAACTAATAATATAATACTAACTAGGCTTTTAAAGACATGGTTAAAAGCTATGGTAAAAGGGTAAAATTAAAAGAGCTTATATTTAAAAAAAACTAGGTTATTTTTTTAAATTAATTACTTTTTAACGGTATTTTTATAAAGCGTTCCTTACTATAAAGTATAATCTAGACTATAATACTAAAATATATTTCTATTTAAAAAAGTCTTTAAAACTATATTTATATAGAAGCCCTCGACGTAAGCGACGTTTTAAAGCCTTAAATCGTATATTCCCTCCCCTTTAAATCTATTTAAAACGCCCTTTATAATCCGAGTCCTATGTATAATAACGGGTAATATAATAGTTCCTAATTTAACGTAGTTATTATCGCTTAATAGTATATAGCTCTTAGGTTCTAATAGGCTTTTATTATTAACTAAATATATCGCCCCGTAACTACCTATTACCGTACTCTAAAATAAAAAATAAACGCTATTTATAGAGGTATTAAAGATTACGTTCAATTCTATTTCTTAACCTTTAATAAATACGGCGACTACGTAGCCCTCGTCCTAGTTTATTAATAAGCTCGTTATAAGCTAGTTAGAGGATCCCTTTAAAAGCCGAGGCTTTTTAAGGGTTCTATCGTCCTTTAACTAACTAACTTTCTTAAATTTACTATAAAATAATTTCTATTTATTTAATTTAATCGCAATAAAGACCTCCTCTATATAGCTATTAAATATTCGTATTAGGGACTTATTAGTATTACGACTTATAAATACCTACTCTAGTCTTTAGTATACCGAAAGCTATTAATAATATACGTAATTATATAGGTATATAACGTCCCCCTTATTATTTACGTTTTTATATAAATTAGAACGCCCTAAAAAAGTAGAATAAGCCCCTCTTTAGCCTAAAGGCCGTTTCGTATATACTTCTTAAATTACTAAGCTAAACGTATACATAATCTCCCCGAGGGTTCTAATATACGTTTTAAAAGTAATTAATTTATAAAAAGCGTTATAAGTTCGTTAGCCCTATATAGGGTTAAGCTTAGACTTAACCGCTTTTAAAAAGTCGATTATAGTAATCTCTTTTTAAATTTCTAAGATATTATACGTTTTTATTTAGAAATAAATAGACTACTACTCTTTGTATTAGTATTAAGCGTTAATTCTATTCTTTATTTTATTAAAGACTTATCTATATTTTTACCGAACTACACTCCTAACTATAGCCTCGGAGGGCACTAAATCCTATTTTAGTTACTAAACGATCTATTAAATACTAAACTTAATACCTTCCTAGGTCACTTTTTAAAATACGTATTCGTAAAGAGTAATAATAATAGACTTTCTTAACTACTAAATAAAGAGTTTAATATACGTATTAATACTATTACGTTTAGGAACTATAATTTAATAGTACTTAGTAAAAAGCTCTTATTTTTTTTAAATATTCTCGAGCGTATAGATCTTCTTTATAAGTATAGTATAAGGATATATTTAGTTACGTAAAGTTAATAATATAGTTAATTTTATAAAAGGAACTCTAGTTAGATTTTATAGATTACTTATATTTAAGGATATCGAAGGGGTTATATTAAGAGTTAGGGCTAGAAGTTATTAGTAAAAGATCTTTTATTTTTATTAATCGTTTTTAAACGCTTTATAGCAAGTTTTATAAGCTCGTCGCTTTTCTTTATTATAGGTTAAAAATAATAATTCGAAGTTTAATAATAAAGAGAATATTATAAAAGAAGCGAGGAGTACGTTAGAATTTAAAGTATCTAGATCGACGTATTTTTAGATTTTAAGGCCCTCGTTTATAAAACGGAAAGCTTAGAACTATTTAATTTAACTATTATAACTAGTTAACTTAGCTTAATTAAAGGTTAACGTAAAGATATCTATTATTTTAAAGAGACGGTAAGAATCGTATTAATAAATACGTTATTATATTTTAAAGTCTTAACTAAGAGCTAGGCTTATAATTATTACGAGTTATAGTATATAGTAATAGGTATATAGAGTATAATAAAGTGGCCTAACTTATTAAAATAGAAATAGATAAAAGAAAAAGGTCTATATATAGGATATAAGTGAGATATACGTAATATAGTACGTGATAGGTACTTTGTGGATTGCGGTCCCTATCCTTGTTACGTGACAGTTGTAGATATCTAGAGAACAGAAATGATGAAATGAATCGACGGCTGCTACTATTTTCCATCATGGCATGGCTGTCCTCTCTTTGATAATGATGATTGTTATCTTGCGTACGGATGGATACTCATCTGTCGATCGGAGCTGATCTGAAGCCCTGGCTAGAAAGCCGGGGCGGGTTGCGGACAGTCCGCAGACTCGGGTCCAGGTATGCATGCCTGTCTCGGGAGATCTCCCGCCTTAGCCGTACATACTTCTTAACACCCAATACCTACTAATAAGTGTCCGAACCCTTGTGGCTTATCACGCAAGGTGAATTAAGGTGAGCGATAGCCGAAAAGAAGAACGTTATTTCGGGTATAACACATCACGTCATTGGATTGACTTCCCACCGCCACGCCGTCGCCCACAACCCGATACTCCGTAGTGGCAGCAGTGGCAGCCGTTGGAGCAGTTTGACAGGCGGCGGTGAGTTTCTCAAATTGAGTTTTTGGGATGAACTTGGGTGCTTGAATTATTGCACGGCGGAGGCCCAAAGAAGGGTATTCCCGGTTGTGCCGAAAAGGGGCGCTTGCGGCTTGCTTGTTTGGAGACGGCCCCGATCCGGCCTAGCGGACCCACTCCGTGCCCCGTGTGCAAATTTCCCACCAGCAGAAGCTTCGCACCTGGGCGGCTCTCTGTCGACTACAACGTGCGTTCTCCCAGTCTTTTAGCACCCCCTGCATCGTCATCCATACAAGATGCAAACGAGATGTGGGCTCGACTTCATTAACATCAAGCGCCCACTCAACGCCCTGTTCATTTCTCTCTGGCTGTGTTGGTCCGCTTCTCCCACCCGAGCCCAGGCCCTGGCCTTTCCATGACTCCTTTCGCTGCGGGATCCTGCAGTTTCTGCCTCTTTGCGCCTTGGCTCTAGCCAAGTTGCCATGCGGCATGCCTTGCCTTGCCGCCGCAACCTGGGACCTACAGGCCGCCCATGTACGGATAAGGCGTGGCCTCATTATCCATGGCCTCACCTGAAGTCAGGGACAACTCCGCAATCTAATCCCACTCACTGCGTAGTGCGTACAGGCCTAATTCGCTTGACAGAGGCTTGCAAAATGAATCCGCTGAACCGGGAAACCTTGCCGTGAAACAAAGTGCTTCTGCAAGGCCCATTTCCCCAAAGGAGCCTTCTACTCTATTCCTCGCAGCTAAACCTGCGGGGTCGTCTCCTTTCCAGGAACCACGGAGCGAGGATGGAATTGAATGTTCGTCCCAAGGGGTGAAGACTAGGAAGCCAAGGGGGACCTACATAAAGGAGCTCCTCTGCCAACGCGTGCCGCCATGCCTCGTTTTGTTTGAGCTTAGCTACATTCTCTATCGTACATTGAACTTCCTGAAGCAAGGCCAAGGCATCGATTGCTGCGACCTGCGTCCTCTCTTTCTTTTCGAAACATTCCATTCGTTCAAATCCTTGAATTCAAGCTTTCTCAAAGCCGCCCGGTCGGTTTAGGCATACACACGCTCACTTACACCCAAAACACCCAAACCAACCACATCAACCCGCAAATATGAAGTTCACATGGAGCATCGCTAGCGCGGCTCTGCTGGCCACCCGCGCTCAGTGCGAGATCCTTTGGGATGGTCGCTTCAACGACATGACCTCTGCCACTGACCTCGACAAGTGGTCCTGGAGCAGCCAGGTCGGTCCCTACCAGTACTACATCCACGGTTCCGGCGCCACCACCGACTACGTCAACCTCTCTTCCGACTTCAAGAACCCAGCCGACACGGGCTCCAAGCAGGGTGCCAAGATCTCCTTGACCAGCACCTCCTTCTGGAATGGCCAGACCATGCGCCGTACCGAGCTGATCCCCCAGACCACCGCCGCCATCGGCAAGGGCAAGCTCTTCTACCACTTCTCCCTGAAGCGCAGCGACACCAACGCCCCTTCCCTGAACAAGGAGCACCAGATCGCCTTCTTCGAGAGCCACTTTGTCGAGATGAAGTCGGGCTGGCAGAGCGGCGCCACCGGCACCGAGGACCCCCTCCTCCGCTGGGTCGTCGGCGGCAAGACCGAGTGGAGCGTCAACTGGGACGCTGACGTCTGGCACAACGTTGCCTACGAGATCGACTTTGACGGCGGCTCCGTCGGCTTCTGGCACTCCACCGGCGCCGAGGCCCTGACCCAGGTCGTTGCCCCCGTCACTGCCTCCGCCTCCAGCAATGGTGCCGACTGGCACGTCGGTGTCCTCGAGCTCCCCCGTGACGGCTACGCCGACGAGACCGAGGACTTCTACTTCTCCGGCGTCTACATTGAGAACGGCGAGATCACCAAGGCTGTCGGCTCCGGATCTTCCGACACCGGCTCCTCCGCCCCTGCTTCCTCTGCTGCCCCCGCTGCCACCTCCGCCGCCGCCGCCTCCTCTGCTCCCGCTGCTGCCGCCCCTACCACCGCGGCTCCTACCACTACCGCCGTGCCTACCACCAGCGCTGCCCCTGTCTCCTCCGCCGCTCCCGTCGAGTCTGAGTCCGCTTCCTCTGCTCCCGTCGCCACCCCCGTTTCCTCCGCGGCCCCCGTTGTCTCTGAGGAGCCCTCCGCTCCCGCTGCCACCACCCCGGCTGCTGCCACCACCAGCTCTGCTCCCGCTGCCTCTGCCAGCGCCAAGCCCGCATGCCGTCGCCGCCGCCGCCGCAACCACGCCAAGCGCAACTAAGCGACTCCACCGTTGTTGATTGGGGCTTGAGGAGAATGAACGCCGCTTGGGTGTCCCTTTGGACTCCGAGGCGAGGATAGGACCCCCTTCTGATGTACATATCATTTTTGCATATAAGACTTGTCACTGTGCCTCTTGGACTTAGTTTTGAACATATTCTTCAGTGTACGATACCACATCTGTCCGCTCTCTTGATATCTGAACTATGAAAGTGAACTGGTGACTTACCGCACGCCCATGCCTTGATCTACCTGTAGAAAAAGTTTCATTTAGCAAAATGCGAAGGGTGTGAAGCTCTTGGCTTTTAGAAGTCTCTGAGTTCACTCGTACATCAGAGGTATTTTGCCACCTGCTCTTCAGTCCATTTCCAAAAGTCTTCGGCGAGGCCTGTACCGCCGTCTTCGCGGGACTTGGAGCCCTGCACAAGGTCATCCCGAATGGCATAAAAACGACCCCATGGAACAACTGTGAGACTTCCGGTTAGCAACTCAAAGAAGGCTATCAAACAGGGTTGAACACACCCCAATCGCCCGTCTTCTCGATGGTCACATCGGGAGATAGCGCAGCAAATAATTCAGTGTAAGCGCCGTTAATGGCAGGATATGTGGTGGCTTTTCTGAACAACGTCGGGATCAACGCCGTGATGTGGCGATCCAGCTCTGACGAAAGGTTTCCCGGATTCAAGGCCTTTGTATAAGGTAGTCAGTGATCCATTTCACGTCTTCTATGCCAGAATTGTACAAGACTTACGAGACTGATGACGCCGTCGGCTTTGTATCGCTTGGCGAACTCGGTAGAGTGGAAATAGTTGCCCGCCTTGCTGATGCCGTACTTGAACTCCTTGATTCTATCTCTACTGTAGTCGAGGTTATCGATCTCGATGGCAGGGTTTGGCGACAAAACCTCCGCGGCTGAGCTGGAGACCCAGACAACGCGGCAACTGTCTTTGGGTGCTGTCTTGGCCGTTTGCACCAGAGTCGGCGTCAGCAGCTTGGTGAAGAGGAACGGGCCGACACAATTTGTTCCCAGCTGTAATTCGTACCCCTGGGCTGTCTTGCTCCCCTGAGGCGGCATCATGACGCCGGCATTGTTGATGAGAAGATGCAGTTGCGTCTCCTTGGCGAGGAAGGCGTCGGCTGCGGGTTTGATGGTGGTGAGGTCGGCCAGATCCAGAGTGAGGAGATCTAGCTTTCCTGAGGAGTTAGGTACGGCCTCCTTGATAGCGTTGATGGCTGAACGGCCCTTTTCTTCCGAACGAGAGGTAGCGTAGACGGTGGCGTTCTTGGAGTACAGAATCTGTGCGACTTCCTTGCCAACACCAGTGTTTGCTCCTGTTACGATGCAGACCTGCGACAACGTGTAAGTATCAAGCGAGTCATATGGACGGTATGGCTTGAGATACTGACTCTGCCAGAGAGATCAGGAATATCCTTCTCGGTGAACTGCGGCCGCGGCGGAAAAGCCTGGGTAAAAATACTGAATGGGTTGAGCATCCTGACTGACTTGGCTCCCTCGGAGCAATCTTGAAGCAAGAAGAAACAGAGTGATCTAGGCAATGCAGTACAAAAGTGGCGAGTAGAATAAGGATATGGAATGATTCAAATGTGATCAGGGAGACCGACGTCACAAATCCAACGGTTAGACACAAGCGCAGGAGATAGACTGATGTTCTGCAGAAGATGGTCAAGCTGTGACCGCCGGAGACTTCATTGGCCCGAAGCTAACTTGGAATGGTGGAGTGCGCCTTTGCCGATTTAGGAACCGCTCTAGACCTCACCGAGACCTCGCGCAGTCTCTGATTGGTCAGTACACCGAGAAAGAATCCCCCCGGCCAGACAAGGTGCTGACATGCGATCGAAGTCGATGTAAGACATGCTCAATGCCTAGCAAGGCGGGTTGAGGATACTCCCTATAGGCATTAAGCTAACTTATCATGATACATGGTAGTTATCTTACTTGAATACGACTGAATATCTATCGGATTTGCTTACTAAGGTAGGTGTACAATAACAATGAGATAAGAGTAAGACCGAGTGAAACCTCCAGAGGCATCTTCCCCGGCCGTGCAAGCCGAGCCACGTGATGCTTGTCAGGCGACCGGTGTGGGGTGGGGCTGCCGAAGGAACATCAGCCGGGAGTCAATTCGACAATGTGATTGGCATGGCGTCGCGGTCTGGAACTGATGGCAGCACGAGCCAACGTCTAATGCACACTGCAAGACAAGAACCCAAAGACCACTTTTTTTTCTGTCTTTCCTTTCAGCCACACACACACAACCCGCACTTGGGCTTTCCATTCGTCGGCGCTGTTTTGGTTGCTGAGGTATCTCATTCCCCCCTGCTGCGGATACCTTACCTTACCTCACCTTACGGAGTTCCCGTACTACAAGTACATGCCGATACACTACCAACAGGCTAGCCGGTCTTCAGAACAGACCACACGCTAAGGTGCCGACCGAACAAGAACCAAACATCGGAAAGTGTGAGCCTCACCTTTTCTTGCCCGGGCCACAGATCGCACCACACACTGCACACTGCACCGACACCGCACATCCGTCGCATCTGGCCGTTTGGGACAAATACTCGCCGGTCCATTTCCACACCCCCAGATCAACTTCCATCACTCCCAGCGACACGTTATATCCATCGGGTGCATCACCTCTCTTTCGCGACTCCCGCCTTGGCAGCCACGCCCCACCAAGAGATCGTCCTCACTTCCGCCTTGTGCGTGTGTGTGCCGGCACGTTGATGCACTCCGCCGCGATATAAGGAAGCCAAAGAGGCGTGGATCGTGCTGTCCTACTTTGCACCTTCTATTCGAATTCGAATTCTCATGCCCCTCGCGCCTTCCCACTGATGCCAAGCTGAGGATCGGATCGCCAAAGACATGCTCTGATTCGAGGCCAACCAAACAATCCACCTACCAACTCTCTTCTTGCCGATCCCTCATCTTCTTCCACAATCGACCGGCCAGCTGCGTCTCCAAGTGCTTCCAATACTCTTGCGCGACAACTTCAACCGACCGTGCACCTGCAACTATCGGCCGCTCCGGATCGAACATCGAAACATCTACAAATACTACTCCAGGAACATCATACACTCTGGCAGCAACATGTCTCTTCCCCGTACGTTCCTGCGCTCTAGGTCTTATTGCCTGCAACGCTGTCGCTAAACTGATTCATGCAGTGAGCTCTGAAGATGAGGATAACTACACCGCCATCATAGATGGCATCCTTGCGACCGCGGACTTAACGACCATCACTCGCAAGAAGATCCGTTTGGGTCTGGAGAAAGCTCTTGGCGGGAAGGACCTGACTGCTCAGAAGGTAATTATATATCCAGTAATCCCACTGCCGGCCGCAGACATGCACCTACCAATAACCTAAGTCGAAGCTAACACAAATGATTGCAGGATGCCATCAAGGCGCTGATAGAAGAGCGTTTCGACGCCATCTCGGGTTCCAACGACGCAGCCCCCGACTCGTACTCCGCAAGTCCCGCCCCGAAGCGCGAAGCCAACGGTCACGACGATGATATTGATGGCGAGATTGAGGTGTCCGTCGCGCCTGTCCGGAAGAGGCAGAAGCGCGAGGACTCGTCTGAAGACGCCGACGCCAAGCTCGCTGCCAAGCTACAAGCTCAGGAAAACCAAATGGCAAGAGGGAGGACAACTCGCGGCGGCAATGGCGCAAGCAGCAAGGGTAGCAAAGCGGCCAAGAAGAAGAAGGCGCCCCGCAAGAAGAGTGACAAGAAGATCGACGACAGCGACGTCGAGGACAGCGGCGAAGCGCCGAAACGCAAGGCTGGTGGTGGATTCCAAAAGCCCTTCAACTTGAGCGAGCCGTTGTCAGAGTTGCTTGGCGAACCTCAGGTATGATTGCACGGGATGACGTGCTGTCTGACAATAACATGCTAACTTTTTGCCCCAGCTCTCTCGCCCGCAGGTTGTCAAGAAGCTCTGGGAACACATCAAGGGCAACGACCTACAGGATCCGGAAAACAAGAGACAAATCATTTGCGACGACAAGATGCACGCCATTTTCAAGCAATCTAAGGTGGATATGTTCCAAATGAACAAGATGATCGGGGCCCATCTTTACCCGGTTGAGGAGCAGTGAGAGCATACTTAGGGAGGGACGTGGTCCAAAGATGAAAATAACACGGACGAGCGGTGCGATTTAAAGCAATGGCGTCTTTCTGGTTTGGGACGGGCAATCAGAACTTTCCGGGCGGTTTGGTTGGGCATCCGGGTACAGGTAGCAAATGGATGGCGAATCGCGAAGTGCCTTATCGTGTGGTCGTTGGAGGAGAATATCGGTAGAGGGTGGGTTCGTTGTCGACATGGCATCTCTACATAGTATCTGGCCATGCCGGCTGTCGCAGCCACAGCTGCAACTGCAGGCTTTACGCTACCTTACCTGAGGTAGAGAATCTGGGCTAGCTCGGCCTTTGGAATCGGTCGAGACTAGTCTCCATTTAAGTACACTCTATTGAGATACTGGTTTAGTCCTCTGCCGCTCCAGTGACGCAACATATTTTGGGGAGGGGGGGGGAGGCAATGATGCAAGACCACAGGCATCGAATGAGAGAGAAACTGGCACCGCAAAACAATGCTTCAGCTACAGCACGGAAACGATGATGATAAATGAGTCATTTTGTATGCAACTCAGATTGGGGTACCTGAGGTGAGGCAGAGTCGATTTCAAATCGAGATACCTGACATGTATTGAGAAAGACTTGAATGCCTCTTGCACCGCCTCGATGAGTCGAGTGTAAAGCCACACGTGTCCTGGAACTGGCTGGTGACTCCGCGAAGCTCAGCTCAGCTGTCAGCTCGCGGTCAGTCTGTCGCTGTATTATGTAAGCTTGAAGCTTCTTCAGATGGCGGCATGGCGGTTGCAAGGGTGAATGACGCACACCGAGAGCACGGAGAAACCCCGGTCGGCGGTCGCTTACCAGAATGGAAGTTAGCACCCTCAGTGACAGGAAGGGGACTTTTTTGCTGGACCCCGCCATGAGTTCCCTCCACCCACCAATGCCAGAGCCAATCCAACCCACTCGCGTTCCCTTGGGAGCCACACATAATCATTAATTTCGACGTACATCGTCTCGCAGCGCCCGATTAAAAGTACCGGGTTGCCCATCTGTATCCCGGCCTTTTTCTACTCTCTTACCAATTTACGCTACCTCTTCAAATTACTGCACGCAATCTGGAACGAGCTGTTCAGTTGCAGCTATACCGGTCCACAATCAAGCTCAAGTGGATGACCAATTTCGCGCATCCAAGAAACGCACTGCCAGTGTAAGACCGTTGGTCTCGACAGGATTGTCCAGCCGACTCTACAGTCTCATTGTCTACGAGAAAGACGACTCTCCCGATGGCCGATACTCAAGCTGCCGGCGGCGACTCGAACCCCTCGAGGGGTAATCGCAACCGTGGAAGAGGTCGCGGCGGCGGCGGTGGAGGTGGAGGAGCAGCCAACGCCGGAACCCGTGGAAGAGGAAGAGGAGGACGTGGTAGGGGCGGTAATAACGCTGCTGCGTCAACTCAGCCAGACACCTCGAGCGCATCCCAGGCCCCCGCCACCAAAGCCGATAACAAGGTGCTTACACGTACGGCTGCAGCGGACGATGATACCGCGAGCAGCGACGGAGAGGTGTGCTTCATTTGCGCAGAGCCCATCAAGTTCCACTCGATTGCACCATGCAACCACAAGACCTGCCACATCTGTGGTCTACGCATGAGAGCCCTGTACAGGACCAAGGACTGTCCTCATTGCCGAGTAAGTCTTACTCCCACTGGCGCGTCATTGATACGCTGAGACTAACTCCAAGCAAGACTGCTTCTCCTTTTGTCGTTTTCACGGACGATGCGAACAAGCGATACGAGGACTATACCGACGCCGATATCACGAGCTTTGACAGCAACATTGGCATCCGATATACCAATGAGGAAATTGTTGGCGACACTGTCGTGCTCCTACGATACAACTGCCCCGCGGAAGACTGTGTCTTCGCCGGACTAGGCTGGCCAGACCTTCATAGACACGTTCGGTCAACGCATCACATGAAGATGTGCGACCTGTGTACCAGAAATAAGAAGGTCTTTACCCACGAGCATGAACTTTTTGCGGACAAGGAGCTCGAGAAGCACATGAGGCACGGAGACGACAGGCCAGGTGCCATTGACCAGACGGGCTTTAAGGGACATCCCCTATGCGGGTTCTGCGGATCGCGCTTCTACGACGACGATAAGCTCTTTGATCACTGCCGCGAAAAGCACGAAAGATGTTTCATCTGCGACCGGAGAGACTCGAGACACCCCCACTACTTTGTCAACTACAATGCCTTGGAGAAGCACTTCGAAAAGGATCATTTCCCCTGTCTGGACAAGGAATGTCTAGAGAAGAAATTCGTCGTCTTTGAGTCGGAAATGGACTTGAAGGCGCATCAACTGGAAGAGCATGCCAACTCTCTGTCCAAGGATGTGCGGAGAGATGCTAGGGTAGTCAACATGTCAGGTTTTGACTACAGATCGACCTACGAGACTGAGAGACGTGGAGGAGGTGGCGGCGGTAGAAACGGCGGCGGCGGTGGTGATGGCCCCTCCAGCGGACGCCAAGGCCGTGGGCGTGGCCGGGATCCCAACGCCGAACCCATACCCCATAGCTCTGCGCAACCGCTCCGTCGGGATGAGCTTGCCTTCCAAAGACAAATGGCGATCCACTCGGCACAGTCAGTCTCTAACCGTACCTTTGGAGGCTCGCTCTCCCAGCCCGCAAGTACGACACCTGCTTCCTCATCTCGCCGAGGTAATGGTGCGCCAGCACCTGGAGGTTCTTCACGTCAAGCCCCCGCAGCTGCAGCCGCACCTGCGCCTGCGCTGCCTACGGCCGAGATGGAGCAGCTCAATGTGACTGACATCGCATCATTGCCTCCTCAAGAGAGAGCGGTGATGTTGCGCCACCAAGGCGTTGTTGAGCGCGCTTCAAACCTGCTTGGCCACGACCAGTCCAAGATGAAGGAGTTCCGCGATTACATTTCAAATTTCCGAAAAGGAAGTTTGGCCGCCCCCCAACTGGTCGATGCCTTCTTCTCCCTCTTCGCCGACACATCGTCAAACGCCTTGGGAACATTGGTCCGTGAAGTGGCTGACCTGTTCGAGGATAGGAGCAAGGTCGCGGCTCTGCACAAAGCGTGGCAGGACTGGAGAGCCATCAACGAAGACTACCCGTCTCTTCCTGGCTTGGGCGGTATGCACGGCGCGACGACGGCTTCAAGCGGCTGGGCTAGTGCAGCCTCGCCGTCTCCCACTGCGCCAGCTGCCGCGCCGAGCTCGAACCAGAAGCACTCCAACCGCGTGTTGAGGCTGAAGAACAGCACCCGAGCCGGCGCCTCGGGGCCTAAACCCGTGACCCAGGCCGCTTCGACAAACTGGGTTTCCACGTCGGGCTCCTCTCGCCCTCCAGCACCATCGGCCTTTCCTGCCCTCCCTGCGGCCTCATCATCCAAATCTTCGGCACCACAGCCGTCCTGGATTGGGCCGAACAACCCCTCCGCGTCGAGATCATCGGGGTCCGCAGGACCCGTGCGCTCCACGCCCGCTGGTCGACCGCCACCATCGTCTGCTTTCCCCGCGTTGCCTCCGGCACAGAAGCCCCTCACAACAATCTTTGGCTATGGGTCAGGACGAGGTGTGCGACGTGATCTGGGCGGCGCTGCCAGTAACTTCAGCTGGGGATCGGCCCCGGGAAGCGGAGCCGCGAGCGAGAATGTGTCGGAGAGGGAAGACGAGGAAGCCGGTCAGAGCACCGGCGGTAAGAAGAAGAAGGGCAAGAAGGTGCTTGTCCAGTGGGGTTGAGAAGCTGGAGATGCCTCACGAGGCGTTGCGAGATGGGTGATGAAGGACATCGCGAGGCTTGTATAGCGTCGAAAAGTGTGTAGAAGATTGCTGAACACTATAGGAGTTGGCCATACGTGTGTGGTTTGTAGTTTTGAAGGGGTATAAAGAAAAGAATAACAGACAGAATAGACCAGAGAAAAACCAGGTCTTCAATAAATAGAGCAAATGTGAGCCTACCGCTCTGGGTTATGATATGTACCTTGTAGATCGTCCTGAGCAGTGAGGACCCGGATAGACCTGGCGACCTGCCAAAGGTAATTTTTTCTTCGTGTCTGTCTGTGCCAGTGCGAGTAGTGGATCTTGTACATACAACTTCGAGTCCTGAAGAATAGACTACTTTTTGCAGTATACGATTGCTGCAGCATTGGAATTCAAGATTCTGAGTAGGTATCAGGAAGCTCTCCAAACATTTTTGTGTTTTCACTAGCGGGGCTTATCGGGTCACAAGAAACGGGAATCAGTTTGAAAGCATGGTAAATCATAGACTTTTATATGTATCGACATCTCACAGACCAGCAGGCTCATAGTACTCCCGGAACCGATCAGTGCTATCCCATTCCACGGTCCACACCACGTTCCAACAATCCAGCAAAAGTCTAGGAAACTTGACTGTCCAGAACGCCAAGTAACCTTCTGGCAAGGGCCCAACTGTCCGCTTCAGCGCGTCGGGCATATCCTCGTAATGGTTCTTCTTATTGCGCAGAGCTCTCAAGAGATCAAGCAGCTTGGACCCCGTGTATTTGCGCTGCTTACCCAAAGAGTCCACAAAGTCTCGTGGCAGAAGGCGAAGGAAGTCTCCCTTGGTGATCGCCGCAGCATGCTTCTCCAAATGAACGAGATGATCACTTGGTGGGTCTCTTGGTTCCTTCTCAAAGTGATCCGAGACGTCGCACAAGAAAGCAAGGCGCTTCTTGGCAGACCAGAAGAACGGATGAGCCATGACATCGCGAGCTGAAGGACGCTCCTTCGGATTCGCATCCAACATCAAGCCGATAAGATGCTTTGCCTCGTAGGCAAAGTCGCCAAGAGCATCCAGTGGCGCCAGGTTGTAATTGCCCTTGCGGATGTTCACCTCCCTCATGTAGCGATCGCCACAGTCGAAAGGATGAGAACCATTCGTCAAGACATAGAAAAACACCAAGCCCAAGCTGAATATGTCAATGGAGCGAGTGGCACGACGGTTGGACATCATGTCGGAGCCAACCAGGATAGAGCCCGATCCACTCTGGATACTGGACTCCATGGTGGCAGTGTCCCTGGCGTCGTCGTCAAGTAGCAGTTCAGGGGCTCGCCAGCCAGACGTTCCCGCAGCGCGGCCAGTAGTGGCACCGAAGGAGGACTGACCACCCTCTAGCTTTTTGCAGAGACCGAAATCGGATACAAGAAGGCGCGGTCGTCCATCCTTGCCCATGTTGACCAAAATGTTCTGTGGCTTGAGATCGCGGTGGACAATGCGAAGATTGTGTAGATGGTGGATGCCGTTCGTGATTTGGTACAAGACACCTGGCAAATCCATCTTGCCTGCTTGAGCCAGTCGGGTGAAGTGATGAGGCTTTTCAATGACATCAGCCAGAGAGGCTGCACAGCGCTCGAGAGCAATGTACAGGAACCCATCGCGTTGCTGTTGAGCGTAGTATCGAATGACTAGAATTATTTGTTAGATACTTGCTTAAAAGTAGCCATCTTTCCGTCTTACCATTGGGATGGTCGTCGCTCTCTCGCAGTAACTTTGTCTCCTGGGAGGCAATATCGTAGAACTGGATAAGCATCCGCTTGACAGCTACTTCGCGGCCATCGAATCGACCGGCAAAGACCAGGGTACCATTACTGCCTGTGCCGAGTTGATTCTCGGTGTCAACCTCGATACCGCCCATCTTGATGATCGATTCTCCCACAGTTTGCATGTCATTTGTCATGGTCATGACATCAGGCTCCAGACCAGTAGCCTGTACACCCAACTTCTTTGCCTTATTGACGGCTTCCTCAACGGAAGCCCGTGGCTCGTCATCGCGAGATTGAGACATTTCTTCTCTCTTCTTCCCCTTGCGGTGCTTTGTGCCTCCGCGACGGCCACGGTGAGCGGGCTTTTTTTTCTTGACCTCAGGGGTGCCAGGTTCAGGGGGAGTGGCAGAAGTCTGGGTCTCAGCACCGGGAGCCGATGAATCCGCGATAGGCGTCTTGTCACCATCCTTCTCTTTCTCAGAGGCAGGCTCAACAGAGGGAACCACATCATCGGATACTGGCTTCTTTTCGGCAACAGGCTCTTCTGGTACCAAAGGTGCGGCCGCCCGCTCAGGAGCGGATGGTGGGATCTCGTCATGTACCGTCTGCTCAGGGGTGGCATCGGCACCCATGTCCTCTGTATCGGAAGCAGCCTCGTCTCGCATATACCATTTTGTCGTCTTAGTTTTGTACCAACGACGTAAATCCTTCTGATAGTAAAACAGAACAGAAACGATGAGCACAATCAAGACAGGGTTGGAGAAAAAGTCGATGACACTATTGGAAACGTGATGAGGAATCGACTTGACTTTGTTGACGATGGTGGGCGTCTCGACAGGATCGTCGTGCGGCACAGTGGTGGGCAGCACTGGGTGACTTTCAGGGTCCACCACTGCATCAGACGCTTCTGCGCGTCCAGGTAGACTGGGAGGCTGATAGATCTTGCCCCGGATGACACCATCCATATAGTGGGTTCCAACCATTGCGCCAACCCGCTGCGTCTCATTCAACTTGCCCCATGGCTGGGCAAGCTGCAGCCAGTCTGGCGACGAGGTCTTGGCTACGGGAGCATCCAAGATGAGAGGATAGGAGCGCCCAGACAAGGCGTACCAATTGCCCATGTCTGTCTGGTTGACGAAGATACGCTGACTTCGGATACGAGCGTTGCTGTCATCCTTGGCTGGTGGGACAGGCTGAGGAAGTACAATGAGGTCGGGGTTGCTCAACGGTTCCAGTCCCACGGGTCTGCAGACGTCGAAAACCTTGACTACAGGCGACGCAAACTGCGCGTTGCAGAAAATGGGCAGTTTGTCCTTGTGGGCATTGGCGTAGTCAACACCATAAATCTTGCCATCGTGGGTGGTGGTATGGTAGCGCTGGTCAATGGACTGGTGGTGTTGGTTAAGCAGGTCGTAGTCGTTTGTGTTGGGAGTCCAGTCGAAAAACTTGAGAGTAGCGATCGGACGACCGTCTCTGCGGGCAATGCCAACCTCGTACTCGGTACGACCAAGCGTGATTGTACCAGTCGAGCTACACTCTTCGTTATTCTGGTCGTACAGCGCATTCGGGCGCAGGCAGCTCTCTGCTTCGTTGACGTGTGAGCCGCCAGAGCCAAACCACTTGAGCACACGACCTGTAGCGGCATCGAGTGTAATCATGGTGGTCTTCTTGGTACCAGTATAGACAATTGGCGGATTGTCGAGGGCCGAGGCGCCCTCGTCGACCATCTGCTTCATGGTCAAGCCCGTCGACAGTAGTCTGGGCTCGGTGGAGCCAGCTGGAGACCAGTAGTAAATGTCTCCATCGCGATTGGGCTCGATGGCCCAGATGTAGTGATCGATGTGGTTGTAGTCGTCGTCCAGGTCGGAGGCGTTGAGACGGTAATGTTTGGTCTCAACCATGGACTGGTCGACCTCGAGATGCCAGCGTTCGGTGGCGTGGTTGCGATCAGTGGCATAGAGGTGTCCATCGACGGTCGCCATAAGAACGAAGTCTTCTACTTCCCAATCCTTCAGACTCCGCGCATGGTGCTGCGTAGAGATCCCACCACCGCCGACGCGGGAGGCAATGGGTCGATGTCCAGAAGGAGGTGCTCGGACGGACTGAGCCGGAGCCAAAGTTGCGATGGCGCTCGCATCGTGAGGAATCAGTATGTTGTCGGGGTTGGACCGACGCTCGTGTTGTTGTTTGTTATTGGACTGAGGTTGGGGTTGCTTCGAGGTTACGGAGTTTCGGCGCCTCGGAGACTCGACAGCATTGTCGGCCTTGATGTTGGTAGCGGCCCAGTTGCGGGCCGCAGCGTCGGGGAGGGCATCACGAACAGCTTCGTGTTGACTGCTTCCAGCAGAAGGTTGGTGTTGATGGACTCTATGTATCTGGGCTACCGGCTCGATGGGTTTTTGCTGTTGTTGAGCATCGGCGAGTGGGAGGCATGAGATGGCAAGTACAGCGAGAGCAAGGAGGTAGGTTCGCTGACGAGCAACGCGCCTCCCGTCGCCTGGAGGCCGTCGCAGCATGATATGTGTGTGTTTTATGCGGAAGGGATTTACATCAACGCTTCCCAGTGTTGTTTACAGAGCAGGCGAGACATAGGAGCAGCTGAAGGCGTCGGAGAGGTCGTATTCGAGGTGGTGGTGTTGATGGTCCGACGGCGGCAGAGGACCATGTGAATGTGGGTTGGGCTAGCGAAGTAAATCGGAGCCCACAACGACGAAAGAGTAGGTACACACACAGCAAGTGGGATGCAGCTGTGGATGCGTATGGGGTATCAACGTGAGGTTTGTTGATGGATGGGAGGATTCGTTGGACGGATGTGAAGATGAAGATGAAGATGGAGTTGGAGATGGAGGGAAGAAGTGGTGGTTCGTTCGGGAAAAGGGAGCAGAAGCAGATGGTTTGAATGCTCTTGCTCACTTTCTCTTCTTTTCTTGACCCTGTCAGCTTTGGGTTTTTTGGGGGGGGGGGGTGAAGCACAGGTACACGGACACGCACCAGGGGTAAGCGAAGCATGGAAGTCACTTTGAGTCTTGAAAGTCGAGCCCTTCAGGTTGGGGAGGAAGGAGGGAGGCAGTCACGCAGTTGGGGTCTCTGTCAGCCAGCCCAGTGCCTGCAGTCCGTACCTTGCCCATGCCAATGAATGGGAAGTCAGAAAGACCCGGTCGAACTGGCGGCAGGCGGACTCTAGATGGAAGGCAAGGGAAGCTCTTGGGGAGTTGCAAGTACACAGTGCGGGCTCGAAATAGTTTGTGGACGTCGTACGACCAGGGCATCGCCCGGCTGACTGGGATCACCTTTGACCGAGAAGGGGGGCCTTGGGGCTCGTCGCGGGCTTGTGCAAGGCCAGGAGATGAGAGAGGAAACACTTCAGGCTACGCGCACAGCACTGGGCAGACAAACCACTGAAGACCTAGGCCGTGTATACTGTGTGTATCACGATCTAGGGCTTTTGCACTGTTCAGCCCCGCCATTCCCGTCAAGCGAGCCCCACCTGTCGCCACGCCTCGGCCACTCAGAGCTCGCAACTTCTCCCCCAGTTTCAAAAGGGAGGAGAAGGAGCGCACCACTGCACCACTGCCTGCACCTGCCACCACAGCGGTAGCGCTTCTGTTCCTCCAAGGTAGGTACGGAGTACATACGTACATCCACCCAACTTCTTCTCCTCCTACCTTAAGGTAAGGTACTACGAATAGTTCGCGGTAGACTCTCGCGACACCAAAACCACCCCTTGGAAGCCTCAAACCGTGGCAAACTGAAATCGCGGGGATTTCCCAAGTTTCCTAGCCCAAACAGCATGATCTGCCAAACTCCATAACAACCGGTGGAAAAGCGGAACACCAACATGGTGATCAGGTTCGTCCAACAAACCTCCATACCCTTACATTAGTAGTCTAGGTATGTGCTGCCGCCCCATCTACCAAGCAGTCACGCAGTGTAGCTTCGACTACCTAGATTCAGCCAACACCAATACCACCAATGTCACCATAACCTCCCGATATTCAAGAGAGAGAATTCAGGGTCTTCGTTAGGGCTCCGCGTCCCGAACCCTTGTGCCAGCCCCCCTAGCCGCTCGCTCAGTCCGAATCGACATGGCTTTCCAGTCTTGTCCCGAGTTGCCTAGTGGCCGGTGTCGCAATCCTGCGGTTGCCAGGCTTTCCGCTACAAGGTTTCGCCCGCTCGCTGCAAAGGGATGAGGTCAGCTCAGCACAGTGCACTGCAGCACTCTGTACTTAGTACGGGTATTCCAGACGTCCTCACCCAGCAAAAATTGCCCGCCGCCATAGACCCCTCCACCATTTCGCCGTACCTTACCACCGGGGAACTTCTGTGACGGGCTGCGAGCCTGCGAATGTGGCTGGACCTGCGTTCTTGAAGACGACGATCCACAAGACCCGACTGGACTGCGACCTCGACTCTCCACCGCCCCCGGGAGCTAGCTGCTGGCCTGCTGCTGTCCACTGTGCTACATACGAATACCTAGTACTCCGTACACACGCACCACACAGCACGGATACGCAACTGCTCGGTCTACAGTGTACACGGCGCCAGGTGGTCCCGTCACTGTCTTCAGTGTCTTGGAGAGATCATGGCTGTCTGAGGTCAGTGGTGGGTTTCCCCCATTCGTTTCCATGGTTGGCTACCGAATCGGAACCTATCCAGCGCCGCCCTCAAGCCCGTCGAACCCGTCGAGCAACGGATCACTCGCCGAGTCTGTCGATGCGGAGGTTCATCTTGGATTCTTGATTAACGGAATCGCTGATCCAGCAGATCAGGTGTGTCAGACACGGTGTCCTTAAGGGATGCTTCTCTTTAGCACCGCCGCTATCCGATCGTCGTCATTCGATGCCGGCTGTTCCTGCAGCTTCGTCGTCACTGGTTGGCAAAATAGGAGCGGATGGAGGTGCGGGAAGCAAGCGACGACGGCGAGCACCCAAGATTCGGTGCGGCGTGCCACGGGAGAATAGCCGACCCGGCCCTATCACACTGTGTCGGCATCGCCCCAGAGCTGCAACATCCGTATCATTCGTGCTTTCTTGCAAGACACACAAGAGGATATATCCTGTCGGCACATGGAAGACAACTGGAGCAAGGTTGCCAACCCACCCCACTACGTAACTCGCCACCCCCTGATACTTGTCCGGCGCCCACCTCCCAAATCACGACAAGCACGCATGCAAACAAACATGTTGCTATCCCCCAAGGTGTTCACGCGACATACAGTATGGATATGGAGACTGACTGGATGGATTGTCGAGTCTTGGTGGCTTGAACATGTGTAACCATATTTTCCGCTGGTGTTTGGGTTCGAATCTCGAGATGAACCGTCGTACTCTTCGACTTTGAGCCGACGAAATCTTCCCACGGTCGATCAACCTCTCAGCCTTCGCCTTCGTACGGAATCTTTCCTCCATCTGGAACTTGACAAGTGACAAGACGCGACATCCCAGACATCCCGCCATCCCTTTCGTCTTGGCCCTTCTTTCCACTGCGACCGTCTCCCTTCGCAACTTGCCGACCTGCAACGCAAGCTCGTCCCATATCCCTTGCTTCGGTGCTTTCTTCGCAAGCTTTACACTTTTGCCAGTCCGAACGGCCAAAAACTCTACGCGGGTGCCCTGTGCCGTCTCTCGGTCCGCCGCAATAATAATACCCAATGAAAAATTGTACCAAACGCACCTAACAGGCTCACGGAACCTTCCAGCAAACCTTGTTTTTGCTCCTTCGACTTTGGAGGCTCTGAGCCTCTGACGCCCGCGCATGTAATAAAGCACGGACAAGATGCAGCCCACGACTCGACATACTTTTCGTCCTGCAGGACTAGCACGTATCAAAAGACCCCCACGACGACAGCCTTAAGTCTGCAGCCCTCGTACCTATCTTGGGTTTGTGACTTTCACGCATCCAAGGCGAGCAGCGCAAACAGTAGTGGCACCCGAATCCCATTGATGAATGCGTACGCATCTCGCAGCATCCACTTGCGGATACCTGAGTACGAAGTGCGACACTGTGAATATTGAGGAGTCATTCGAAGGTTCGATTGCCGGCACCCGCTAATGGGTCCGAGTGCGAACAAACGGTCAACGATCCCACCCAGCGGGGCTCAATATTGTGTGATCTGGATCTCAGGTGCAGGCCAACGGCTGGCTCCGGCGATACCCGGTCCAATGTCCCAGCGAGTCGGGATTGATACGATGTTATTGCGAGTCTTTGAGAGTTTCCAGCCCGTACTCCGAACTCTCTTTCAACTTTTCAACCCCATGTGAGATTGTCGAATGAATTATTGAGCTTCGCCTTCTTGGACCCCATGGCCGGGCCCGCTTTTGATATTCAAGATTGAGGGACTAAAAACGGGCATTCATCTCATTCTAAGGTAACCATGGAAGAGAACATCTTGCACCAAATGTCAAGCTCGCATCTACCATGCTGCTGCTGCTGCTGCTGCGCCTTGCCGTTAGCGCCCGGGGACTGCGCGTATCTCAACCCGCCCGCTGACCGGAGCATCCAGTACAGCCAGCCCCGGGTAGGAATTTCCAAATATTGCGGCTCACAAACAGGCACGAGCTTCATAATCTTCCATTCTGAACTGGCGAGATCGGGTCCTTCTGCACGTCACTGTCTCTGCCCTGTCGGACGTGTTCCTAATGTCCAAGTGCCGCCCCTAATCCCCAAAATCGAAAGGGCACCCCCTTGGTCGCTAACGGTCTCGGTTCCAACGGGTACGAGGGGCCAGGGCTGTGTGTCAGACTCGTCGTTGGTCGAACGTTGGGACTTTGGAATGCATCATAGCGAGGTACCAAATGAGACCATGGTCAGTCACGTTTGGTGCAACACCCAAGTATATACCGGGCTTAGATGTCTCTGGCAAAGACTTGTCTCTGCTTCTTTCCTTCCCCAACGGAGCGGTTTACATGGAACGCAACTGACGAAGAAACTCAGACATGCTCTCACTGGCGGTCTTTCCTGTCGCTCTATTCTAACGGCTCTTCTCCAAATCCCTTGATTGAGCCATGATCCAACTTGTATAACTTCAGAGTCGCTGGTAAGTCGATGGCTATGAAGAGTCTACTAGAAAGAATGCAACGCATGCCTTTCAGTCTGCGATACTTCGTAGAACCAAGTTCTCTTGTGTCACCTTGGGAGGCTTTAGAGCATGCAAGCGCCCTGCTTAGCTCTTCTGCTTGATTGAGAGGACTTCTCCGGATGGTTGCAGCGTCTCTCAATAGTCCCTATAACATTGGAGTCACAACTCAACACCACCGACCACTTGTCAAAGCTGAATGAACCGTGATTTCGTTTCTATGAAAAAGGTTGAAAATGGCAGATCTAAATGCACTCTAATGCCCGATGCCAAACTCTGATACTAGTAATTAACCATTAAGAGGAACCGGCGCCCATACATGGAGCAGTATAAACTCCTAGCGTAGTCGGTCCCGTTGAATATGCACAGAAGAACTGGGTAGTCTTTGTGGTGGATATGTACGAAAACTCTCAACTCCTTATTGCGACTAGCAAGTCTTGCCCTGGTTGACAGCTGGAAGTCTCGTTATTAGCCATGGTTTCTTCAATATGTGTTGAGAGTTGAATCGACTTACCATTGGCATAGACCGCATAGGTGTCCGCGTGGTTGAGGTTCTGGGCGCTCGTGAGAGTCTTCAAGGCAGTGTAGCCGTAGATGCCATAGTCCAGTGTTCCCTTGACCTCGAGCAAGTGAGTCATCTCGTGCTGAAAGGTCAAACTGATTAGCTCAAGCTCGATGATCTTCAGTAAAATATTGCGCTTACCAGAGTAGTGGTCGACTGGTCCTGGTTGTGGCAGCCAGTGGTGAGCAGAGGAAGCGCGGTGAAGTACAAGGGGCAGTTGACCATGTACTTGTAAGCCGGGACGGTGTAAGCCAAGACACCAGGCGAGCAAGACTTGTAGACGTCGCTGCAGTACTGCTTAGAGACGCCCTTGTTGCGGCTGCCGCACTCGGAAGCAACCTTGTTAAAGGTGTCGACGACAATCTTCTTGCTGGCGGCGGTCGTCGATTTGAAGTACTCATTCAAGCGCTTGTCGTCCTTGGAGACGTAGGCGGCGGCGGCGCTTGCGAGCTTGGAGCAATTGGCGAGGGCGTTGGTAACGGTGGTGTTCTGGGTGCCCTTGCAGTCGGACTGGACAACGGTGCGCTTGATCATCTGCTTGTATGAGGTCCGGACGAGAGCGGCTTTTGTGACGTTGACGTTGTTGATGTTGAGCGTGTTGCTGTCGATGCTGAAGACGCCGGCGATGGTGGTCGAGCCGGCTTGGGCGTAGGGGATGCCACCGTTAACGCGCACTTTGAAGGCGTCGGCGTCGCCCAGGTCGTGCAGCTCGGCAAAGTCGACTGCGGATTCGATTGTCTCGCCGGCCTTGATTGTCCTGAAGGAGGCGTCGGTGAGGAGGTTTTGAGGTGCCATGCGTAGGCGGACGCCATCGAAGGGGAGGCGGTCGTCTTTGTAGGTTCAAGTCAGCATTGTGATATTGTGTTGTGTGAGAACGGTGGCACTTACCTCCATTGAAGACGGCGACTTTCTCAACGGCGGCCGTGTCCAAAACGGTGCCGGGAGTGAAGAGCTTGAGATCAGTCTTGCCAATATTCTTCAGGGCGATCTTGACTGCTGTGTTGCCGTTCTTGGTGATGTTGGCTTGGAGCGGAGTCGCAGCGTCCCTGTTGACCAGCTCAATGGGAGAGGCGCTCACGAGGGAGGCCAGGAGAGTGACACCGGCGAAGAACTTCATCTTGACTTTGCGAAGCGGAGAGTGTCTCGGGTGTCGAAGGTGAAGAGTTGAGGAGTTGTGAAGAGGCTGTTTGGAGTTGAGAGTGATGGTCCAAAACAAAAAGCCATGAAGTGGATGGAATCCTCATCGTCTTTATACAGAGTTGAATGCTTCAACGGATCTCACCGTTCAGCCCACGATGCCACTCCGAGGTGACATGAAACCCGGGCTGCTCCCCCCGATCCGGTTTAGGGAGCAGAGCGTCCGTGGTTCAAGCCAAGCGAAATCGCAGTCTGGAAGGAATTGGAGGTTCCAAAGGATGGTCCGATGGCTAAGAAGAGTCCATGGGGCGGGAGGCGCTTCTGCCCATTGTCGGAGCTAAAGAATTGACAGACACACCTTAACTGTGATCAACAGAAAAATCCTAACAAGGAGGGTGAGCGTATCACATCTCTAAAGGACAGGAACTGGGAGCGCGGCTGCGGACCTACATCCTCCACGAGAAATCGGGCACTGCCTAGAATCGGTAAAGGCGTCAGAGTCAAGCGGTCTAGCAGAGAAAATCTTTGGGTTCCAACTCGATGGGTCAGCCTGGCTGGTGTAAGCCACGAAGAGCAGATGCGGAAACTTCATTGAGGTGACAGACGAGACATCTGGCGCCACCAGACATGTGTTCTGCGTCGTCCTCTGGTTTCTTTGGCAGTCGGCAATGCATTGCGCGTGTGATTGTACCAGGAGACCAAGAGACCTAACGACCAAGCAAAGACCAAGTCTTGCCGATCAGCAAGTGATCAGCAAGTCTCCACGGGGACCACGAGTCTTCAACTGCCGTGCCCCTTGGGTGAAAGATTTTTCCAACACACACACACAATCCTACGGTCGGAGCGGACTCCATGGGGCTCTGTTCAGGCCGGCAGGTCCACTGTCCGCAAACGGTATCCGGGATCGTGGGGATAAAGACCCGTGCAAGGAGCCAGCGGAGCCGTAGCCTCTTCTGTAGATGCTAGCCGCACCGCGCCTTGCTGTATGTCTCCTAGAGACAAGGAGCGGGAGTGAGACATGGCTAACATCAAGGCTCACCCTAGGTGGTTGCGAGACACCAGACGGGCTAGCTGACGAGTAAGACAGGAATTCTCCGTGCCCGGGGGCAGTACACTACCTAACCAAGCAGCAAGCAAAGCTCTCTTATCAATTGAAGTGTGTCCCGAGTTGCCGGCAAATCAACTGAGACAAGCTGTGATTGACTAGAGTCTAGAAACGGTCTTCACGTTTTTTCGTTCGAGATGACGTCGGCAGCAGAACGGAAACATCACCAAAGGGCCTCGACCTTGGGACCGGTGGTCGCGCAGGCAACTACCGTTCGGAGTGGGTCTGCCGAAAATATGGATCGCCGGCGCCGGTCTCCGTATCTTTGCTTACCTGCAGCAATTTGGCGACCTTCCTCTTTCGTCCGTAGACCAGCGCGAACTTTTCCTGCACCAAGCTTGAAGCCGAAGGATTTCGTCTCCATCATGCCATTGTAGCGTCGTCTGAAGTTGTGCCGCCAGCTTAATCGATTTAGAGTCTACTGCGTAGGTAGGTGGTCTCTAAGAGGGGTGGAAGAGCCAAGGGGGGGGGGGGGGATAGCAAGGCGCATCTCTTCCTTCGATACCCTGCAGAGTGCGGGGTCTCCCGCCGTCCGGCCGAATCTATCATCTAGTTCATCGCAAGTAGGCAAGTTTAGCTGGCGATAGGGTAGCCTCCGTCGCGGATAGAAGCGCAAACCCGATCTGCCGGGTTCTCTAGATGGGAGCTTGGTCCACCATGAATCGCATTGCCGTATACATCGGAACTCTCCCGTAGCACTTCCAACTACGCCGCTGACACCATCGCAAGAAGGCTATGGCAATTCGTAGCTTCAAATCATGGACCGTGGCAAGCGTGACATTTCGTCCGTCCCAAAGGAACGGAACCAAAGTCGCGTGGCTGAAGCCGCTGGGCATTCCTCGGCAGACGGCTTCTCCTATTTCAAGGTTAGTGCGCGCGTTCTCACAACAAGCTCATTCCATTCACCCACGTTGCCTCTTGGTCTTTACCAGACATTCAAAACAACAAAAGGAATCCTCCCAGCGGCACCGGTAGGCGGCCGCATTTGATCAATTGACGTCAGCCGGCATCTTCCATGCCACTTGCCCGCCTTAGGAAGCTGTTCCGCTTCAGGCGCATCCCGCTGACCACGTCCACTTCGCCTGCCTTGGGAGGGTAGCCTTATTTCTCAATTCCACATAACACACATTTCGAGAGCAAAAGAGTTTTGCAACAGACCCCCGATACTCACTCACGCCTTCCCCTACCGCCATCTTACACGCCATCTTCTACACCATCTCCAACACCACGCCAAGATCGATGAGTAACCTCCAAGCCCGCTCGCTCTTTCGGCCCATCGTCCTCATCGTAGCCCTCATCTTCGTCCTCTCAACCTGGAGTCGCAGCGGTTCCTCCCGAGACACCATGGCGCAAGAGAACCAGCACGCCGGCGCGCTATCCAAGCTCGCCCTCCGCATCCGTCAGACGTCGGAAAAACCTCCCACCCTATCCTTCTCCGTGGAAAACAAGCACGACGCCCCGCTGACCATCCTCCGCTGGAACACGCCCCTCGACCCCCTCGCCATCCAAGTCGGCCTCGTCTCCATCACGCCCGAGGGCAAGAGCGAACCGATCGAGGTCCACACGATTCAGCTGCGCCGGGTCATGCCGCCTCGCCCAGAGGACCTCGTCACCCTCCAGCCCGGTGAGAGCCAGGAGCAGGAGATTGTCCTCAAGGAGCCCATCGTGGCGCTCGATTCACTCGGCAAGACGGCACGGGTGGCTGTCAAGGGCAAGTGGCAGGTTGTTTGGCCCACGACGGCGGACAAGCTTAGCCAGGCGACACTTGAGAAGTTGCAGTTTGGCGAAGGGGTCCTGACGGGTGAATTCGAAAGTGAGACGATCGATGTCACGATTGGTTAGGACGTTCGGGATACTTAGTCAAGTCACACAATATCGATGTTTTCTCGTTACACCACCTGCCAAGATATTGCAAACTGTCGATTCAGTTCTTACTTCCTCACTCCCTAACTCACTACAACACTCTCATCGTGAGATAGTTCTAAGCATACGTCCGTTTGTCAAATCCAGGCACCCTGTCACGCGAGAACCTCTTTGCAAACGTCGAGAATAACGTGTCTCGAAAACGTGGTCTGGGCATGGTCTACGCGGGACCTGGCCAACCAGCTGAGTGTGACGACGAGGCAAATCACATTGTTCTGGAAGGGCCTGTGTAAGTAGGCATAGGAAACGTCCAAGTCAGGATGTCTCAGACGAATGTGCCGTGTTCGGACTGGCTAGCTCTTACTCTTCTGGGGTCGATAAGCACCTACCCCATTTATCTTCTTTGAGGCTGGGTTAAGGTCCTCACGCCCGTGTGCCCTTCATCTTGTCCTTCCTCTCCTTGCCGACTCTCGGTAACAGGATATCGGCTTCAACCTAAGTCACGTCGGCCGATGCTCGGGGCGGATGGGGAAGTAGTCTCAGATCACCGCTAACATACAAGGTATCCCGCTCCGATTGCCGTGGATCGTGGACGACTACAATCGGGTAGTCGACTCTAGCATCTGTCACGGCAGTCTCAACAAGACGCCAAACAACTACCGAACCTTTAGAGCCCGGAGAGACGTTGCCTCTTCGGACAAAGCGTCCAATCTAATAAATCGACGGCCTTGAGACTGGAAGCCCGCCGGCCCCCATGTTTCGGTGCTGTCATTCATGCCCCCGCCCACACTGCCCATCCGCCGTTCTCTTCTATTGGCAGACGACTAATACCAAAGAGTCATGGTCCATGGATCTTCTCGCCACATCGCTATCAGCAATGGGACGGTCGAGACCCGGTCCCGCCTCGTGCGGACCACGTTAGTCCCTCGTGAGAAAACGCTTTCTCCGAATGGCATCCTCTTTCTCTGCTGCCATGAGGGTCGTAAGCATGGCTTTCTTCGAATTCCGCATGCAGTTCAAATGTGTCCTTCGTCCCCCTCCAACACTGATGGAAAGACTATCGTGGTCCCACAGACTAGAGAAGTCGAATGTAGGCCCGGACCCTGAAGCACTCGGAACCCACTCCGACCTGCCGTGCATTTGACCGGCGTTACCCCTCCCTAGAGTAGAGCCGTTACTTGAGAAAAACGATTTGTTGTCCCAAGACGTAAAGTTTCCGCATCCATCAAACACGTTCACGCGTCGTCCACGTTCACGGCGCTCTAAGGCCAGACCCACGCAAAAGGACCACGAGCATCGTTGAAGACGGAGAATTTATTCCTGCAGAAGTCCACGCGGCCCACGCCTTCAACTCCCGTGACTGAGACACCATGCAGACCAGAGTCGAGAACGCTGATGACGAAGTCTCTGTTTACACTTGATATGAGCTTGAAGTCCGGGTGTGCTAGTTCGAAAAATAGCCAATTAGACAGAGAGTCTAGAGTTTGTTACTGTGTTGTTTTCGTCGAGGTAACAATTAGCAACTCACGGCAACAGGCACTACTGTATATCTCAAATTCATTAGGTATATGTCTGACTGGCACCTAGTCTCTTTGCAGTATCCTTCTCTGGTCGAGTATCAAGTTGTTATTACAGTCGTATCTAGTAGAACTTTGTTGCTATATCGTGTACCCAAACAAATTCCATGCCCGCCAGGATCTAGGCTTAGACCTGCACCATCACGGCCAACTCAGCGGCCTTCAAGTCTCTCAATCTTTACATTAACTGTCGAGTTTCCTGACGAGTGCTCATGCACGCAAAATTTCCCCTTCCACCGATCTTGCTCGATATTCACAAATCTCAGACCCATAACATCCTTGCAAGCGTGTGGGCAGCTTTCAGAAATGATCCAACCTCTGTCTCCATGTGAGATACTATTTTGGGATCACAACAAGTGCCACCTGCGGGATCAACTCGGATATCGCATACAAACTTCAAGGCTGACCTATCTGTCAGTCTTACGCAAAGGATGCTAGTAATTCCCCAGGATTCCTCCACAGGGTAGTCGTCGACATCTTCGTCGTCTCTCGACATTGAGTTCTTTCCGACGAGGCATCTCATCATTGATGTGGCGACGATGCTCTCGTAGTCGATCTCCGCGCAGGGGAGAAGAAATGGGGCATTCTGGATTTAGTCCGACGGAACTCCCCCATCCATGACCCTGACCACCTCGATCATGTTCATGATCGTTCCCCTCACTCCAAGATTCTTTTCGAACGAATTCTCCGGTCCTCCTCCTAAGAACACTCCTCCGTGTACCACCTTTCTGTGTGTGGTCTTGAGACTCATTATCTTCACCAAGATAACTGACGTTGTCTCGCATTATGGCAGTTGAGTACCGTCACGAATACCAGCGTGAGGCAAGACAGCTGGGAGGACGCGAATATCTATTAACTTCAGGAATACCATTAACAGATTTTCACAAATCGTCGCCCCTAGGATAGGAGATTGGGTATTTAGATTGGAATAAGAGGTCGGCGTGGTAAGACGAGAGCTCAAAGACCTCCCGGGGGAATCAGTGGTAGGAAGATTGCTAAAGCAAAGAGAGAAGCCATGCTCGATGATTCATATGCATTATGTGCTTGTTGCGAGCGAAAGGTAGTCGGGATACCTTGAAGCCGCGTGACACGTCCAAGTCAACTCAAGTCCAAGGTGGCTTATATCTTGATCGCACACCCACAAATTTCTGAAGTAGCGAGAGACAAGTTATTGCAAAGCTGGTATACCACGTTCCATACCGGGCATTTCGGTAGCAAAGCACCCTCTTCTTGAACACAATGTCCGAGATGAAACTTACCACTCTCAGAATGGGTCTATGCCATTTCTTCAGATGAATTCAAGTCGACTGCATGCCTAAAATCTTCTGCAGCATTTAGCATCATCAAGTCGCCTTGATGATCTCTAGGGCAGTAAGGTACTACTCAGGTAGGTAGATACCACCATTGAGGTGACGGGTAGTGCATCCATTCATCCAAAGAGCCTTGGCAACTAGGCTGACCACACCGACAGATCGCATTCGGTACATTCAACACATTTCGTCCAATACCGGTGTTAATTCCATGACAAACACACGGAACACGCCGAAAATCAAATAAGCCGTCCAAATAACACCACCTGCAAACCACCGGCCTCGGATCCTCAAACGCACTCCGGCCCCCTCTTTTCTCCCCACCTTCGGACCTGGGCGACCCGGAGCAGTCGGTACGGCAGAACGGCAGAGATACAATGTCATCTCGGTTAGCAATTCCCCACGAAATACACGCCTGCGCACTAACGCCAAGTACCGCGTAGACGCGCGCTCACGGTCCCCAGGTATTCCTCCCCCAAGCCACCGCAGGCACAAGCTCCTCCCCTCCCGCCTGAGACCCCAAGTCTGTCTGCCTGCCGTTTGTTACCATCGGATGATCACTCATTGGCTCGTCTGTGTTCGAGGGCGTCTGGCGTCCCGGCGTCCGCAAGGTCGCGTGCGCACCCCGCATTCTCTCCACGATCAGGATGAAGTAAACCGGACCTTGGGGTTTCCTTCAGCTCTCGAGCCGCTTCCCAGTCACACCTCACCTCGAAGAAGCAATCTCGAAGCAGCAGAATCCTGATACGGGGAAGTTTGTGAACTACGGAGTAGTCACGATTTATACCTTCTTTCGGTGCCTGGCAATGAAAGCAATCATGAAGTTTCTCACGTTGGATTCGCTTGCTCAAGATGGCGGTGTGATCGGAATGCTCGGAAGCTATCATTCTATTGCTCGTTCTCTCTTTGACTTCTGTGTCTATGGATCTATCCATTCGGTACTGGTATAAAATGCTAACGCCTTGCCAGGTTTTTTTTGCACTGTAGCTTCTGTACCGTCTCCAGGTCTACCTGGGCTCCCGTGCTCGATTCGACATTACTACAACGTCCTCGAAAGATCGCACATTATCGAGACTCAACGGCCAGGCCCAGAGCCCGAAGAACTTGGCGATACGAATCGCCAAAGTCCCACACTAGCATATGCAGAGAGGGCCATCGTGGACCAGCTCATGAGAAGACGCGACCTTTCTGTGGGTTTTTTACATTCAGTTGCTCAACTCCGTGACTTAGTTCACCGCACCCTTGATAGGGGCAGTACCGAGACCGTTGTGGTTGCGGAAGAACAAGACACCCTTACCCTCGCCCTGGGCCTCAGCACTAGGCTCAACCCACTGGCACATACGCGCAGACTTGTACAACGCCTTGATGAAGCCAACCGGGCCATCCTTGACGTCAGCACGGTAGTGCTTGCCCATGACGGGCTTGATGGCATCGGAGGCTTCGTCGGCGTTGTAGAAGGGAATGGTGCTGATGTAGTGGTGAAGGACGTGGGTCTCGATAATGCCGTGGAGGAGGTGGCGGCCGATGAAGCCCATCTCGCGGTCGATAGTGGCAGCGGCGCCGCGGACGAAGTTCCACTCACCAGCGGTGTAGTGAGGAAGAGTAGGGTCGGTGTGCTGGAGGAAGGTAATGGCGACTACGAAGGAAGGTTAGCTGACAGTCACAGAATCAAAACGAGGCTTTTGGACACTTACCGAGCCAGTGGTTAACCCAAAGGTAGGGAATGAAGTACCAAACCAGGAGGTTGGACCAGCCGAACTTGTTGCCGAGGAGGGTGAGGACGGCCATGGTGATGCCGACACCGATGTCAGAGGCGATGATAAGCTTGGCATCCTTGGCCTCGAAGATGGGACTGCTGGGGTCGAAGTGGTTGACGCCACCGCCGGCACCGTTGTGCTTGCCCTTGCCGCGGCCCTCACGCTGGCGCTCGTGGAAGTTGTGGCCGGTGACGTTGGTCATGAGGTAGTTGGGCCAGCCAACGAGCTGCTGGGCGATAAGCATCAGGAGGGTGTAGATGGGAGTCTCCTCAGCCAGCTCGCCGACTTCGTGGGCCAAGCGGCCAGCACGGGTGGCTTGCTGCTCGCGAGTGCGGGGCACGAAAACCATGTCACGTTCCATGTGGCCAGTGGCCTTGTGGTGCTTGCTGTGGGAAATCTGCCAGCTGAAGTAGGGAACGAGCAGAGCCGAGTGAAGAACCCAGCCGGTGGCGTGGTTGATGGTCTTGGAGGGCGAGAAGGCCTGGTGACCGCACTCATGGGCAATGACCCAAAGACCGGTTCCGAAGAGACCCTGGAGAATGGTGTAGACAGCCCAGAGAACGACACGAGCAGCCTTGGAAGGCACATACTCGGGGGTAGCGAAGTTGTGGAAGATCAAGAAGGTGGTGGCGAGGCAGACGATATCGCGAGCGATGTAGGCATATCCCTTGAGAGCAGAACGCTCGAAGCAGTGCTTGGGAATAGCGTTGTGGATGTCCTTGATGGTGAAATCGGGAGGGGTGAACTCGTTGCCGTAGGTGTCGTACAGCTTGGTGTAGTTGGCCTTCTTCTCGAGGGTGACATCGTCAGAAGCCATAGACGACAAGGACGTCGACGAGGCAGAAGGACGGGGCGAGTCCACCGGCGAAGCCATGGCAGTGGAAGGGACCGAAGCGTCGGTCTCGGTGGTGTTGCTAGTGACGGTGCGGCGAAGAATGGGGTTCTGGCCGGCCGGCGCAGACGAAGTGGTGGAAGCCATGGCAGCTGATATTATTGTGCTGCTTCTAGGGAAGAGAAGAAGAAATATGAGGGCAGCTTGTTGATGTTGCCTCGGTATTAGGTGAGTACACTCAGAGGAACGGTTGACAAGTTCCAATGGCCCTTGGGAGAAGAGAGAGGGATACCAATTGGGTCGCGGGGAGGGAACAGGAATCAAGAAACAAAAGCAGGATAAGGAGGAAGGGAGGGGAGTAATAAATGAAGGCACTCTGGGAAAACCTCAGGTCGGTATCGGGTCGTGGCGGAGGCGAAAAGACAAAATAGTTAGCAAACGATGGGCCGGGACGGGACCCGTTGTCAACTGTGTCTCTCCAGGGCCTTGGCTCGCTAGTACCGAGTAGTAACAAGTGGCCGGTCAGGTACCGTAACGAATGGAGCGAAAGGAGATCCCTGTGAGTTTTTTTCGGGGGAGTGAGTGGTGTGCAGGTAAACTGGACCATCTGTAATAAACTGAGGTGAGGTCTGCTTGGTATCCGTAGTGGTGTGCTCTCTACTTTACCGTGTAAGGTATGCTGTGCTGTGCTGTGTGGTCTGTCTGGCCTCGGTTCCGTTTTTGTTGGGGACGAACTGGAGAGGGAAAGAGAGGCAGCTCCGTTACTTGTGGCCTGCGGGGGTTTGCAGGGCGCGGTGCAAGGGGAGAAAGAGCAGGACCAGGGACGGGAGGGACGAAATGCGTGGCAGGGGATGGGGATGGGGATGGGCGGCCACCGGGGCACCGGGGGTGTGAAAGCAATGAAATGTGTTCGTGTCAAGTCGTGCCGTGTGGTGGTCGGTTGTTTTCCTTCCTTTCCAATTGCTGTTGGATTTTTCTGCTGGGCATCGATGTTGATTGAGTTACCCACCAAAGGAGGACGATGTGGAGGAAGGAGGAGGCAAGAAAGTCAAGTAACCCGTACATCCACTACTTGGGCGAGGTACAAGATTGTTGCACCAACTATCATGTGTAAAGAGGTATCTTTCCTCCCCACCTCCTTCTCTTTATGGGCTAAGGTACAGCTACTACTACCTATGCGAGTACCTTACCTCTAGCCATTCCGAATCCCATGAGAGGCCGGACGGAAGGAAATACCGAAGCTGGAAGCTGCGCTTGGTCAAGTAGGTATCTGAATCTATTCCTTCCCATAATACGAATTATCGTTACGTGAGGAAGGTATTGCAAGTGAATCACTGGAAGACAGGAGGGGCGCATCCAGACGGCGTTTAGACATTAAGACACGGGCTTTGGTCATGTCAAATGCCATTGAATACCTCATTCATGTACTCATTAAACCGAGGGATCACGGCATACTTTGTGAGGTACACTATTTCCCTTTCTTCGGCTATTGTTGAAAATGGGAGTTGCTCGCCTCCCCACAGTAGCAACAAGTCGATACTCACAAGCCACAACCCGGCGTACCGTTTTTTGGTGGATGGAGAGCTTGGCGATGCCGAGTATGAACAAAATTCTTGCGGGTTGGCCAAAACTTTTTTTTGGAGAAGGCACACCTCTTGTTTTTTCCGCACCAAAGGGGAAAGGAAAAGATCGGCTGAGAAAGAATTTTTGGGACGAGGTCGGCGGTCTGAAGGGTCTTGGTTCGATACGTACCCCATCCTAGTGTAAGGCGAAAAGGACGGGATGGAAGGAAGGAATGGAAGTTGGGAATGCTTCAGCCGTGTTTTGTTGTACATCTACATCCACCAATATTTCTTTCGCCTAGCATCGACACTGCCTTTGCCTAGATGAATTGTAACTGCTACCTTCCAACCCGACCTATGCAGTCCACCTGCACCAGACGCAGCTTGCAGTGAGATATGGTAAGGTACCTACCTGAAGCACGCAAATGTGCCTTCCACTGACCGTTCCTCGCCCACGCTGCAATGCTGCATTTACCGCACAGACTCGAGGCAAGGTAATCTGAGTCTTCCATTGACCGTGCTGAATTTCGCCCTTTTTCTCTTCCTCTGACTTAACATCTGAGCCTACCTTACCTTAGAGCCGCTATTGACACGCGACGGTATTTGCATCAGTCTGGATCCTCTCGCTGTCCCCGCCATTGCCACTGTTTGCATCTGGGTCATGTTCCAGCTCCCAGCAGCAAATCTACCCCTATTAGGAGGCAAATTCATGCCTGGCAGGGCAACACATGGACCGCTCCATTGCAACGCGAGACAGGCACCATGTCTGCTGTCTCTTTAGCTTACGCATTACTGTGTAGTTCTTTGGTTCTGGAGCTCTTGCCAGCTACTCGTACCTTTCGGTACCGACATACCTCGACGGGGATGGGAGTGCCGAGACTTTGAACCGTATCTCTTCGCTCCATGCCTCCCTTGGCCCTCCGTTTCTCAAGCACGCACTCTGCGGCTTGTCTCGCTCCCGCCTAGCTCATGCTAATGCACCCTTACTTACCTGTGGTCCACTCTGGCCATGCTCCAACCTCACCGCCCTTCGAGCCAGCTGGCTCGACTCCTCGAGAGGCAGATCAGAGCCAGACTGTGGCAAAGTCGATTTGGTTCATCAACAGCAGCAGAATGCCAGATCCCTCAATCGGTCCCGGATGGCCATGATGGTTTGACATAGGACTCAGACCCAATACTGTATTCACCGTTTCCATCGGAGGACTGCAGATCTAGGACAGCCTCTTTCGAGACCCGAGTTGGACATATCTTGCGCAAGACAGCCTATGCTGTCACTGCTATGGTATTACCTAGGCGTGCCAGGCCTTCAAGCCTACGGGCTGGCAGTATCCAAGACACCGCCATGTAAGTCGGAGCTGATTTGCCGCCCAAGCTGCACCAGCCGTCCTGCCGCTCCCGTTATGCCTCCCGGGTCATACCTGCGCTCTCTGACGTCTTGTCTCGTAGCAGACATGCAACACGCAGACCGTCGATTGGCCTTGTTCTTGAAGGTAGTGCGGCCACCGCCCGTCCACCAGTCACTCCCGCAAATGTCGAGCCTACCGCCTACGTTTGGCACAAACCGGCGTTCGTCCGTGCATGTGAAGATGGCGCTTGTTCGGGGCAAGATTCAGATCGGAAAATCCTCCAGTCGTAGACGGTGGTGGTGTGGCAGCGTAGCCAATGTTGAGTCAGATCAGGGACCGCCCCAAAGCCGGCACCATTCGACCAGCAACAGCAATTTTTGTCCGTTTCGATCTCACCACATGCCCGGAAATCGACCCGCAGCAGTCACTTTGTACATTGATCGTCGTGCGCTCAGAAGGTCTTTCCGCCGACTTACTCCGACCGGTTCGTGATCAGGAGATTTTACTCCATTGTGGGATGTCCCTGGGGCGAGTCTAGATATAAGTACACGGCGGAGACTACTCTTGCGCCGCAGTAGACCAGGGCCAACATATTGGACTTTGAAATGTTGACAGTATTCAGGAATCATTGGGGATACGATCGATAAGGTGCCCGCCGTCGCTCAGCCTTCAGGGACGGCAGTACGTACCTGGGTTCCCCACGCTTCTCGGTGGGATGACAGGGATGCGCAAAGTATACGTACCTCTGCACGTAAGGAAGTGGCCCTCTCTCTTTCCTGTTCCCATTCTTTCAACCCCACGAACAAAGCAGCGGAAAGCAGAGCAGACTGGGAAGACGCGACAGACTGGAGCCTCTCGATTGGCCAACAACGTCTTCAGCTTGCTCCAGCCAATCGGGAGTAGAGCAAGTTGCTGACGCGGCTAGCCAATCAAGGGCCCGCAGCTGGGGAAGGGGGTTGAATCTTGAATTGACGCCCTCGCTTTCGTCGACGACGTCCAAGGAAGAAAGTGGCCAAAGATGAGTCTCTCGCCAGCTAGCCACCTTTCTGAATCGCTTCGCATGGCATCCAATTTCCACATCGGAATTTTGCAATACAGAGGGGGAGACCGATGAAGAACACTTTGGCAATTGGACTGGACTCGAATCGACCTGCCTCGGGCAAACCCGCGAGACAGAGGATGAAACGACCTAGGATCGAGTCGCTCGACTTCCATCCTCGACGACCTCCACAGCTCACAGCTTGAACAGAACGCAAAGACCCTGAAACAAGGGTGGGAACGCCGTTTTCTGGAAGCATCATGGCATTCCAGGGTCCGGTTTTTGCCTGCTTCGCTTCTGTAGGGAGCGCTGTGAAGATCAGTTACTCCCCTTTCCCCCCTCTATTACTCTCTTATTTTTATTTTTATTTGCTGCCCTTGAAATTTTCTGTTGGGGTTCAAATTTGTTGAGATGGTTGCAGTCCAGGGCAGGGCCTTGTCGCGATGGCAGAGCTTCATTGGTACGTACTGACAGAACCCCACTCAGATGGATGAATCCCCGGTCTTTGCTCTCGCAAGTCGCAACTTCTTGCCCTGCTCTCTTCAGACCCAGGGATACGTACCTCGGGAACTACAGCACACGCCAGTCTTGATTCACTCTCAAGTCTTGAATCTTCAGAACGGATGGACACCTTGCGGTGGAAGCACTCATCAATGCCGGCCATTGTGATATTAAGTGGACTGGGAATCAAAGCTCCATCGACTTTTCAGAATCCCGATTATCGTGGATACCTTCTATCGATGTTCCAGTTCCACCCAACGCTGAGACCATCGAGATCCCCGAGGACCAATCCCAACATACTCAATTACACGGGGGACAAGGATTGGGCAAGCTGGCAAGCTGTTTGTCGGCAAGGTCTCTGCTGCTTACAACCAATTTTCAATTATCACATGGTAACTGTTCGACATGAATCCTGCCTCGTCTCCCGCACAGTCTGGAATGATATCCGTTCTGGCAGCAAACCAGAGTGCGCCAGGGGCAAAACTGTGCCTCCAAGATCCATCATTCAGAGGCCACAGCCAACGGCTAATTACACGACGCCTCTGTAGTTGGCACTAGTCATCATGGCACTCGTGCAAGTCAGGCCCACCATCGTCTACTGTCGTGGACTTGTGGTGTGGTACCGTCCGCTCCTCATCCCTAACAAACCCGAGGCCTGGCCCTTTTTCACAGACCACAGGACCGATTCCCTTCACATGTGATTTGCTCCCCTCCATAGGATAGCGACAAGAGGCGGCAGTGACCACTGACAGGCGCCACGACCTGCTCCAAAAGTCACGACATTTCTGTTCACCCCTTGCTAGTACTTACATCCGTTCCGTTAGCTTTGCAGAGGAATCAGGGAACGTTGGCATTGGCACTCTGCTGATACCTCCCCATCTCGGCAAAGTCTCCTGCGAGTTAACGGACCAAGCACGACTCGGGGGCCAGAGATCGCTTGTCGAGACTCCAGCAATGTCACTGTCAGTAACTGGCTAGAGGCGGAACATTCCCTTCGTCCCGTCTGGCCTCGGAGGGCTAACGCTCAAGCAGGTTTACTTGCCCTAGCCTTTTTGGAGGAAACCCAGGGTTGTGTACTCCGTATCTGCTTCGCATCGTCTCGTCGAGCAAGAAGATGGGAGGATTCGTAGTAGCACCAATCAACAGTAGCTGGTGAAAAGGTTTGGCTTGTTGCGGTCATCGATGACCATGTCTCGTAGGGCTTTCAGCTGACGACACTTTTGTCTCGGTTACCCCAGCACTAGTCCGGATGACTGACAGCTCTAGCTCCAGCATGTCACTCGAAGAGAGTTTACGAGTTGCGAGTTTTGGATGAGACATCCGCGAGAGCCACAGCCTCACGCATACCTGCTCACGCTTCTCTCGGTCTCGCCAATCACTGCTCACTCACATGCTGTCTTCATTTGAAGTAGTCAATCGAATTGTTGAAGTCGGTTTGAAATCGCAGCGAATCGTGTCATAGATTGCCACTACGGAGGATCCCTCAAGTCTCAGTCAGGTCCATACTTGACCTCCTATTCACCGCCTGACGTGGAACAGCCCGCCCCTGATCGCCAATCACACGATACATGAATACCATTTCTCACCTCGACAGCTTGCTGCGTAACAGGCAAGGCCCTCTACGACACCTATTATCGTTCATATCCTTATCAGGAATAATCGTCCTCTATGCGCCCTTGTGACAAACGGCAGAATGATATCCGGTGGGGGCTCAATGTCACGGTATCAGATTGAGCTGCCTTGCTGTTTGGCTGCCTTGCCTCTCAAGAGAAATGCAGATCATATCAAAAGACATGTGAAAATACACTTTCAAGAAATGCCTGAATATCACGTCTCTAATGTCACTCGTGTCACACTAATATGCCGCCGTTCTCAACAGCTTCATCGCCAGGTGCTGCAACACGCTTGATACTCCCCGGCTTGCTCCGCAAGTAAATTCGTATGGCTCTCTGTAGACAAGACCTCAGAACAAGCCCGGAGTATGACCTGTAGCTTACCACCTTACCTGTTACCCTCTGCAATGCTTCACCGGTATACCTGCCTATCAGAATCGCTCAGAGTCGCGCCTTCTGTCAAACAACGCCAGCCCCATCCGTCGCGGCTGAGACACCCAACAATCCGACCCCGCGTCTCACAGACGCCATCTCCGGGTCACTGAGGAGAGGTTGGCTGGAAGTGTAGGTATCTTGGATCTCTTGTGGTGTCATGGCACTTCACTTCTTATGCTGAGTTAGTCGGAGTTGCTGTTCAGGTGTAACCCCCGCATCACTACCGGCGCTTGAAGGTGTATGTTCAGCATGGGGGGCTCTGCCCCGCGGTAGGCTGCTGTTGAGTTAGGTAGTGCCAGACAGGAGTCAGTCTGGCCATGTAGCTAATAACGAATCGCGTGGTGGCGTTGGTATGATGCTATCTGAGGTCAATGTCAACGGATCGTCGCCAGACCGATCCGAAGTTGATGGGCGTCAAATTTTGAAATTAGAGCGCAAGATTACAGCCGCGAATGATGGAGAGGCTCTGAAGAGTTCGTGGCTTTTCTCTCTCATAATTTGGTTCACGTATGATGCGCAATTCTTCTGAAGTGGCTGAAGGTTTTCGCTCATCTGGTCGTGCCGTCTCTTTTGCCTCACTATTTCTTACGGTCAGGCAGACAGCACGTGCGGTCGAACTTGACACTCGAATCACAATAGGCTCTGAGAGATCATGTTTCTGTATCAACCGTCTATATGCTTGACTATCTGCAGCCATTCTAAGACTGGTCGTGAGCATCCATGTCCGAAGGAATCCTCACGCAAGTCAAGAACGAGACGAAGTTGGATTTGCCATGGAAGCTGAGGTTGAAACTCGACCCTCTTCAATAATACCCATCACACGTCTACTCTGCTGTTGGCGGTAGTACTGCATGCGATCAGGAACCGTTGCCCCCGACTCGTTTGGGTTCTTTTCAACTCTCTCATCTTTTTCGTCTGAGGTCTCTGTACTGGCATCGCTTGATTCGATGTAGTCCCTTCCCTTCCAGTATCGCTTTCCGTGAATATACTCTTCGTCGTACAAATCAATTTCTCTGCCTAGTAGACTGAAATATTGCAAAGCCGCTTGGAGTTCTTGCTCTTTCTTCTCCGAAGGACCGATGTTGGCATCAGCCTGGCGTCTTTTGACTCTAACGTGACGCGCCTGGAAGGGGATGCTCGGGGGTGTGCCGAACTCCTCTTCCTCCTCCTTGATGATGGAAATACCCCCTACTTCTAAAACTCTCCGTTGTTCTTCCGGCATCCATGAGCCATGAGAGACAATCCATGCGTTGAACTGTGGAGTATTTAGCTGTAGGAGATAATCATACGAGAGCTTCAGGTCCTCCCGCACAGGTCGATAATGATCTAACCAATGACGCGAGACGTATCTTAGTAAAGCCCGAGGAGGGTCCTTGCAACACTCGTTGAGATACGCATTCGCTTCTTGTCTACTCAAGGCAGTCTTCTTGAATGCCTTTGCTGACCGAAACAGGCCAATGTAATCAACGCAAATTTGAAGCATGTACAGATTTGCATCCGCTAGACTGATTGAATGTTGCCATTGAGAAACAAGTGTTGAGCTTCCTGGCTTCTGCCGGTCTTGATCTGTGGGTAAAGAGTACCTTGGTCGTTGAGAAATCGTCCCGAACCTGAGCTCCCTGTGTTTATCCAAAAGAAATTGGCGGGCTGTCTGATGAACTACATAGATTTTTCGTTTGCGGATCCTGACGAAATGGCCACATACTTGTCGCAGATGACTTACGAACGGCTTGTGCATGTGGTTTTGCAGCTCTTGAAAATTCGACATTGTTCGCATCTGGAATTCTGGCTGTCTACCGACTCTTTCATGATTTGCCTTAGGCCGGAGCGAAATGGCCCTCGTGGCTCTTCTTTCGTTGTTCTCTAGCTGCTGCATCAGGTTGGTCGAAGTAATTACTCTTCCGAACCTAATGATAACTTTCCGTTGCTCGTTTTCTTTCACCTTGACTCGACTAATCGTGGGCGGTGAGGATATTGGTGGTAATCCTGTCGTGGCCTCGGTGATTTCGGATTCTGGACGGCCCCGAGTTCTGGCGTTTTCTTCATTTGACCGGGCTGACCCTCTCGAGATATCATGTCTAAGTTGGCCCTGTCTAAGTGGGCCAACGCTCGTTTCGACTCCTCTGAATCTTGCTGTTCGTGGTAGTCTTGATTGACTTCCACAGCTCCGCATAACGCATCCAAAGTCAATGGGCGAACGGCGGAAAGGATAAGCAGCAAGACTTTTCTGGTCTTCAAAGGCAATACTCTACCATACAAGAGTTTTTCGTAGACGTCTTCGAGCTTGGTGGTGGCCAAGATGGCTTCGATCTGACCCATTGAGATTCCGTCAACCTCCGCTTCTTTCACGATATTCATGTCCAAAGACACCCAAAGGAAAGTGTAATCAGCACTGTTGATAAGCTGTTGTTCAAGTCGATGGAGAATGTCGGCAGATAGTTCAGACCGTCGACCCAGATCCGAAACTTTTGATACAACGAATTGAGCGATATCCTTCGCAACGGAGCCACTCTCTTCCTCAGCACTGAGCCTGAAACTGCTAGACTCTTCGCTATACTGTAAGCCAATGTTGTGGCTTCCATTGTCTGACCGGAGTCCGAACCTTCTTTCGATAGAGTTGAGGGGTCGGCTTAGGAGAATGATCTTACAGGTCGGCCTTGGTTTGATGGGCACTGCGTTGCGAGACTGGACGAAGTCTGCCAGAGCTTTGATGAACTCGACCAGTGACTTCTCTTCGCACTCATCTAGGCCATCCAGTATCCACACCGCACTCTTCGTGTGAGGGTCTTCCATCGTCGCTAGAAGAATGGACCAGAGTGTAGAAAAGCAATTGAAGCTACTCTTTGGCATACTAGAGTATTTGACAATGGCGTGGTGTATTGATCGATGTTGTTTGGAGAAGAGTTGGTGAAGGACCGCTGAAACGGCCGAGTGTCCTTTGTCCTGGTGTTCTAGTCTTTCCTTGAAGAAGAAGCAGCAGACATGAGTATGAAGATATGCTCTGGAGGTTCGCTTCTGGAAAAAATCGACCAGATACTTCGCCGCCACCGACTTTCCACAGCCAACATCAGCTGTGATCCAAAGAAGAGCTGAGCCCGGTATCGAGTCCCATAAATTCCATATCTTATGTGAAGTGACCCATTCGCAAGTCTTGGCTATCGGGTAGTCTATCTGGTCAAGATGGTGTACGTAGGTTGAATTGAGTTCCTTTAGGCATGCCATCGCTAGCGGATCGAGGGCTTAGGTTACATTAGTCGACATGATGATAGTCAATGGCACTTGCCTTTAGCAACACTCACGGATATCGGTGCCTGATGCTAAGTCCCCCAATGCCTCGCGAATAGCGAGAGAAGCAGCCTTGTATCTCGAGTCTTCTGGTGACGGAAACTTGCAGATATCGAAATGATTGGCGTTCGAGGCAATGGGCAGCTCTTTTGGCCAATTCAACATGGCCGATTCTTTCTCAACGACCTGGAGACTTTGGTAAGCACATATGCATACATGACGATAAGGGAGGCTCCATGTCCTCGCGAGACTACGATATTTTGCAGTTCAAACCCTTCATTCGTACATTCTCATAGAAGCTTCTAACTTCGAAGTCTTCCCCGCGAGCTGCGAATGACTCCGGTACGCGCCTCAGAAACCTCGAATCGACCTTTGAACTGCTCGATAATTTGCTGTTGGTGACGTATCCAAGCGTGCTAGCCTTGACAATGAGAGTGCCGATTTCGTCCCAAGCAGCTAGGCTCGAGCCGTGATGCGGTGTGCCAAAGAAAACCACACCGTGAATATGGTCCAAGATACAGGAGTAGTGGCGGTCTTGCTCATGGGCCATGATTACGGCCTGAATCTGTCAGCAGAAGGTTTCGCGTGATTTGGAGAGCTGCGAAATCCTACGAAATGTTGCACAGGAAATGCGAAGAGAGGATAGGGTAAGAGCAAGAGACACTGCGTGTACCTGTTTGAAAGCCAGACCCCCGAGGCTATGGCAAATGAAAACTATGCGGCGCTGTCTTTCTTCTTCGCTTGTCCGCTGGGCTTTTAGTGCCCAAAGCGATTCGGAGGCAAAGTCTGGTATATCTGATTCGGATCGACTGAAATAGGTTTTGGAGTTATAGCCAAACGTCAACACCCGTGCCGCGGGTATGTCTCTTGGCAGGCACGAAGAGTCGCTCAACCACTGCAGTCTCGTTTCGGGGTCCGTCCATGTCTCTTCGCGGTGACCGTTGAGCCCGTGAATAGCTACAATATCCACGCAGCCTGACTTGTCCGACGGCTGCGGGACAAGGATCTTGATGCCGTGAGGGGATGCATCTGGTTTCTTTGCAGCGGTATGTGCAATGCGTCTACCCAGATTTCGTGCAGAGTCGGTCTCTTGCCTCGATGGTGCATTTAAGTTGCTCCGAAGATCGTCCTCTGTGGTTCCCGCAGTGTCCTCGGGGTGCGGAATACTCGTCTGAAAATCGGCGCCAGCATCTGGATGACTATCGTTGTTTTCGGAAGAGGGCTTGTCAGACTTGAACAGTGCCAATACCCGCGATCTGAAACCAATGATCGAAAAATCAGCAAGAAATATGATGGTTTGCGACTCTGAAAGAGCATCACTCAGGGGAATCGAAACATGTGGCCAGGCTGAAGTTCGACGACAAAAAAGAAACCAACAAACTGCCTGCTTGGGGTGTGTCTTTGCACTGCCCAGGGCACCAACGTGCAGGAGCGAAGCTAACGCCCCTGTTGCAAAACTTGATTACATGGTGTTGAGAGCCTGCCGAGAAAATTGCCTGCTGCGGTTGCCTCAGTGTTGAGTGACCTTGCGGCGAGGAGGAGGAGGAGGAGGAGGAGGAGCCAGGCAAGTTCAAGGCAGGCTGGGCAGGCGCTTGTCCTGTTATTTCTGCATGGGCGGCAATTCCAGCCACCCAATCAGAACATTCTATACGCTGAAAATTATACATGCTTTGATAATTGACACCAGCGAATTGAGTGGGTGGTGACTCGGCCTGAGTGCATGGAGGATGGCCCAGTCCAAGGACCATGATCTTTAGCCACATCAGTCTCAAGATAAACCTATAGCTGCGCATTGGCCGAGTGGTTATTATCGATAATGAAGTAGGTATATACAGCCAACTGAAATCAATGCGAAAGCCGACTGTAACAACTAGAATAAGAAGACAATAGCAGGTCACAATGATGGATCTGAACAAAACCAACTTGAAGTGCCACATGACAGCGATGTCCTCGTTTATGTTCCCAAGGTGGCCAAAAGCCGCTACCTATAATCGTGTTCGTTCCTCGTTATCCCTAGATGCTCTATCAACGGGATGTCAAGCATGAGCCCTCTGATCAACCCAACGCCGGATGCCCAGTTGTTGTCCAAGTTACGCCATGCATCCAATGCTATCGAATCGGTATTACAATGAAGATCAAGAAAAAAGGGGTATTTCATCAAACCGCAAAACCAAGTTGATCCCTCTCATCATCCACAAGTCGTCCCCATTCCAGCAGTAGCCGGAACATGTAAACACGCATGTCCTCTCTCCGGAGCGCCCTGCGGCTCCACACCCTGCCTTCTTCCGCAATGGCCTCCGCTCGCCTCTGGCCTTCCGTGTCAATTCCAAAGTACGACAGGAGATCCCACAGCTCGTGGAGTCGCACATCGACGGGGACGTAGTGACGCCACGCATGGACTCTCTCGTTGAACCAAGTCCGGAAGAGGCCGGAGCGGTATACGAGACTCTTGCTGCGGAGGAAGGGGATGAAGCGCCCGCTGAATCCCGCGCCGTCGAGATCCATCAGGTGTGCGTACTTCCAATGGTCTGTGAAGGGGACCTGGGACTTGTCGGGTGAGTCCTGGCCGATGCCCCAGAAAGTATCCTTTTCGCTCTGGCAGTCCTCTCTGTGGCACTTGGTCCACCTGCTCACGAAGCCAACGTCAAAATTGGGCAGCTCATCCGGTCCCAAGACTTGTGTCCGACCATCCTGTTGGAGTTTGGCAACCCTCATGATCGTATTTGCAGCATGGACGAACCGAGCCCTGAGGAAGCCCTGCCACGTGCCCCAGGCTGCGTACCCATCCGACGATGACCCCCTCCAGAACATGGTGTTCTTCTTCTTGCTCCATTCCATGTCCTCGTTCTCATCATACGCGGCCTTGTCATCGTAATTCCAAGGCGAAGGCACCAAAATATCGGCAAACCCTGATGTCCTGCTTTGACTGAACACAGGAAACGCGTCTCTGGTGAAGAGGGCCGGCGCAGGAGACAATAGAAATCCGTGCAGGTAGGCCAAGTCTGGTTGGTGGCACAAGTCTGTCGCCGAGGTCCAGTTCGACACAACGGGGTTCTCGAGCGCCTCGAAGACGCGGATGGCATGCGGCAGGAGGCATCCATGACATGCCTCCTTGCGGCTCCACCATCTCGTATTCCGGGCGGCAGAGTCAGGCGGACAGGTTGGAGCAACAAAGTCATAGTAGCTTTGATCGCGGATGCGGTCTTCGAAGAAGGGAGACCGTTGCTCAGGTCCCTTGACAGCATCGTCGTCGCCCCAGACTGCTGACTTGGATCTATCAAACGTCTTCCGATTCTTCGTATGGAGTAGCTTCGTCCTCGATTCCAAGCCAACGCTATGAAGCCCAGACATGTCTTCGAATGGGATCGCCACGCGAGGCTCGTCGTTCAGATTGATGGCAAAGTCCATGTCGGGGAGGTGCTCGGCAAAGCCCTCAATCATGTTCTTCATAGAAGTCATCATCCACATGTGAGATCCAGGCGTACCGGGAGCCACGTTGACCTTTCCCCCACGAATCCGAATGCCTCCCATGCCAAGCCACGGGATCTCCAAGGAATGCTTGGTGCGATCTCGTAGGGCCTTTGGCGCAACGCCCCAAAACGGAAGTAAATCGTCGTTGATCTGGGTGAAATCGTCGATGATGGGCGAATCGTTGGCGACAGCGTATTCGAACCACTTGTCGAAGTTTGGAGGCGGCGCCACACCATAACGCTGTTGATATTCGTTGGCCGCGGCCTCGAGGGTGGAACTCTGATTCGCTCTCGCGATCCAGGTGTCAGATTTGGTATTGGCGGCAGAAAGGAGATCGGGGAAGGATAGGGTATCGGTTGAGTTGAAGTCCGGGTAGAAGATGAGGTAGGTTCCACAGAGGACGCCAACGAGGACAACGTACCACATCAAGAGAAACCTGATGAGTCGTGGATCTCCCGGCGAAGACCCAGGGGCATTAGCGATATCTTTTTCGTATCGCAAAAGGAGGCCGACGCCGACTATCGTAAGACCACTAGCTATCATGTAGGGCAGAGAGCCGACCATGGGTAGCGCGGCCTGCAGCATGCGGACGAGCTGATGGGCATAAACGCCTGAAGCCGTGACAATCATCCCCAACGTGCTAGGATGCATGTCACTCATGACATAGAATCCCAAAATTAGCCCCAGGGACGCCACCGTGCTGTCCGTCAGCAGATCTCTAATTTCGACAAAGTGCAGACCAAACGCCCAACGGGTGTTTCGAGCATTGTGGAGGGAGAAGCAGGCAAGCAAAACCAGAACACCTGCGGACCCTAGAAAGAGTCTTGACACGAATCCCCAGGCCTGCGGCGCATCGTCCACAGTGTCCTGACGCCATTTCGAGAGGTAGAACAGCAGCAGCGCATCCAAAATGACAATGACGACCTGGGCTATGGGGATCTGTCTCTCCCACCGAAGCAAGCCTGCGGGGCATATTGCGCCGGCCGACTGTGTTGATAGGGCGAGCGTGGCCCTTGTGGCGCAGGCCCAAACGATGGCGATGATGAAGTAGCGCAAGTGAGCAACATTGCAGCACCGTGGGGATCGAGCTTGGTCGCCATTGTGTTGGTGGAGTCGTATGGTGGAGGGAGAAACCGTTGTGTAAAGGACGACAAGAGCTGGGAGAAATACCTGTACACGGCATGTTAGTATCTTTATAGTCATGGGAATTCTTCAGCATTGCGATAGCTATTAGTCTACGAACCTCGAAGCTCTCCCAAGAGCAGTGAATCGTGCGAATGGTGCGCCAAAAGAGCAGCGATCGCACGATAATAGCGCATCCTAGGAAGAAGTAGGGTGACAACAAGAACCGAGGATTGCGCGCGACATCAATGCCGGCTTGAAGGCGTCTTTGCCAGTCATTTTTCGAGGTTGAGAAGGTCGCGAGTTGATATCCGCTGCTGCTCGCACTTTTCCAGGGCGAGAGCTGTCTACACCATATTGCGATGAAAAGGCCGGATTCGAAGAGCGTCAAGATGGAGAAGTGTATTGGCCGCTCTGCTTAGTGTTAGCAATTGTTGTCTATGCGATGGTTGTGTCGCAATCTGTAAATGAAGTAGAGTCAAGAAAGAGTCCGTGGGTTTACTGACCAAAAGCAGCGCTGCTGTTAAAGCGTGAGGATATCCATGCTGTGCATGCAAGTAACAGAATACTGGGAACAGAGTTAATGTCAGCAATGTCACTGGCGCAAACCCAACTACGATTGAGCGAGACATGGGAGAAATTGTGTCAAAAAGCTGCAGATTTGAGACTTTTTCTGATGCCATCTGAGACCACATAGAAGGTAGGATGAGGTAGTACAGCAAGGAATGAGGGCGTTAACTCACCAAGCCGCCAAGATGCCATGTCTCTTCAGCGGGGCCGCCATCGGCCTTTGTCAACTTGCCCTACCCAGCGCCGGCTTGGCAAGCGGAGAGACGTCGACTCCAGATGTAACGGAATAAATGGATGACGGGGGAGTGATCTGGGATGCGAGAAGAAGAACCAAAGAAGGATGCCAAAAGGATCATGCTACTGTAAGGTAAGCAAAATCCAATGCGACCATGACGTTCCTTGATCCAATTCAACACTCGGAGGCAGATGGGACTTTGCTTGAGTGTGGTGTAGCAATGCGCGCCTATGGAAAGATGGAAGCGGCAGGCAAGGTAGGTAAGCTGACGGGGGATTTAAGGCCAAAGCAAGGTCAAAGCTGAACCAAGCCAAGATCAGAAATAGAGAAAGGGAAGAGAGAGAACAAGGACAAAGACGGGGGATGGGGGAAGAAGGAATAGAAGAAACATGCAAGACAAGGCCGGCTTGAGGGTAGTGCTTCCTGAAGAATGGCTAGCGTACGCCCGACACACACACGAGTGACAAACAGAGACGTCCACCCGATGGGATATTTTGATACAGAGAGGATCAGGTATCTGGTATCTTGGGGCAATGGGGGGCCTGCTTGGCTGCAGTCGCTACTGTAGGCAAACACGCAGACGAGAAGGGAAGCAAGCAACCACCAACGACTACTGCCAAGTGCCAAACCTTTCCTCTTTCCCACCATTTGGTTAGAACTCGGGCAACTTGGAGGGGCTGGGAGAGTCCATCCAGCGTTTGCTGTGCCTTCTTTCTATCTCTGACCAAGGTACGGGCCAATCATGTTCTAGCGGGCCGCCCGTCCAGTACGGCGTAGCATTCTACCGTCATTGTGCCGTACAGCCGGTCCACACACGAGGGTGCACCAAGAACCTTGGTTGGAAGCTGCAAATCCCCGCCGATAGTCTTTCGCCCGTATCGTGTCGAACACTGGTCCATAGTCAATGGTCGTCCAAGGAACGTAGCGTGGGACGCGACAGGTCGGGATGCGTATGGGCCTTGGCCTGGGCCTGGGCCTGTGTTGTCGCTTCGCTACGGAGACTGCGTACAAACGGGGCCGTTTGTATACCGGGGTTGAAGAATATGAAGAAGTGGTACGGAGTATGGAGTACAAGAAAAAAAAACGGGAAAGACTACCAGACGAAAGCATGGCGTCATGGGCGCAGCTTTCTGTAACGGTTGATGTGGCTTTCCCAGGTACGGGATGCGTAAGTACTCAGGTCCGTACCTTACGTTAGCTAACGGGCCATTAAGCCATGCCCAAGTGACTGGATCCGGCAGAGAGAATAAGAATAGGAGTCGATTCCTTACATTTTACTTTTGAGATGAATCCGGAGGGATGCTTTCTGCACGGCCACAGACGTACGTGTACCTCGTACCGCACATATTGGTCCTTGGTGAAAGCGGCTGTGGTTGTGTGTGGAGAAAAAAGAAAGGAATCAATGCGACTCATGGGCAATGCTTGCCCTCCGGCTCCATCCCTCGACATTCCGATCTGCGGGCCCGGTGGACCTGACTTGCTTTGCTTTGCTGCCATGTTTTGGACCAGAAATCCGTATCCGTAGTTCTGGGAGAACACAATAGACGAAAGGAAAGCTGGTAAGATTTGAGATGAACGATGTTGATCAGAGTTGGGATGTCATGTGCGAAAATGAGGGAAGGACGAAAGTTCAAGTACTCACCATTCACCTACTGATACAAACACGAGTTCCGGGTTATTTTGCAACTTGCACGGACACTAGGAACTCAATATGTCAACCAATGTCGTGCGGAGAAATCAAGTGATGAATCCTTCTGCCTATTTCAATACCATGGTACCCCAGCTGTCATTGGCTTTCCGCGTCGATCATGCACCAGGAAACCTTCCTTCTCGCCAGCCAACGGTACCGCGAAGCTTATTGTCGTCAATTCTGAGCCGCATCTTTCCCATGTAGGTATTACACCATGCCTTACCGTCCGATACGGTAGGGCCAAGAAAGCCTCACATTTCAGCTGCATGTCAAGCTCATGACCTCGTCTTGTCTGAAGCCGGTCTCTTGCTCATCGGGAGCATCAAATCTGTGAAGACCACCTTTTCCGGCCATCGCGAATGGTGTCGACATCCTGTCAAATCACACTACAATTGTCGAAACCCGCCAACGGACGCTCGATTTGTTCATGACACTGCCATTGATTCATTCAGCCCAAGATTGATTCCCCCGGTCTATGGTATTCACTTTTTGTCTTTCACCCAACGTCAACATGCGAATATGACTTTTTTCTTGCTCTCTCTTGACCTCCCATTCCTGCCGAGAAAATCCTCATGTGCTGCCATCACTGGCGTGTCGTTTAGGCGCGCTGCCGTTGTCTGGGAGCAGCGCGAATGATGTCGTCTACACGAAGAAGAAGCTATTATGTGTTAGTCGCTTATCCCAGATATCATCTCACAACCAACATCAATGGCATCACTAAAGGGGGGGCACGTACCTCGGCTGCCTCACTGGCAGACGAAACAACCGCTCTCTTCAGCTTGTAACTCTCAACGACCCCCAAGTCGCGCATGTCGGTGATGCCACCGCCGGGCGACAGCAGGTCCAATCCATAATTCGTCATGCCGTCGTAAATCGCCTTTCTCAGACGGGCCACAAGCTCGCCAGAGTCGAGACCTGCGTTGTCGGCCAGAATGGTCGGCAGCTGGCGCAGCGCAGTCGCAAAGCTGCTGACAGCCATCTGCTTCTTGCCCTCAACGCGAGTGGCGGCACCCTCGACGGCCTTGGCCATGACCATCTCAGCACATCCACCACCCAGAGTGGTCCACGGCTCCTTCACCGTCTGTGACAGGACGGCAAGGGCGTCGTGCAGACTGCGCTCTGCCTCGTCCAGAAGCTGATCTGTGGCACCACGCAGCACAATGGTGCATGCCTCGCCGGCAGCAACACCAGAGAACTTGATCAAGGTGTCCTCGCCAATGATGACTTCCTCAATAAGCTCGCATTGTCCCAACTTGACCTGGTCGGGGTGGTCGAAAGTAGAGGCAATCTCACCGCCCGTCACCAACGCCAATCTCTCAATACCGTCAAAGTCGGCGTGCTCGATAGACATGATGCCGGCGTCTGTGAACAGCTGCTCGGGCCAGTTGTAGATGAGTTGTCTGTTGATGAAGCAGTTAATGCCGTGCGACTTGATCTTCTCCACCTTTGCCTTCATCTTCTCCTTCTCAGCCTTCTCGAGGTCGGCCAGCTTGCTCGTCGTTGACACCTTGACGCGAGCGCCAAAGATCTTGATCTTGTCCGTGTCCATAGAGGTGTTGGCGACCAGGATCTTGGCCTTCTCGAGGCGCTTGGGCTGGTTGACGCCAATCTTCTTGTCGAGAATGAAACCCTCGTCGAGGTACGAGTCACTCAGCTTGCCACCGGCCTTCTTGATGATCTGGATATGGCTAAGATCGGAGGAGTTCTTGAGTCGCAGCACGGCATCGCAGGCAAGCTTGGAGAAGTGGTCGCGGTCCTGGGCCAGAACCTTGGAGCTGAGGGTTGTGCGGGCAATGGCCCGCAGGTCTTTTCTGAATGCCTCGGGAGTGTTGCTGCGGTCGACGGCTGACTCCTTCAGGGCCTTGAGGGCGGCCTGGCTTGCTATCCGGTATCCCTCGATAATGGTCTGGGGGTGGATCTTCTTGTCGACGAGCTTCTCAGCTTCGCGCAGAAGCTCGGCCGCAAGAACAGCGACGGAGGTGGTACCATCACCGACCTCATCGTCCTGGACCTTGGAAATGTTTACCAGCACCTTGGCCGCCGCGTTGTCGAGAGCAATAGACTTCAAAATGGTAGCGCCGTCGTTCGTGACCATGATCTCGCCAGTCGATCTGGACGTTTGTCAGCCATGTCAGTGGATCAAAGCGGTAAATGGGGGGTTATTGAAATTGGCGGGGTTCAACATACGCAGACTGCAGAATCTTGTCCATACCCTTGGGGCCGAGGGTGCTCTTGACGAGGTCACCGACGGCGATGGCGCCAACGAAGGCGGAGAGACGGGCATTCTCTCCCTTCTCCTCGGTGGTTCCGTCCTCGAAGATTTGTGTCGGGCTGAAGGACGACTAGAGGGGCACACATTTATTAGCGTCTTAAGTCACGTACGAGGGAACACGGGTGTTTGAGACGAACCATGGTGAATGTGTGTTATGCAGACACTCTGTATCGAAAGTCGAATCGGTGACTGGGTGGGTGGGGGGAAGCAGAGGTATCTAGGTTGTGCGGAATCCTCAGCCTTGGGAGAGCTTCACCGAGAAAATCGTCGTAGAAAATTTGGGGGGGTTCAGCCTGGCGAAGTGGGGTGTGCTGGGCAGGAGCTTCCAGGCAGTGGTGGTCAGCGAAGCAGAGCTGCTGTGGTGTTTCTACAGACGTCCATCCTCCACTGTAGCAGTTGCCAGTGACCAGTGCGCGCCACCGCTCATGGCAGCAATTGGCACCTGGCGGGGTTGTATCTTATCGGGGAAGCTTCTCTGGGCGGTGAGAGACCCTGAAGCAGTCCGATTGAGAAAGCGTGCCTGTCGGTGACAAACGGCAGAATTACCACGTGACTCTCATAGAGGTGGCAGTCGCGACCTGACTGCGAGGTACCTTAGGTAAGGTACCTCAGGTACGGCGGCACTTCAGGTAGCGAGGGGCTTTCTCCGGGGCCGGAACAACCGAATGATCCAGCCCACACGAATCTGCCATATCGCCAAAAACTTTCCAAAACGAGGTCCAAATTGTGTGCGCGATAGTTGTTTGTTCTCCCTTTGCCACCCCTGTAGAAATCCCCATCAAGACGTGAAATCCATCTGGTCGATAAACCGCTAGCATCCAGATCTCCAGAACCGTTTCGTAGAGTTTGCACCGGATTTGCCCTGCACCCAGAGCCACATTGAAGCGCTCCGCAAGCCCAAAACCCTCACAAAAAAACCGAGAAAATCGCGGGGCACTTTTCAACCACTGGAAAGCCACCCCGACCCCACTCTATTTGGCACCTCTTTTTTTCCTCCCACCACAGAAAGGCCATCGCAACGCTTCCTCACCGAGAGACACGCACCCCCTTCCCCTTCCGTCCCCCGATCCGAAGAAATTACCAACCGCCACACCTCGACTGTTGACTGATCCAGTCGTCGCAATCATGGCGCCTTCTTTCGACCATCTGCGCGAGGCAGATCTCGACGACGACGAGTACGATGAGGAGGAGATCGACATCTCTGACCTGCGCGAAAAGTACGAGGTTCAGCTGGAGCAGGGATACGACACCTTCGTGGTCATTGATGGCCTTCCCGAAGTCAACGAGGATCAGAAGCCCAAGCTGGTCAAGTTCTTGCTGAAGAAGCTGAACTCTGTTGGAAAGACGAGAGAGGACCTGATTTACATGCCCATGGGCGACAATGGAAAGTCGCTGAGGTACGTTTGGCCTAGTGGATCCCCATCTCGGATCTGATCCAAAGAGATGGAGGTCGCGCTCGAGACAAAACAGCGATGCTGACGATGACCGCTCAGATTTGCCTTTGTCGAGTACTCCTCCCCCAGCGAGGCCGCCGCTGCCGTTCGTGGACTCGACCAGGTCCCTCTCGACAAGAAGCACACCCTCCGTGTCAACAAGCTCACCGATGTCGACCGCTACGGCCGCGAAGGCAAGGTCCACGAGGAGTACACCCCGCCTCACATTGAGGAGTTCACCGAGACCGAGCACCTGAGATCATTCATGAAGGACCCCAGCGGACGTGGAAGAGACCAGTTCGCCATGTACCGCGGCGACACCGTCGGCGTCTTCTGGAACAACGAGAAGGACGTCCCCGAGAACGTTGTTGACCGTCAAAACTGGACAGACAGCTTCATCCGGTGGTCACCACAGGGAACCTACCTCACCTCGGTCCACGCCCAGGGTGTTCAGACTTGGGGCGGCCCGTCATGGTCAAGGCAGAAGCGTTTCCCCCACCCCTTCGTCACCTTTGTCGACTGGTCTCCTTCCGAGAAGTACCTGGTGACATGGTCTGCTCGCCCCATCTCCATCCCCGACGAGGGCCACCCGGCCTTGTCTGTCGATGACGATGGCAAGAACTACGTTATCTGGAGTGTTGAGTCTGGCAAGCCTATCCGTTCCTTCGCCAACCTGGATATGGAGGGTATGGACGAGGCAAAGCAGCGCAAGCTGCTCTGGCCCGCTTTCAAGTGGTCCGCCGATGACAAGTACGTCGCGCGTCTCAACTACCAGACTGGTATCTCCGTCTACGAGCTCCCCCGCATGAACCTCCTCGACAAGACTTCTATCAAGATCGAGGGTATCATGGAGTTCGACTGGGCCCCGGCTAGCGTTCAAAGAGAAGGTATCAAGACGTACGAGCAGCTTCTTACCTACTGGACACCCGAAATTGGCAGCAACCCCGCCAAGGTCGGTCTTATGAGCATCCCCAGCAAGGAGGTTGTCCGTCAACTGCCCCTCTTCAGCGTTTCTGACGCCAAGCTCCACTGGCAATCCGATGCCTCATACCTCTGCGTCAAGGTCGACCGTCACTCTAAGTCCAAGAAATCCCAGGCCACCACTCTCGAGATCTTCCGCATCAAGGAGAAGGGCGTTCCCGTCGAGGTTGTCGACACCATCAAGGACACAGTCATTAACTTTGCCTGGGAGCCCAAGGGTGACAGATTCGTCATTATCACGACAACGGAGCCCGTCGGCGCTGTCGCCGTCGCCCCCAAGACCTCCGTCTCCTTCTTCTGCCCCGAGAAGGCCAAGGGCAACGTCGTTGGCAACTTCAAGCACCTCCGCACCCTGGAGAAGAAGAACAGCAACGCCATCTACTGGTCCCCCCGCGGTAGATTCGTCGTTATCGCCACCGTCCACAACCAGCAGAGCTCCGACCTTGACTTCTTCGACCTCGACTTTGAGGGCGAGAAGCCCGAGTCAGACAAGGACCTGACCGCTAACCTCCAGCTCATGAACACTGGTGACCACTACGGTGTCACCGACATTGAGTGGGACCCATCAGGACGTTTCGTCGCCACCTGGGCCTCCGCTTGGAAGCACTCTGTACGTTGTCATGCTCTCTCCCCTGGTTGAACGAATGCAATTCTAACAAACCTGACTATAGATGGAAAACGGATACCACATCTACGACTTCAAGGGTGAGGCTCTCCGCGAGGAGCCCATTGAGAAGTTCAAGCAGCTCGCGTGGCGCCCCCGCCCCCCGACGCTGCTCACCAAGGAGGAGCAGAAGCAGATCCGCAAGAACCTGCGCGAGTACAGCCGCGTCTTCGAGCAGGAGGATATGGACCGTGGTGCGTCCGCCGACCGCGAGGTCGTCGAGGCCCGCCGCCGCCAGCTCGCCGAGTGGGTCGCTTGGCGCGAGTCCATCGAGGAGGAGGTCGCCGAGGAGCGCAAGGACCTCGGCCTGCCCTTGGACATTGTCGCCTACCTCCTCTCCCAGAAGACACAGGCCAGCGAGGGCGAGGAGCAGATCATTGAGGAGATTGTGGAGGAGGTTCTCGAGGAGACGGAGGAGATTGTCAACTAAAAGGGGTAGTTACAACAGACAAAAGGGATGACATGACGTAAGGAGGGTTCATGGGGAGATTTTTTCGTTGTGTGTTTTTTAGATGAGGACGGAAGCAACCAGCCATCGTCCGCCCACAAGTTGTCGCAGTTCCTGGAAAAAGAAAGCCAAAAAGGGGGCCATGATGAGGAGTGAAAAGTCTAAAGGGGGCCCGTCACAACAAGCCTTTCCCAGTTGTTTTCTCATTTGGGCGGTCAGGTGAAGTTGAGGCATCTGCACAGGAAGGTTAATTCACGGATTTGAAGACACACATATTGCATGCTGCTTGTGAGTGTAAGTGAAGTCATGTTTTTTCAATATGTTTCCCTTGACGTTGCGCTTGTATATCTCGGCGATGGCATATACCACCAAAAAAGTCCAAGGTATAGATGCTCTTGGAATGGATACTCTTGCAGAATCAAAGGTAATCAGACCTCACATGAATAACATCGAATGGATATCTGAACTCAGATGAATCATAACCTTTGACATGAGGCAAGTCATATCTGCCTCTCGAAGGATCCTTGGAGTCCGTGTCAAGTAGGCAAGACACATCGCAGCGACAGTCACGACTGTCTCACGTTATCATGATGGATTTGAAGATCAAACTGAGATTGTAAATGCTAGCGCACACATGAATTCTTCTACAATACGACTATGATACGAATGGGATATCAAAGAGGTGATCGACACCTCTGAAAAAAAGTCATGAACCCCGCCCGGTTCAAGAAAAGAAAACAAGATGCGGATCGCTAGCGACGCCAGAAAATGTTTGATGCTAAACCCCCAACCCCCAAGATCGTCTTACAGGGCAAACGACGTGCCTCTACACGATGACGGTGCAGAACCAAGACAGGTCATATCCTCTATCTGGGAACGTCTATGGTCCCAGAAGAAACACAAACATTGTTTTATCCGCAGGGAAAGCCGGGCCTGCCATGTTCCGCATGGTCAAGTTCCTCGGCACCCAGCGTCTGTATATCTACATGCCACAATAAGATTGTCTGTCTTTGTCCGTGAAGATGCTCGCGCACTGCGAAACACCTAGGCGACAGATAAGAATAGTATATATCCCGTACAGGTAAAGACACGAAAAAAAGACACAAAAAAGGTTGCTACAAAAACCAGCTCCCACAGGAAATGTCCATCGCGCCGCAGACGCCGGTTGCTCTTTATACACGCCCAATAGAAGACAGCTTGCAGCCGACTGCCTCATGTGAGCTTAGTTGAGTGTTGTTGGTTTTTCGGTGTATGTGCGATTGCCTCCGATGGAAGGGCCGGTACGACCCCGGCCCAGGAGATTAGATATAAACAGTTAAGATCATGTCGTATTTTTCCAAAGCCGAAATATTCATCAAGCGTAAAAGGATTTTTCAATACGAGACCGTTCGGAACAGACTAGGCTTTGCCCGCTTCCCGAACGGATCGCATCCACTGGTCCTCGGCACCATCGTCGCCAACTACAGCCTTACGGCCATCCTTGTTGGCGCCGCTTTCGACCAGCTTCTTGGCTTCACCAGCCGACTTGGCGCCAAGGAGAGCCATTTCGTGGCGCATGAGCGTAGCAACAGCGGCTCGTACCAAGACTGCGTCACCTTCAAAGACGTACACGTCCCACAGGCGGGCGGCTTCGTCCATGGCCAGATGTGTGGTTCCGAGTCCCATGAAGAAGTTGCCGAGGTAGAAATCCGCATCGCCCTCGGGAATGTCCTTGGTCAGGTGCTCGTGAAGACGGGGAGCCTTGACGCTCAAAGTCTGCATGACTAGGTTGTAGGCTGAAGCCTTCGCACCGGGGTCTTCTGAGTAGAAGCTCAGAGGCAACGGGCGGTTCAGGACGTTGGCGAGGGCAATGAATGTTGCGGACGGCGAGGGAAGGTTCAGTAACAGAAGGGCGGCGACGGTCTGCAAAGAGTTAGTTTCTGATATCACCAAATTGATGTTTGTGAGGCCCGAGGTTAACTTACGTTGCAGCCCTTGACGTAGCCGATATCGCTCCGGTACAGCGCATAGGCGAACAAGACGTCAACAAGGCTCTGGTGAAGTGGCCCGCCGACTTGGAAAATTCGAAGATCCTGCCATGTGTGTTCGGCCACGTCTTTACGGATAGCAGATAGCCAAGCGGCTCTCTGGATATCCTCCGAATCGCCCTTGCCAGCCTTGACTCGCTCCTCGAGCTCCTGGGACCGGCCGAGAGCGGCCTTGTAGGACTTTTCCGACAGGCCAAGTTCGTTGCCAATGGCCCTGGACCAAACCTGACCTCTGCTGCGCGGAGCGATACCCTTCCACCACAACTCACGGGTGCGACGTTCGCGGATTGCGTCGTTCCATCTCGGGATGATGTCGTCCTCCCAAATGTGCATCAAGCTGTCGACCTTCAGATCGCGTGAAGATTTCCGCGCCAGACGTGAAGCTTCACGGCGGCGATCTGCCTCGGCGCTGCGTGCCATCATCTTTTTGTATTCACGCAGATGACGCTTCTCTTCCGCGGGATCCTTGGGAGGAAGCCATGAAGGTCTTGTGCGGCTGAGTACAGCCTCCTTTTCCTTAGAAACCGGGAGTGGGTCGATCATGATGTTGGTTTGACTCCGGAGTGAAGGGAGTTCGGGAAGAGCGGACTTGACGCGGGGCTTCTGGGCGTGCTGCTCGAGAGATTTGCCATTCCACGTGTGACGTCCGGTAGGGTTGGCATTTTCAGCAGCCTTTTCACGCACAGAATCCGAGTGCTCCTCGAGCTTCTCCGTTAAGTCCTTGGCATCGGCATTGAGTTCTGCCAATGCGAGGTTCCAACTTCTCGCGCGAGTCTTGAGCGGTTCAGGCCCACGCTCGCCGATAGAAGACAGAGCGGTGTCAGACTTCCACGATGGTGAACGCAAACATCCCGTCTCAACTGGGATTGGAGATGTTCCATTACCGACACTACGGACACGTTCCTTTGGCGGCCTGTTAGGCGATGCTCCAGAGGAAGTCGGTCTGCTTGGTGTGCGCTCAAGCTTGGGTCTAGGAGAGATGGGAACATTGTCGAGAATAAGGCCATCGGGAATGTCGTCTGTGTCATCCTCATCGCACTCTTTTTCCAGCTCAAATGTCGATTTTCTGTCTTGGTTCGACTGCCAGCTGCCCCGACGGGGTTTCAGGGGTACATTTGGGTCTCTCGGCAATAGTGAGAAGTTCGGGCTCGGGCTGCGATTCTTGCGAGGGAATTGAAGGGAAGTCGTCGAGTGGCTCGCGAAGCCTCGAGGGTTTACCGGGTTCACCGGGCTTCGACGGGGATCGGAAAGGCGGCCAGCGCTTGGGCTGCGGCGGTTGAGAATGTGGCTGTCGGTTTTCAAGCTCAAGAAAGGGGGTCGCGAGGAACCGCGAGAGTGGGGAGCGAGGTCTGCCGTGGGACCTGTGCTTCTAGGCTTCGCAAGGTCTCGTGTCATCGGCGGAGAGCGAGAATGGGGTGGTTTCCATGACGGAGGGCGGAAGTCGTTGGAGTAGGATCTCGAGTAAGGTTGAGAAGGCTTCGAATGGGACTCGCGAACGCGTTGTGTGTCGTAATGAGAAGCATCGTCGTCTAGACCGATTTCTTCAAAGTGACTAACGTCGTCCAGGACGCTATTGTCGTCGGAATGGAAGGACTTGAAGGAAGAGGACTTTGACGACTTTGAGGACGTCATACCTGGCGGTGAACCTGGACTGGGACCCGCGAGATCAACGTCTTGATGCCCGTATATCATCATTGCATCGCCGAGTATCGAGGAGAAGGAAAAGGAAGGAAACGAAAGGGAGTAGGAGAAAACAGGACAAAAAGCTTGTTTGGCTGTGTCTCTGGTCGAGATTGTCGTGGCCAGGCCTTGGGAAAACGGGGCAACAGTCCAGAAGAGGGTGGATGGTGGAGGGTCCCTTGGGCAGGTTGCTTGGGAGTCGGGACCTGGGTCTTGGTGCGGGTGCGTGGAGCAAGGGAAATGGACCAGGCTATGCTGTAATGATTGCTGGGATCTAGGCGTTGGAACCTTGAGGTGGGAGAGTGGTTGCGGGTTGCGCGGGTGGTTCGCAAGGCGCAATTATGCGTAGCGGGCAATCCCTGGCTCAGGGCTTGGCTGGTGCTTGGTCGTCTTTCTTTCTGACGAGGGATGATGAGACGAGACGAAGGCAGACTGTCTGTGGGGAGGGACCCCTTGATGCTCAGTGTGTGCGAAAGCCCAGGTGAAGTGTCTCGAAATGGCCGGGATAGTGACGGCGGGGTGGCCGGTTGTCAAGGTCACAGGACGTGTTGTATCGACAGCACGCAGTGACGGGAGTATGCGTCGTCAATCAGGACAAGATGGGATGATGACAGCTGAAAGCGTTGGCCTCGGGTTCGGTTATTGATATTGTACGGGACTTGTTGTATGGTATGATACGCGATGGAGGAAGAATGTGCGTGTTGGCGGTTGTTGGTTGTTGGTGCGGTCGAGTGAACGAATGTACGGATACGGATAGAGGAAACAGCGATGTATAGTCCGTGAACGGCGACAATCTAGCAGTAAGAAGTGCGGTAATAGTTACTGGTGCGGTATAGTGAGGTCTAAGGTATGAATGCGTTTGTTGGCAAGGTGAGGTAGCGAGCGACGGTATGTAATAGTGTATGAAGACCCGGACAATAATGCAGAGGTGTCAATTGACGGGCACGGACGGGATAGGGCTAGAGGGGGTGAGTGAAACGAAAGGGATCCAAGGAATACTAAGGCAAGGTGAAAGTAGCGAGCGTGGGATGATGGATGGGATGCCAGATGAGACTCGAGACTCCGAGAGGTAGACAGATGACGAGGCGAGCCACAAGACTTTCGAAATGGCAGAGGATAGTGGGAAAAAAAAAGATGACGGGAGATGAGGAGGGGTGAAGACGCAATGGGCAATTGGGTAGAGCCGAAATGACGGCAGATTGGAGAGAGCAAGCAAATGAGCGGCAAATCAACGATGAGTTGAGCTATGCATACAGCAGACAAGAGTGAGGTGAGCAGGGGCAGGGAAGGCAGCGGACGAGACAGGACGAACAACCTTCCGGCGGTGTTGTCGAAGAAAAAGCCAGGGCAAAACGGGGCAAAAGGGGGGGAGGGAAAACAGGATCCGATGCAGATGCCAATGGGGAAGAATCAAGGAGAGAGGGACGGGATAGGGATCATGGATGGGAGGAGTTTGAAGAGACACGGAGACTCGCGAGTGAGGGAGAGGTGGACGTGGAGAAGTTTTTCTTCCCCCCTTTCTGATTGGGGGCGGAGACGTCGGCGGTACCTGGAGGGAACGTATCTTTTCCCCCCTTCCATCCTCACCTCTCTCACCTTCCTGAGTACCTACAGAAGTACGGATATTCCCAGGTCTTCCGCACTTAAGGTGAAGAAGATACTTAGGGTAGGTATCTCGATTCTATTTCCACAACGGGTACGTACTCTGCTAGTGGTCAAAAAGACTGCAGAGCGCAATGTCCGCGGTGCATGTACACAACACTAACATGTTCTATGAGAGAATACTCCTCCATGAATCCCAGAAATCCTGACTCCCAGCAGCGTGATAAACAAGAGTTGCAATCATGATCCCAATTTATGCAGGCGGCAGATTGGACGAATGCAGGCTGTGTGCAAGTGGGTGTGGTAGCCCTGGATCATCACTGCAGCCATCCAGCTGGGAAACCGAAGAAGAGAACAGGCTCTCTGTCTGGCTGCAGAACCTCGCGCGAAACATGGCACACAGAACCTCGCTGTGAAGCTGCATGGGAGGGTGGGAGGTTAATCCTGGATCTTGGACCACTCAGAGGCCGCCATGGCAACGGGGAGACAATGTCCTTGATCCAGTCGGACATTGTCAAATATCAGCATGCAGACAGCAGCCGTGGTCTGGCCCAACGTCCAAGGTCACCTTACTCGAGTGGCCTCTGATAGAGATTGAGCTTCTGACATTGAGGAATAGGGTACAGGCTATGCACTGTCAAAGTTGGCCAGCTGTGCAGGCTGTCAATCCAACAGTCGGTCTGCACTCTGCAGGAAGCAACAATCAAAAGGAAATGTTGCAGACAGTGGCCAGATGAGTCGAGACCTCCAAATCCGCCCACAGCTGCAGATGTAGTTCTCGCTTAGGTACAAGATCGCAGGTACCGCCCACCGGGGACTCCACCGACGTCAATCTGGCTCGGGTTCGCAAGGATACCTCCGCCCGTGTACATCCACCTCTCGCGACTCAGTCACTCGCCAGAGTCGACAAGACACACACCTACGGCACCCCTACGGCACCCCTACGGCACCCACAAGTCTCTCAATCGTCAAAGAAGCTGTCGGGTTCCTGCCTGCTCGCCCTGCCCATTGCGCCTGTCCAGCTGTGATTGTCACCACACTTCAGCTGAGATCAACGGCCCGGCGTCGAACCAGGCCCGGGTTTACTATCGGCCGCCCGCTCACTGCCTCACTCGGACCCATCGGAGGTCCGATCCACTCATCTCCCGTCTCCAGTGTCATTTCCCGTCCCCTCACTCATTCTCACTGCCCTGAGTGAGTGCTCACTCTTGCGCCGCAAATGCCGCTCCCATCCACACTCTCACTCACTGGCCACTGCCACACACACAAACTCATGTCACTGACAAGTCCACCCACACCTGTGACATGACACTGAGTTCATGCACGTCTTCCTCCCTTCCTCACGGGTGCTTACCTAACAAAACCTCAGACGATGGTCGAGCACCGTCAGACTCACCACGAACTGGAGGGCACGTCAATTGAAACGCTCCGGCCGTTTCTGATTGTTTCTCGCGCTGGGATTTTGGAGGCCTGCCGTCATTGCACATCATCTAACTAACCTTATCCTGTGATGCGACGGTTCCTCGAACACGCATCTTTTCTTTTTCTTCTTCTTCTCACAATTGTTCAACACCGCCGCATTTCATCTCATCCGAACAAGTGCTTGGGAGGCCGTCCGTCCGTCCATCCGTACATTGTGACTCCGCAATGCGAGACGCGGGTGCCCTCACCATCGGTATCGTCCATATGGATCGACTCTCTATTCGCGTCTGGTACGACCTTGGGCATAACGTAACCGCCGCGATGACCTCAGTAAGCGCCTGCACCGAACACGACCAATCGCCATGACGGCATCCTTCCTCGGCTCATCCTTATTAAGGTAACTTCTCGTCCTCGACCTCTTCCAGTACATCATTGCAGTGTCAGTGCACTTGTATTTGGTCATCCGAAAGCAATGACACATGGTATTTTTTACCATCTGTCCTGGGCACAATGACGTCTATCCAGCCGCAGCACCTTCATCCCATCTTCATGACCCGAGTCATCATAAACCGCCCTTATCCTTTTTTTATTACCCTAGGGTCAAAACATCATGATGCACGGCCTAGTACATGCTGAGAACAACTACGCAATGGGCCATGGCTATCGGCGACATACGTTTCCTGAAGCTCCTGAAGCTTCGAAATTCCGACCCCAGCCTCCTCGAGTTCTCAAAAATAATTGAGCGAAAGCTATGCTGACAGAATCCGAGCTTCTCAGCAAGTACCTTCCAATGGTCTCGACAAGCGCCGCACCCACCCGAGCCAGGCGCAACGCCGTTGGAAGGGTTACTGCAGACCGACAGCGCTTATCCGTACTTGGTTCTATGGAAATCGCCGCTAGAGCTGCCGGCATCGCGCTTCCCCATCAGGTTAAAAATGTGTTGGTTTCTCAAATCTTTCGCGTTGCGGTGGCTGAAAACCACTACCGGTCGGAACACGTTCTCTGCATGTGCCTGCTGTCCTCCGTGACGTTGCTGATGCATGCAGGGCAATGGGCTAGACACATCACATCGAGCTGTCAGAGTCGGCCACCGAAACTTGCATTGGCAGTAAGCAGTGCCTTCGTTGAGGGATTCGATCTATCTCTTGTGTGACTTGTGGTGAACAACGAATCAGCCAACATCTTTCCCATCTTGCAGACGAGTTTGAAGTGTTTCAGAGTATTCCGCAGCATCATCATTGATGACTATTGGCTCTGCCCGAGGATCAGCTTCAGGGCCGTACCCAGTAATGATGTTTAACGTTATCTAGAAACCAATCCTGGCTCGCGGTGTTGGCCACATTATCAGCTAGCTGTCGCGACATCGTCGCCAGGGCCACGGCAAATGGTACTACCAGAACTTCTGCGATGCGGCTCTCCTCGCGTGATCATGACATCGAATATGAGACATTCCTGGCAAACATTCCATTCAAGTCTCGGAAGCAAGTCGATCAAGATTAGGTTGGCGGATGGCACAACAATCAAATTTAGGCGCCTCATTCTCATTCTTCTTTCTTTTTGTACAAATGCTATTAATATCCAAATATTGCATTCCCAATGCCCCAAGCTGACCGACCGGTTCACAAGGCAACTTCTTCCCATGCATGCGTGTGTCTCACCAGTCACAGGACGAATCCAGCAGATCTGAATCAAAAGGTCATTTATTTCTACTGAAGAATTCTGTGCGACAAAATACTTTTGTGATTCAGCTTAGTTGGCCGGGACCCTGACCTTGATGACGATCTGCGGGACGAACTGGGCCGAGCGACAGATGTGTGTGGTGTGTGTGCGCGCTCCCCCGCCATAGTCGTGATCCAGGGATGTAAGTATGTAGAGTGTATTGGAAAGGGGACCCTGAACGTTCAATATAACTTCTAAAGTCCATGTCCCTGGTGATAACGGAAAATTTGTGGTCGTTGTCTCGCGGGTGGTAGGTATTCAAACACATCCCTGCGACACAGGAAACTCAGCCACACCCGTCGCGACAGTCACGAGATCTGGCGTGCGCAGCCTCAATTCTCGACATGGGCTACTTAACGACATCTTCAGGGGCATTCAACCACCCAGCGCTAATGAGAGATGGACTTCTTCTGCAGACAGGAGTCTCAACACCATAGTTACCGCTGAAACGTGAATGAAGAAATGACTGAGGCAGTAGGACATGAATGACATTTGCAAGCTTCATCCCGCCCACAGCTGTGATAGCACAGCATTTGGGAACACACGGCGCGTGCAACGAACGGGATTGCTTTCAAGCTTAATCGCAGCCGGCTTTCGCAGCTTTCGAGAAGCACCTTCGGCTTTCAAAATGTTACATGTGCAACTTCACTCATCATTGGAGGGGTTGATTGCCGGCCAGAGAAGTACCTTCGTTTCGTGACCAGCTTTCCATGTTGCAGTGTTCGATCAATGGCAGGATATAAGCCCTCATGAGACATACACGACTTACATCGTTCGTATACTTTCAATATTACTCCCTGTACCATGGACCCATCAGCATTTCCCAACATCCTTTGCGATCGCGGATACCTTATGCCTCATCAATGTCATGCGAAACGTTCTCCTCGGCGAGACCCTAGCCGTCCTCCTTTGCAGCTGATCTGGGTCTCTTGTCTCTAGATGTGACGGAACGTGATCCAGTGCGCCAATGGATCAGATACTCATCAGCTCAACTCATCAGAAGCCTTCGCTTGTTCGAGATTTCGTCAAGCCGCCCCCAAGTGACCTCTCCTCCTAACTTAACAATCAAAATCATCCGCTCCGGCCTCTTTGCCACATCCTTGTCCTTGATTTCCTCGCGTTCGTATATTCCCAAGGCAAGACGCCAGTTAATCAACTTTGCTCAGCCTCTTTACTCTTTCCGCAGTATTGGTGATGATGTACGTCCTGGGCGCCTCTGTACTTCCCCGTGTCTGATGTGTGCTGCTGATGCTACACCTGTGAAGATGCTTCACTGCCAAAGACACAATCCAGCAAAGAAGTATGCCAAGACCGTCAGGGTGTGTTCTTGGGAAGACCGAGGCAACAGATTTCTGGAGACGAGAATGCTAGGACAAAGTCCAGGCCTCTAAGGTGCGATGAGCACATCTTATTACGAAAACGTACTCAGAATGGCGGGACCGGCAGAGAAACCTTCCGTTACTGTCCCTCGGCAGCCTTCCAGACAAGTATCCGTACCTCCGCGCAGAGAGTGGGTGGATCGAGGTATGCCGTTCCATGTCAAACTTCTGAGCCCACGTAAGATCCGAAGCCTTAAATCCCGACTTTCTCTTGGAAGCCGACGGGGCTGTGATGGTGATATCCCTTCAAGGGATTCATCTGTGCCATAAACACAAAGCCTATCTGCGGGCCTTCCCGCCTTCCGATGTTTCTTCTCTCGCCCAAAATTCAGTGGCGGATAGCTGTCAGCCTTTTGCCCCCATGTATCTGTCATTTCTGCGAGACCTCTTCGTCGGCCCATCGGCATGGGGGCAAGGCTGAGAGCTCAACTCCACCTTATGCCGTATCCAAAGGTTCAATATATCGACTATTTAGGCAAAGCCCGCCGTTGGAGTTCAAGGTGAGCATCCGTAATGTGACGTTGTTACTATTGCGGCTCTCTTGCGACTTCGTCAAAGCCGGCCAGTGTAGAACTTCGATTTTGAGAGGGCTCTGAGGGAACATGTCAACGCCATGGCGTCAAGCGAAAGACTAGTGGTTTGTCTTTGTTGACGAGATTCTCAATAGGTAGTTGCAAAGAAGCAGCCTAAATATAAACGGTAGTACTTGCTGGTGCTTTCGAAAGAGACTTCAACGCAAGTAGTTATCGATTCGTATAGCTATCAGGTTTTCGGCAAGATGACTCTCATGGCTCTCGGAGGGGACTGCCTTACAGCCGTTTCTATGTTCTGTCCACTTCTTAGTAAGAGAAGAATGGTTAAGACGAGACGAGAGGGAGGACGTGGCTCAATGGAGTCTTTATTCTTCTAGATGGACATTGGAACAGCAAGCATGATAACTGTCACATGAGAGATTGTCCTCACTAGGGACCCACCGCGCAGGGTTCCAGGTAGAATTGGCCAGCGAGAGCGAGTTTTTAGCATCACAACGCGATCCAATGTGATCAGATAACATTCCATATATTCTTATTATTCGTTAAAGTTGAAAAGGTAAGTATGGCTCATTGGTATTCTTTGGGTGACTTGCTCGACAAACTCTCATTTCCATATTGCTAGGTAATGTCACCCCTAAAGTGAAATAGTAGACATGGATCTCATGGTCCTTGACAGAAGTTGAGAATAGAGTGTCAGATGACCGAGGAAGACTTGGGGGAGTGAGTGATAGTACTAGAACAATAATTTATGACTATTAGTGAGATACTGATCGATAAGACGCAACACGAGGCCGGATTTCAAGACGGGGAGAACGGCATTGAGTAGTAAATCACCGATACGGCTGGCAGATCACTCGTCTTGGAAAGAATCTTCGAAAACCGGAAGAATTTGGGACAAAACTGAGACAATAGAAGATGATGCGGTGCTAGATGTGACGACATTGCCACCTAGCCATAGGCGTAGAGGGAGGGACTAGATCAAGGGTAGATGGGAGGCGAGAGAATGGAAAATCATGCTCAAAGCGGCACATCTGATATCGCATCCCACGCTGTGTGATGCTAAGCCAAGCTCATCTATGATAAGGAGCAAATGGGAGTCTCTGATTCTTGACGACGAACGCCGGCAATGTCCCAACCTCGCGGATCTCCGAGAGCAACCGTACGACGCGCATGCAATGACAGTAACCTTCGCACGTCACTGGAGCAACCGATTTGAGCTGCGGGCTGCAGCATGCCTATCTGTATGAAAGTCGACGGCGAAGACGAACTTGCCACAGTCTCGGCGCATGAAGCAGAGTATAGTGTTTGTCGGTTGGAGTGCGTCCAGCATCATCGGGTTGCTTCGGTTTTGACAATCTTGGGTTCAAGACCCCCAGTCTTGATCCAGTTATTTTTGAAAAGATCCAGCTACCTTACCTGTCCCCCCTTCACCTACTTGTTTGGGTCTTAATACGCTCTTATCATCGGTAAATTGAGCCGATCCAAGAGTAGCACAGTATGTCAGGGTTGAGGAAGGAAAGAGACTAATGGGTTCGGAGGGACGTAGACGTCATGTGCGTCGGTCTCTGCAATACCACAATGGTACCAACCAGCCGGGTCTGTTTTCTTGGATTCGCCTTCTTTTGCTGGTAATGTCCCAAGTGGACAGTGGTAGTCTCTCGATAGACGCCGGAAAAACTCGCCCTGCAATTCTGACGCCATGGGTCTAACCCGAGCTAAGAGGCACATGTCGTTCATCAAGCTCTCGTATGCCACAAACTCGTTGCAATTATACATGAGCAAGAGGCCACGCGACTGTTGACAATGACTTTGTCTCAGTAGCCGTTTCGACCGATGGAGAATCATCATCCTGGCTGGTGTACGCATCAGTTTGGGCGTGCTTTCAAATGGCAAGATTTTGCAGAGCGTTTCGAGCGACGGCGTTATCTTGTAAACTGTCTCAAGTACACATGTTAGTAGATCTCGACCATGACACCACCAAACTGCATTAACTCCGTACATCTGTACGACGCCGAGGTCCAAAGAGAAGAGCGTTGGCTGAGACAATTGAACGCACACCGCTGCACCTGCGGCGCAGCTGAATGTCTGCGTGATGCGGCCTCTGGAACTGACTCCCACGATTGCTAGAACAGGAAGTCTGTTCCGTCTCTCGTGTAGGGAGGTTGTTCGGATTGGCCAGTTCGCATGACGATCTGATGGTAGGAATAGACAAGACTACTCAAGCCACGACCATCTGTGTATACACAAATGCAGCCAATGCCATCATTGCCGTTTCGTCTCGCGTGACGTTGTGATTGAAGATCGATGTGGCAATATGAGACATAGTACCGAGATACAAACATACGCCGGCTGGTACAAGCCTGTCCGTTGCGTCTCGAAGGACTATTCGGAAGTTCCTGCCGAAGAAGAGACAATCCACTCAGAAATCGTAATGATGGTGGGCAAATCCCAAACCGATAGCCCCCATCGGGAGAGTTGGCTCCGTCTGTCGCGGGTAAAGAAGCATCCTTTCGTACCTAATCTACAAGATGCTTCAGAACCCAAGAGCATTCGTCTTCAACCGGCACGCAAGGACGCGGGATGTGGGGCGAGACTCTCAAAGTTAGCGCTTGCCATCTGACAATGTCGACGCCAGGATTGGACTGCATAGAGCTATCTGAGGTAGGAAGCTCGTGGAACAGCTGGAGGGGGGCGCTGAGACCAGCTGCAGCAACCGTACCGCAGATTCGTTGCCATCGGATGTTGGGTCGTACTATGGCGAGTGCGAACCGGGATACGACTCCAACAAAGAGAAACCCGCTCAGTCTGGAGCACCGGAGGGGGGGGGGTGTTGAATGCTTGGCGAGAAATTGCGATAAGCCCGGGGTGGTTGACGAATAATACAACAACCGCGGTCGACTGCCGTTCATCGGGTTTCAGCTGAACTCGCCTCCTCGCAATCTTCCAGAAGACCCTCCTTCTTCTGCGGAGAAGCCATTGAACGCCACTTGCAGCAGGACAAGACGGGAGACGTCAGCCATCCGAGATATTGATCGATGCCATTGTGAGGCGCAAGTTGGTGCCCGTTCCCATTGGCGCTGAGCGCTTTCTCTGGTGGTGTTTGACTTTGAGGTGGGTGGGAAGAGGGAGTGTCTCACGGCTCGTGACTCGTGAGGGGTATCGCGCGGAGGAGAGTTTCTGGCGAAGAGGAGAATGATAGCAGAATGTGCCAAGAAGCCAAGGACGAAGAAAATGGTTGATAGCGAGGGTGGAAGAGGATTAATCGCAGACGGTGGCTTTGTCCCAAGCAAATTCCAAGAGAAACCAAGAAAAGCCAAGAGAGTGGTGGTGCCGTTCTTATATAGAGCTGGTGTTATCCTCCTGCCTGAATAGGACGTCGAAGGTCTGGCTGGATAACTTGCGCGCAACGAGATGATTCGACTGGTCCCGAGCGAGATCTGGGCACTGCCGAAGAGGAGTCTCGAGGAGTGGGAGAGACAGGGTGTGAAGCAGGGGTTCAGCAACGGCCGCTAGAACAAAAACCACCGAGAACGAGACCCTTTTGCGGCTTGTCTTGAAGACGGCAATGGCCTGCCGCAAAATGTTTATACCCCACCCTTCGCACCCATTGCGATGCGAGGGGGGCCTTCCTAGATAAAGTAAGCTCGTGAGTGACTGGCAAAAGTTCCCAACATGGAGACTAGTTGGGGATTGTGACGAAAATCGAATTATTAGCGCCGTCAGCGGACAGGCCTCGCATCGAGACTGAATTCCGACAGTTTGGTCGTGTTATCATAGGTACTGAATTTGGACGGAGAAGAGCAGTGTAGTGAAAATGGAGGTGCAGCTGGGAGAAGGTGTCTTCACTCAACGGAGAGGGGAGAGATGCTCCAACAGCTGTCACCAATCGGTACGTAGACTGCACTAGCCACATAAGTACAAAACGCCACAGCGAGTAGCCCGATTGGTGTGTAGATGGTCCGTGCTGGCGCCAATCTAACCTTAATTTCCCCCACACAGCCACACGTGACAATCCTGTCCTGATTCCTCAGTGCCTATTTTGGGGGCTCCTTTTCGTCCATCTTCCCTCTTTCTCTCCTCCGTATCGTGCGCTCTTCCGTTTCCTCCTAACCTTCGAACGGATAACTTTCCGGCTTATATGCCTGCCCAAGAAAGACAAAAGTACCCGCTGGCCTTTTGTAAAGCTGGGCGAATCTGCATTTAACTCAATTCAAGCATGCAGCCCTTCGAACTAACCACTTCTTTGCGTCTCATGGCTGAATCCCTGTTCCCCATGAACATTGAGCTCACTGCAGTCTCTCGTACTTCGAATCTCACATGCTCTTCTGCGAACGGCCAAACTTCTCGAGGCCTACCTCTACACAGAATCAACGTAAGAGGCACATGAAATGCGGCACATGAAATGCGGCACAGAAAGATAGCATGATCGGCTGGGCGTCCAAGTCAACCTCCTGCTACTTAGTCTGCCTCTGTCAGGTGAACTGCGCCGATAAGAATGGACTCATTCTTCTCTAGAATGACGGCATAACAGGATCTTACCCGTCGTCACCGTGACTTGTCACGAGAGTCTCTCAATTCGCCATAATGGTGCCGGAAGCAGATCATTACAAACGGATTTTGTGTTACTCAAGTCTCTCCGAGAAGAATCTATAACCGTTCAACAATAAACCCCCCCTCAGTCACACCGAACACACTTAATTCCTGGATAGAGAGTACTGGAAGAGCACAGTTAGACCCGCATATTTCCCCATGTGCACAGAACGTGGCGAGCAACAGGCGCGTACTACCAGCCTTGTCGTTAACCTACCAATTTTGACCCTCCCCCACATATCCGACTGTACTGTGCAAGGATCTCGTCCAAGACCCTGCTTCTTCTGCGACCATCCTTCCCTGTCCCTCTGTTCCATTAGAGGAATCAACAGTTGGGCCATCGTCTGGCAACCCAAATGCTTCCCCTGCTTTCTGGCCTAGTATCACCGCGCGCCAAGAATTTGTGGTCGCCGTCTTCGCGACTGCAGACCAGTGATCTGGTTGTACGGACCAATCCTCGTTCTCTTGCATATCTGCTGTCCACCCTATCTCATCGGTTCTCTGCCTGACCGAGAAGGTCGATCCTTTCGACCAGACAGCCAAGATGTTGCCCAGCCGGCCTAGACTGGGACTGCCTCCGGAAATCATCTTGGATACCTTGCCACCTGCCGACCTGTTCGCATCATCCAAATGTGGCAGTCCATCATGTGTGAGGTACCCGGTTGGCATCTGGGCGCCGACTATGTGGTACCGCTGATAAGCGACCTGGCCGTCTTCAGTCTTTTCGAAAATGTTTATTTATCGCCGTGTCCCACGCTGCCGGGTCTGAGTTTTGCGTCGTGGCCTCTTGCTCTACACCCAGGTCCAACTTCACAGCCGCCCAAAGCGTGATGGCGAATGACGAGAAGAACGACTCGCCGGTCTCTCCCATTGACATTGGGAGGGACCAAGGCGTCTTGACTGACGAGAAACTTGCTGTTGTAAGTGCCAATGGCAAAAAACAGCACGGATTGAGTTGACCAGCTTGTGTAGGGCGCACATACCGAGGAGCTCCACCGTCTCAATTCCGAGGAAGAAGCCTTTGAATCGTAGGTTTCTCACCAAATGCCTTGTTCAACCACGTAGCTATCTAGAGCTGACGAATTCTCAAGGCACCTCAATGTCACAGAAGATGATCTCATTGAGGCCAAGGCCGTTGCTGCCACCCTCTCCTTGGAGGGAGTGCGCAAGGTATGCTCAAGGACCACCTCAATAGCACGAAAAATATCATTGACACAGAACACAGATGATGGAGACTGTCTTGAGAATCCACAACCGAGACCCGAACTTTCCTCACAGTGTTCTCATGAAAATCCATGAATTCCTTGGTGAGTAAAGCACATGCAACGAAGACAACTTATGGCAACAGGGGACTGACGCGGCAATAGACAACCAGGATGTCTTTGAGAGACCCGAGAAGCACGAACAACTGATTTGGGAGATGAAGCTCGAGGCTGCTTTGATCACGAACAACAGCCCCTACGCTGAGGTGCGAGCTGTTGTTGACAATAAGGACGACCCTTCCCTTCCGTGCGGAACGATCCGAGCATGGACCATTGGCGTCTTCTTTTCGGTCTTCTTGGCCTTCATCAACCAGGTAAGTTGCCGCTCCGCAAGTCCACACCATAAGGCTAACGACAGAAACAGCTATTCAGTATCCGTCAGCCCCTTATCAGCATCGAATCCAACGTCGCCCAACTTCTCGCATTCCCCCTCGGTAAGGCCTGGGAGAAGTTCATGCCCAACACTATCTTCAACGTTTTCGGTTATCAGATCCCCCTCAACCCAGGCCGGTTCAACAAGAAGGAGCACATGCTCATTGCCATTATGGCCAACACTGCCAAGAGTCTGCCTTACACCCAGTACATTGTCTGGACTCAGGTCTTGCCCCAGTATTTCAACCAGCCGTACGCCAAGAGCTTTGCTTACCAGATCCTGATTGCGCTCTCTACCAACTTCATTGGCTACGGTCTCGCTGGTGAGTGATGCAACGGCGTACTTCTGAGGGAAAATTGATGCTAAGAGTAGAGTAGGCCTCACCCGTCGGTTCATCGTGTACCCTTCGTACTGCGTGTGGCCGGCGTCTCTCGTCACCATCGCCCTCAACTCGGCGCTCCACAACGAAAACAACATTGCGGTCCCGGGACCGTTCAAGAGACTGTACTCGATGACTCGATACAAGTTCTTCCTGTGGTCCTTCGCCGCAATGTTTGTGTACTTCTGGTTCCCGAACTACATCTTTGAAGTCCTCACATTCTTCAGCTGGATGACTTGGATCTCGCCCGACAACCACAACCTGGAGATTTTGACCGGTTTCCGCAACGGCTTGGGAATGTTCAACCCCTGGCCTACTTTCGACTGGAACGTCATGTGAGCAGATTCTTCTCGGCTCATCATGCACCACCTTTACCCAAATGGAATCCGCGCTGACATGATTCACTCTGCACAGGCTTTTCGACAGTGTCGACCCCTTGGTAAGTGCTATCATGTACTCTTATAACGCCTTACTCAGGGTTTTTTCTAATCTTAAATAGATGGTTCCTGCCTTTTCCACTTTCAACCGTACCCTTGGCATGTGGCTGCTCGGCTTCGTGATCATGGGTCTCTACTACACGAACGCCTGGAACACTGCCTACCTACCGATCAACTCGAACCGTGTCTTTGACCATTTCGGCAATCTCTACAATGTCTCGCGCGCTCTCGACGACCGTGGCATGTATGACCACGAGAAGTACATGAACTACTCGGCTGCCTACCTCGCAGCCGCCAACACCTTGGTCTATGGTGCATTCTTTGCCCTGTACGCTGCTGCTGTCACCCACGTTGCGATTTTCCATCGCTACGAGATCGTGATGGGCTTTAAAAACATGTGGGCCAGCATCCGCCGCCAGAAGAAGACTGTCGCCGAGGGCGAGGATTCTGGCGAGTACAAGGACGTCCACAACCGTCTCATGGCGGCATACCCCGAAGGTGAGTGCTTCCCACAGCAATTAGATACGGCAAACATTAAGTCTCTCTAGTTTCCGAGTGGTGGTACCTTGGCACGCTCATCGTCGCTGCGGGCTTCGGTTTTGCAGGTGTTGCGGCGTGGCCTACCTACACCACGCCAGGCGTTGTTCCCTACGGTATCTTCTTGGCTGTTATCTTCGTCATTCCTATCGGAATCATCAAGGCCATGACAGGTATTGAGGTCACCCTCAATGTCCTGGCTGAGTTCATCGGTGGTATGTGGGTTCAGGGCAATGCTCTGGCCATGAACTTTTTCAAGTCTTTCGGGTAAGTCTTAAGTGTCTCTCGCTCCTCATGCTAATGCCCGATCCTGATAATATATAAATAGTTACGTGACATGCGCCCACGCCGTCCACTTCGCCAACGACTTGAAAGTGGCTCACTACCTTAAGATCCCTCCCCGTCAGACCTTTGCCTGCCAGATGGTCGCCACGCTCATCTCCACGTTCGTCTGCACCGGTGTCATGAACTTCCAGATCAACATCCCCAACGTCTGCACTCCCGACGCGCCCATGCGTTTCTTCTGCCCCGGTCCCAACACCTTTTTCACCGCTGCCGTGCTGTGGGGCACCATTGGACCTATCAAGGTCTTCGGCCACCAGGGACAGTACAACTACCTCCTGCTCGGATTCCCCTTGGGCATCATTCTGCCGGTCCTGTTCTACTACCTGATCAAGTTCTATCCCAAGAATCGCTACCTCCGCCAATTCCACCCCGTTGCCCTCTTCTACGGAGGTATCAACTGGGCTCCGTACAGCTTCTCGTACGCCTGGCCTGCCGTCCCCATCGCCTGGCTGTCCTGGATCTACGTCCGAACCCGTTACCTCGCCTTCTGGTCCAAGTACAACTTTGTACTGTCGGCTTCTTTCTCCGCTGGCATTGCACTTTCGGGCATTCTCATGCTCTTTACCGTGCAGTGGCTCGGTGCTGAGGTCAACTGGTGGGGTACCAGCCAGATCGGCGCCGGCTGCGAGGGTTCCGCGTGTACTCTCAAGTCCTTGGCCGAGGGCGAGCGCTTCTACCCTTGGTGGAACCCATCTCAGGTTCCCGCCCCCTAAGCTGCTTCATCGCTGCTTGTCTCACTGGGCATTTACCGCTTCTGTTGGGCACGCAATGATGAGGTCTGTGGCGGATCTCCCGTCAGATCAACCTTTTGATTCGCACGCACTCGCTGATAATAACGTCTGTTCACGACTATGGTAGAAATGAGAGAGAGAGAGAGAGAGAGAGAGAGAGAGAGAGAGAGATGGATTGTAGCGTTAAGCTGGTTTTCTTGATATCCCCTGATGTTGAGCATAGAGGACCACCCCTCTCAGAATAACATGATAATACCAATCATTGTCGCAATGGCCTAGTTACGTCTCTCACGCCGGTGCGTTGAGCACAACTGACTGGATACTGCAAGTGACTGTGTCGCCGCTCACAGTCGCACTCGTGCCGGTGATGGTATAGTTGGTCGCCGAGTTGTAATTTTGCGGCAAGCTAGTGCACCAACTTGAATCTGAACTACCAGTGGAGGTCTGAAGGCTGTCAGTTGCGTTCCCTGATTGACGCTGGGATATATTTGGGCATACAATTACAACATTGTTGAATGCTAATGGGCCAAAGTCCCATGAGACGTCGTATCTGAAAGGTATTAGTCGATAATTCGTTGTTTGACATCGGGTGAAGCTTACAACTCAATGGCAAAGAGCACTTGATTAAAAGTTTTGTCGGCTGAAGTAGGCACATCGAATCAACACTACGCGGCCTCACCCATCATTCAACAGCGGCTTACCCAAGGCGAAGTCATTGGTAACAACCTGACCTCCAGTTTGCCTCGTCACAGTACTGGTCCACACCGAATTATCCGATTTCAGGATGTTCTGAAACGAAATCGTCTCCCCGCCGTACGTGTTGAAGCCTCCGCCCCAAGGGAGACTCGGGTTGGAGCAGCACCACCCGGAGCCGAGCCACCATGTCCCGCTCCGGCCATCGAGAACATTTTGGTATACACCACTGTTATCGGTTGGTTGCAAGCCTGGCCAGAGGTAGTAAACGCCGGCGCGCGGTAGTGATGGGATCGCCATCTCGCCCGAGAAAGAGGTGAACTTCTGACCTGACGCGGGGTAGTAACGGAGGAAGTACCAAGTCACCGCCGATACTGGATTAGCCAACAAGAGAAGAGGTAGGACGAAAATGGCGCGACGCATTTTGGCGGTGTTATTGATGTTGGAGCTAGATCTCTCAAACCGAGGATGAAAGTCGTGATGCCCTCTATTAAGACGAGATGAACAGACGTACCCAGATGCTGTACTCACCTAGACCTTTTATGCCTTTAGATTACGAACTTATCTCGATATCTCTTGCAACCAGTCATGCAGGAAATCGGGACGATGCCATGCGCGGTTGCAACGGCCGTGCCCCATAATCCATTTCAGGAAGTTGAGCAAATCCCGACCAGGATCAGCTACTCTTCATCCATCTGAAGTCACCCTCCTTTATCAGTGATGATCGGATGGAATCTGCCACGTCTGTTCATTGATACCGGGATGCAACGTGTCAATGCATCCTGACCCGAAATCAGAACGTCATCTGCCTTCTGCCGTGCGGCAGTTGTCGACTCCCCTGCATCACGCGATAAGAAGGCTGCATGCGATAGATGCTCAGGTAGAACTTCATTGGGACGCTTGATTCTTGACGACGACAAGGTTCCATAGTTGGAACGGGGTGGGATGAAGTTTAGATTTCCTTAGGTAGAAGATGGTGCTTGACGAGCCTAGTCTTATCTCATTTACACCGTGTGCCCAAACAAAGGAAACAATCGTAGCAGGATGTGAAATAATGACAGTATGGCCGCTAAGTCTGTTCATGATTACCACTTCACATAAGGTGCGCCTTGGTGCCACCACCAAATCGCCGAGTCGCTACCTTGCGTCCGCATCGCTGGCAGCTGTGAACGACGTCCTTGAAAGGCCTCATGGCATACGGAGCGAATACGCCAACGCCAGTGGTGAAGAAGAGCATGACGGCCATCCAGCTACAGGTATAAAAGTATCAGTCAAGAGCTTCAAATAATTATAAGAGACACGGCTTGAGGACGACGTACTGCGCTCCTTTGCCAATGGTATGGTCCGTTGTAGTGGGAGTAACGCCCTTGCAAGCAGGGCACTCGATCAGGGCAGGCCATCTCTCAACGAGGGCAACAGGCACGACATTTGCACGGGAACCTTCACCAAGAGATTCTCCATGGTTGCAGTGGACGACGTGACAGTATTTGACATTAGGTCCGACGATATCGTGGCTGCCGATGGCAGTTGACGCGGGAGTGTGCATTGCTTGGTATTGAGGAACTGGAGATCGGATGCTGAAATCTTCGGGAGCGTTCGACATCGTTTCTAATGGAACGAATTAGCCTTAGTCATGGAAACTGCCTTGGGGTGTTATATCTTACCAAATTCACTCTTGCTCATGCCTGGGATTACAGCTAAAAACGAGTGTTGTATTCAACTGAGATTAGATGAGATAATTGATGAGGAGTTGTCATCAAGGGCCCGGGAAGAAGGCATTCATATAGACATGGAATAAACACTCGAATAACTTGTAACCCAACCAACGGATAGCAACCCCGTTGACCAATAATCACGGCAGCTGTGGGATAGTTCCTTTGATGAAACACGGAACCTGCCATCTCTACTCTGTCACACGTCAGTTGCATATCGCCGAATGCATCGCTGTAAGTCGTTGTTAAGGCTCTACCAGCCATGTTGTCCGGCATTATCAATAGGAACCAATTACATCGTGGTAGAGACACTGTTGGCCAGCAAAATAGACCTGTGCCAAAAAGTTGCCTCATTCGTTGCTACGAGCCCGTTCCCCGTTTTGGCAGTCGAATCCTTCGGGGAAATGTAGCGCTCTAAATGCTGCTGCCTGGCCGTCTCAAAATAGCACCCAGAGCTCGTGTTCCCTCCCTGCCGATCGCCGAATCCGTTTTCAGTTCCACAACCATACAGGAACCATGACTTAGTGGATTGAACCGGCTTAAATATCAGTGAGGATTCGGAATCCCTGGGCTATGGCTCTCCGCACTTCAAAACCCTGGTTGGAGATGCTTTCGAGGGTCTGTGGACCGTGGCCACGAGGCCTCGTGACAACGATTACTAGGCATTTTCCAACAGAGTGGACCCTGACTTACTCGAGGAAGTAAAGAAGCGTAAAAGCAGTGTTTGGGGTAAGAAAATTGTTCTAAATGCTATATGAAAGGGGGTCGACGAGACACAGTTTCTGCCAGTGGATGGAGTCAATCTTGTCATGATTTGAAAGAGGCTAGCCGCTAATATTAGAGTCAAAGTTAGAGTGACAGGCTTAGCTCTATACTTTCTTGATCCATTCCTTTGTTGCTGGGGAGAGCTGACGCGGCCTCTAACGGTCTGCCATGGCTCGTGGCCTCGGGCCCGGGGAAGCAGGCTGTGTTTTGAGTCTGGCCTAAAGCCACACACATGCAGCCAAGACGTAATTCCTTCTCGTATCAATCGGGTATGAGAGTGGGACGCTCCTGACGCCGTGGGAATGGATTTGACATTATAAGCTGGAGCTAATGACAGTAGACGCTGAAGTCAATTGAGGACCGTGAAGCAGAAGAATAATATCATAACAAGTATATTATGAGCTGAAGCTCTCCCCGAATCTGGCTCGATCCAGGTGCCGCGTGTAAACTAGTCAGAACGCCATACGTACTTCGATATCCGCAATTTATCGGTCAACCCTCAGATTGTGGTATTATCAATCCTTCGGAGTGAAGGTGGGGCTCAAGGTCTGTGACGAGAAGATGAGGTAACGGCATAACAATCAAGATGGTTGAGCATCCTTGCTTACCCATGTATCTTGCCCCTCAGGTCGATTCATTGCTGAGCACAATGGGGGCCCAACACTCAAGCAAGATGTCGCGGTTCGTAACTATGCACATTTATTGAAGAAATTATATGTAAGAATGTAAAACTACGGAATGAAAGCAATATAATGAAAGCAATATCGTGTAGCCCATCGACCCTTTATTCTAGAGAGGTCCGTTACCGTCCTGCAAAACTTCGTTCCACCACTCGTCATGGCCCTCAGATTTACACAGAGTGTCCCAGTCTGCTTCTGCCAACCCTTGTTCCTTGAGATCCTGCTTCTTGAAGATGCGGGGCTTCCTTTTCTGAGCATCCGATGCTGGTGCTGTATAAACCAAGTCTTCCACCCCATTGCGACCCGGTGCTCTGAACAGCGGCTCCAAGGCCTCTCGTGGTTTTGAGTGCAGCTCTAATAAACTTCGGAGATAAGGAAAGAACCAGTTGTTCTTCCACCAATCGCGCAGTCTCTGGCCTTTCAAGCCATTGCGATGGGCATTATGGTGTACCACAACTGGCACTGAAGTACTCCAGAAGTCGGTGTAAAGCGGGAGATCTTGCCATGCCATATTCTTGTCGATAGCAGTCTCTTGGATAGGACTGCGTAAACCAAGTATGTCTTCTGGGATGCCAGTTACCCTTGGTGGATCAATGCCTCTATCGGCCGCAGCTTGTCGGAGTCCTGGACCATCTAACGACACAATGTATAGCCCATCATCTTCTTCGAAAACGGTAGGGGTGAAGAGATCTTGGATGTAGTCTAGGCCAACACTGAAGTCATTTTGCTGAAGTTCCTGAGCAGCCTTTGTAGGATGATCAGCTTGGAGTTTTACCCATTCATCATGGTTTTGTCGCTTAGAAGTCCGCCAAATCTCTTGCTCGCCGAAGATCTCCGCAAAAATACCTTGGTCGCTGAAAATGCCTGCACCGGCAGACTGTTTTTCATCGACTTTCTCTTGGGCACGACGGAACATACGCTTCATGTCTCCGACGGGGCCCATAAGACTGCCGCTGTTGACATACCGTGGGCGAAGGTCGTGCCTTTGCTTAGGATCCTCGTCCGTATGGGGCCCGTACATGTCCTCCCGTGCACTAGACTCGGGAAGATCGTCGCAGTGGGGATCAGAGCCAAGACTAGCATCGGGCCAACATTTCTTCTGGGTCGAGATGATGATAGACTGCCGCGGTACGAGACTGTTTTTCGAGTTCAACGAGAACCAAGAACGGGATCCTACCCAATCTTTTCGAGTACGCTCGTCTGCAGCGTAATTCTGCGCCATGTATCGTCGAATGAGGACGGATGGTGGAAGCTGAAACCAGACATCGTAGGCGTCGACGAGGAGAACGAGGTCATCTGGTCCAAGGCGTTCGTCGTCTGGGGCTTCTTCGGAGGTGATTGAGTCAAGAAACTCGAGAGTGCCATCGATCTTGCCAAGATGAGAGCCTCCGAACCAGCCAGGAGACTTTTGAAAGTCGCGGCCCCAGTTCACAATGACCGAGCTGGGATAGCCGGATGCAATGCTCGACATGAGCATCTTACATAAGTCTGGCGATGGACCATCGGCCGGCACGATGATTCTGAGACGTCGTTGTCCGCCTTTCTCCAAGGGCGGTAGCGATGATAGCGCGTTTCTGTTCGAATCGGGTATGTATTGTGTGATATCTGTGCGACTCTGACTCTGTTAGGGCTGTCACCTGGAGAGGCAGAGGGATACTAACAATGCCATACAGTAGTCCGGAAAATAGGAAAACGGGGACAATAAGCTTGACCAAAGCTTTAGGGGACGTTCTCTGGAGCCTATGCGAGAAGCTTGGCTTGTCGTATGGACCGGGGGACCGGAAAGCTTCAGCATCAATTTCGTTGAGCTTCCTGTAAGCTGTGGTGCGTGGAGTCCTCGTCCAGGCCATAATGCCGAAAGCTATATCCTTGACGACTAACATCTCCCAAAAAAAAAAAAAACTAAAAAAAAAAACTAAAAAAAAAAACTTTTACCAGATAAAGAATGTTACGAATAATCCAAAGCCCAGTCAAGTTTCAAAAGAGTGTGTAAAGAGTTCACTCCGATAAAGCGACTGGTCCGAACGCTTGACGAAGAGGGAAAAGGAGAACAGCCTCTTTATCGAACCAGTTCGCCCAAGTTGTGTGCAGTCTGATCCGCCATTGATCAGGTACATTTGCGAGACATCAGAAAAAGCGGAATATATCTCGATCATAGATACTCCTTGCTGGATGGCTTACTCCTTAGAAAGCTGAGGTGACGCGGCGTTTGCCCTGCGATTGGGCTTAAGACAAATCAAGCCGAGGCGGCAAGGAGCCGCGATTGTGTGGCCGCTTCGCCTTCTCATAGGACAACATCGTATGCCAAGGGGCTCTGGCTCGTCTTGGAAAGACTTCTTGTATGGTCTTGAAGAAATGATGTGTCGTCGACGATAAGGTAGGCCACATATTGAACGGAAGAGGCCCTTACACCCCGGACTCCGGATGCCCTGGTGGCCTACGGCAGTTCGTAACTTGGCAGAGACACTTGGCTTTTGGGTCACCTAAGAGATTAAGACGGCCTGATCAACTTCTTTTTTGTGCTATCTCAAATGATTGTTGCACCGCAGCCATACATGATTGTAAAATGCGGTGCTTTTGAAGTAGCTACTGAGGGCTCTACGTCGAAAGTTCTGCAGGAAGCGCAACTCGTTTGCGAAGTGCGAATGTGCACTGATGTGATCAGAAGTCAACTGAGCTCCAAGATCAGGCTCGTACCCGGGCACACACTTAAGCAAGTCTGCGGCGCGGTACGTGTATATAGTACCAGCCACATCTTGGCTTCAATTCTCTAAGATTCCGGGCCTTTGTTTGATGAGACGCCGGTAGACTGGCTCAACTCAAGTTTCCGATGGCTGTGCGACAGTTTTTCGGCATTTCTCAGGCACCTTTCATTTTCCGAAGCGAGTGAATCTTACTCCGGATAACCCCCATCGTTAAATATGGTAAGTCCATGCAGTAAGGGTCTGCTTCAGCCTGCTGATTAAAACCTACTAATATCAAGACCAGTTAGCCGTCGGGTCATTACCAGCCTGGCCTTGACCGAACCCAAAACCGTAAGTCTCCGGTTGCAAAGGTTGAGATCCAAGTGGGCTACCAGGCTTGCCACTTTCAAAGGGGGTACCAAGAAGTTGTGCAAGCCTCATTGTGAGATTTTGGTCTCGGTTGGGTAAATTTCCCATCAGTCCTTGAACAAGATACATCGGATGTGTTGCCGTGCCGAGCAAAGATTGCAAAACCTGAGTATCAAAAGAAAAGAAATGTCAGTCTGTAGTCGTGGCTTCAAAGCTCGCATTTCAGCTCATGTCTCACCTGTGCATCTTCACTGAGACTAAAGCCTGGTATGAGTGACACACCGCCACCGTTGTTGCCGACCAAATTTTGGGCGCGCATGATGTTCTGGGCATCGTCGACGGCATATTGTGCCGTCCGTTGCATCATGGCGCATGCTGTCAATACACGCTTCAAGTCGCAACCTTCAGACTTTTCGAATTTTTGAAGGAAATGGGCGAAATTTCTTGTTGCTGCTAAATCTCCTCGAGCACGGGCAGAGCCTGGGGTCTCGAGCACATCCGTCAAAAGAGTAATGCTCGCGCAAAGGGGGTAACACAAGATTCGCCTGCAAATGTGAGTCGGGTGTCTCAGACCAAGGGTGACTGCTTCGTGCGCGGAGACTTACCAAAGGTCTGCATATTGCGGTGTTGAAATGGTCCTAAATAGTCCCAAGGTCGCGTGCGCCGCCATGCGGCACCGCTTCTGCGAAAAGGACAGCTGAATGTAGGGCATTTCGAAACCAGCGGGCGTTCCCATGAGGACAGCTACAGTCGAGTATTGATCATGCCGTCTGGCCGCCCAGTGCACCATCATCGTGCACCTATAGAACGCCAACTGCAGATTCAGGATATCTGGTGCAATGTCTGACCCCAATGCAGGGGCTTCATATGATGGTTGGAGGTTTGCGGGCATACTTGATCTCCACTCCTCAAGAAGAGCATCCAAATCGATGATGGCCTTAATCAGATCGGCGTCGGTAAGGCGAAGTCCTTTCGCCGTGTACAATCGTCTTCGGATTGAAGACTCTACCATCGCAAGCTTCGCTCTGAGGTTCAATATGTCAACACCTTCTCCCCAACCGCTGGGCAGTTCAGTCTCAATGTCGTCATCGTCTTGTATCGAATCCAGGCCATGATTGAGACCCGTTTCTTTATCCAGTATGTAGGCCGCCCAGAACACCCGACTCCGTGCTTCAACATCCTGAGCACACATGGACATCATTGTACAAGGCTGCCGATGTAGCCCGATGTTTTGAGACAGTCTTACTGCCGCAGAAGATAGCAGAGTCGCAGTTCTGGTGCATGTAGTTCCTTGCATGAAAACCGCCATAGCGACAATGGCCTGTACCGAGAGCAAGTCGCCACCCTTCACCATAAGCTCTGTCAGGACAGAAAATGCGTTTTTGAAGAAAGGCCAGGCAAGTTGACAAACTTCCTGGAACGCACTGTTGATGGTTTTCCACCGCGTCCCCACAGAGATGACGGCATTCATGTATGCCCATCCCGATGTACTATTGAAAGTGTCATCCGCTTCCGGTAATGTTTCGAAATGACGCACGAAGTAATGAAAGTTCAGAAGCGGGTAATTGCTGATGACGTCGTCGTAGAGAGGCATCAAAATAGTGATGGCTTCCTCCCTTTCGAGTCGAGGAGTGAAGACTTGTCTGTTGAATGTAGAGCAGTAAGAGGCAGAATTGACCTCTCTCATACGGCTTGCAATTACGGCAAAGACCGGCATCTTCCCCGAAAGTTGTGACGGCGGTTCGGGGATCTCCCGAGGCTGAGGAACGGGTGTCTGGCTGCTTCTTGAATTAGGCGCCGACGATACGGCTTCATCACCCATTGGGTGATCTGACGGAACATGACTGGCTGCAGCTTGTGCGGCATCAAGTCGGTGACTCGGTATCGGAACCGTGCTGTTTGCTATGGCCGGACCTGCAAACACGGAGACGGACGCAGCATCCGTTTCTGAAGGCGATATTCTTGTCGGTGGTGCCCCTGGTCTTGGAAGCCCAGCTTGATTGAGTACGGCCTCCATTTTTGATAGTCGTTCTTCTAAAGCTTGAATGTACATTTTGCTATAAGATTCAAGTCAATTCCGATATTCAATCGAGACACGCAAGAGTCATGTAAGTGAGCAGGGTATGAGATGATCGTACCTTCGACCGGGCCCACGGCGCCTCTGTACCTGCTGATACACGCACTCCTGACTACGATTGACGCAAGGTGTACATGATGGAGTCCTTCCATCGCACTTGATCTTCTTCGATTGGCATCGGAGACAGGCCTTTGTTTCCACGTGTAAGTATATGTTGTTGAACGTCCTTACTTCCCTTTGGGTCTCACAAACCTTCGCAATGCGAGAAGCTTTGTCTTGGGTCCGCCCGCTCTGGACGGACTCAGTATCCATAGCGTCCATGGCAAAGCATGTATGTTGGTATGCCACACCCGGTGCGTGGAGGTGTGGGGATGCCGGAACGCCAACACCCCGGACGGTTCAGTTGGTTCAGTTGAGAATCGGACGGCTGTTTCGGGAATGAGTCCGGACTGAGCGACCCACTCGGCCGGGCGGCGCGTTGCGATATGCTAATAACACCTCGGCTCCGAATAGCAGCCGGCAGTCCGCAAAAGAGAAACAGATTGAGAATCCGACCAAGACTCCGGGATCGAATCGGACAAAATTCAGGAAAACTTTCACTGTAGATGAGAGAGGAAGAGGAAGTAGTTTCATGATTGGCTCGGTCACGTAATTTCCGGAAGTAAAATGCATCCGTGCTAGAGGGTTAGGTAAGGAGGCTGCCCAGATCCGACTCAGTTCAAGCGCCGCAAAGGGAACTTCCCGCAAGTAATCTATTCCGTATGGGGACACATCCGCTTTGGGCACTCTAGAGTCTGCACACTCACTAGACTTATGGATCCTTTAATGGCTTCACGGAAGCAAATTGTCACCGAGATATCTGGATAGGATCCCGTATGGAGTATGAAGAACGAATACTTGATTCCACCAAGTCCATGGTAAGTTGGCAACTGTGTTGATTGAATCCGCCTTTACGGATACAAAGTTCCAAAACCTTATTTGCTTCCGCCGCCAAGATAATGAGGGGATATGGATACACCACTACAAACTCCGCCAACTACTAATTAGCGGAGTATTGATTGTACTACAAATGTATGCTCGTAGAATAATTGATGGATCTCTATAAGAGCCAGTGCCACCACGGCCAGTATTGTTGTCATAGAGCAACCAAACTCACAGCAACTCTATCTTTACTCACTCCCGTGATTACTGTGAATAGCTCCTTCTAGTCTTTTATTCCGAAAGCATCACACGCAAAATGGCAGTCATTGCAGTTGCCGGAGGCACCGGAAATGTGGGCCGAACTTTGGTCGAGGCAATTGTGGCCACTGGCAAGCATGAGGTCAAGATTCTCGCAAGAAAGGTAGGACACAACACTGTGAGATGATCGTTCTAGAACCGGTGCCAATTTATATCTTTAGGCGAACCCTGAGTTGGAGAAGAAACTCGGAGCTTCGATCGTCGTGGTTGACTACGCCGATGTAGGAGCTACAACCAAGATCTTGGAGGAGCACAATGTCCATACGGTCATTTCAGCCATCACCATGATGCCGCCACCAGGAGAGACTCCCCTTGAGTTTGAGCTGATTCGCGCCGCCGATGCATCAACGTCGACCAAGAGAATGATCTCTAGCGGATGGGGCGTCCCTCACACCGAGAGGTCAGTCTACATCGAACGCAGATGTGATCTAGAATTTCAGATTTGCACCCTGATGCTGACAATCAATGAAGCCAGAGCAGCCAACTGGGCTCTGTGCCCAACAAACTTCGCGCTGCCGCTCTCTTGAAAGAGACAAAGGATCTTGAGTATACCGTCGTCCACAACGGCTTCTTCCTTGACTACTGGGCGACACCTGCTATTCCCTCATATATGAGCCCTTTTACCCTCTTTATCGATATTCCAGGCAATGCCGCAGCGATTCCCGGCTTGGGGAACACACCTTCAGCTTTCACGCATACAAAAGATGTGGGGAAGTTTGTAGCTGCTGCACTGGACCTGGACAAGTGGGAGCCTGACACTTTCATCGTTGGCGACAAGGTTACTTTCAATGAGTTTGTCCAGCTTGCAGAAGCTGCCAAAGGTAATTTCTTATTAAATTCACAAGTAAAGACACGGTCCAAGCTAACCAAATATATCAAAAGGCACCAAATTCAACGTTACGTATGACAGCATTGAGAAGTTAAAGACTGGTCAGGCGACAGAACTGCCCAGCCAGGTACCTGCATACGCATTCTTCCCCAAAGAGGCATATCAGGGCATGGCTGCGGTATTTGGTCTCTGGTTTGAGAATGGGAGCTTCAATATCCCCCATGCTGGAAAGAAAACGCTCAACCAGATCTTCCCTGACATCAAGGCTTGGACCGTGAAGGAAATTCTGGATACTGCTTGGAAGGCTTAAGCCATCGCAGTGTCGCAGTGTAAGGAATGGCGCAAGTGTATTTACATGTCCTTCCTAACCTTTTCGAGAGAATGTTACATCTTGACTCTAGGAATTCCAATCCATATTGAGTCGCAGGTTACCAGCTCCACACCATCCGCGTCTTTGAGAACAGCTTTGAGCATGATCTTTTTCCCACGGATTTCCTTGATTTGCCCGGTTCCTATCACAACACTTGGCGTTTCAATGGGCTTGAGGTATTTGATGTTCATCGAAGAGGTGACTGTGTTCATCTTGAAGATCGGGTCGTCTCTCTCTGTGTCCATGTTTCTCTGAATCAAGACGCCAAGGATCTCGTCGATCAAAACTGCGGTCATGCCACCATGCGCGATGTTGGGATAGCCATCAACCCCTCTTGAGAGCGCGAATAGGGACGAGAGTTCGGTGATGACAGACCGACCGGGGGTCTCGGTATGAAAGCTGATGCAAGCTGGTATACCGGTCGAGCTATTGAGTGTTTTACCGAAGAACCTGTCGTGTGGGTTTGTGTTTTCTGGTACCCGGGATGGCGGAATGAAAGTTACGACTGTCGGGTTTTTGAGGAGTGCGCGACACCAAGGGAGGGCCTCTAGTTCAGCGACCGTCTGCGGTAAAATTCCGTCATTCTGAACTCGACTCATGATGGATCCTAGCTCCTGTTGGAGAGAAGCAAATGCACAGGCGTTGCTGATGCGTATTGAATGCGAAATTGGCGATGAGTTGCTACTTAGAAGTCTGAAGGTCGCCACAAAACAAGCGAGTTGGACCTCGGCAAGGATTCCGCAGCGCTTTCAGCGTGCATGTTTCACGTGAGTAAACAGTGCATTAAACCTCATAATAGGTGCCAACCGTTCACCACTAAGCCATATGCATTAGTACTTAACCCAACGTTGTATTGGCACTCAATAATATTAATCAGAAGTTTCTAGTACCTGCCATCATAATTCCCAATGGTTGATTTGTGAGCTTATTCCATCGGGTGCTGGATAGCGTTTGTACATTGACCTCCAGTTTTCTCTAGCGCCGATCCCTTTTAGAATTTTCTAATTAGGTGTATCGGAAGGAATTAGAATGGTAAAAGTACGGATTACAAAGGAATAATACGTAATTCGCTGTTATACCGAGTGGCGATTTACTGACGCTATTCAACACCCGATGTGATACGTTGCGCACTTCTGTTGACAACTTTGGGCTGAAGTCATCGAATCACGGAGTAGCAATTCTCTGTTCGGAGACATCACATATTCAAATATCAAGTTGTTGCGATTTAGAACGTTCTGAGTTTACTTGAAGAGTCATCAACTAAAATGTGCTGCATTATTATGCGAATTGTACAGTTCTCTTCCTAATGTGGACACAATCGCTTTCAGTTCTTCTCAAGCTGTCGGGGCAGGAACCACAGCCAAGGTAACCTCGTAGCAAGGACGATCTGCTCTGATGACTGGATTAAGGTATTCAGTTAGCTTCGAGATCATAGAAAAAGGCTTGGTATGTGGAGAATCATAGATCGAGGGATGGGAAGTCAGAAGCTCACCAGTGTTACCGGGAGGCGAGTATCTGGCCTCATGCCTCTCGCCGGAAGCACTTCTGAAGCAGATAAAACCACCTGGCACAGCGGCTCTGGAAACAAAGTCCAATTCGACCTGGACAGCATCCGTGTCCGGGTTGCATCCATACACCGGCTGGAAGAAGGCCTTGGGATCTCCGCGTTCCGTCATGAACATCTTGGTCGTGTTGTCGTCTGCAGTGTACTACGAAGTGTCAATAAAATACCAACGTCGAACTGCGATCGATCAACTTACTTCTCCGTTAATGACGGCATGAATGATGCCCCTCGATAGCACGCCGTTGACTAGGGTCAAGTTGAAAGCAGAGTCTCCAGCAGGGCTCAAGTAGAGATGCTGGTCACCACCGCCTGCTGACCACAAGTTGATATAGCGATTGTGAATGATGGGCACTGAAGCGTTCTGAACCTGGATTCCGAAACCCTCGGTTATGTTGTTCGAAAGAGGTTCCGTCGGAGGGGTGCACGCTGATACGACAGCCGCAGCCGATAGCACAGTCTTGAGAATTGAGCCAAGCATCTTGTCGTTGAATTTGATCAAGCAAACGTCTGAAAAGTCAAGTCTAGATGCAAACAGCCGAATTATTCTCTACTCGGAGAGCGCGAAGGCTCGATATAATAAGCCTTCAGACTTATCGCACCCCAACGGTGCAGAGGCTGCCAAGACATAGACGAATACGAGATGCTGCATTGCTGTTGCATCGCGTCGCTGACAGGTTGGCCGTTGCAAGCTTAATTGATGTCGTGGTGATCAATATTCTGCAGCCAACAGGCGGCAGAGGCCTCGATCGTCCCATGGCCGACTGGAGAATAGCACTCCAACAGGCACAGCGGTCTTACCCCAGCATATCAGCCCTGTTGATGTTACGTTCGAGCCTGTGTTTCCTGCCAGATTGGGGCTTAGTGTAACTGCAAGTAAGACCAGGGAAATGTTGGCGGCCACTATCAGATGCGGCCCGGACAGGTACGCGCCTGACTTCTCTGCAATCTCACAAGATCAAGGGCATCCAATATGCATAGATAAGCACTATTGACTCGCCCACATGAACGCGCTGATGTGGTTGGTCTTGCTTGACGCGACGAGATTGTCGGGAAATTCAATTGAGTTTATTCATGCACCTCCTTGGATTTCGAAAGGCATTCGATTAAGGCTGGCCTTCGTTCGTGGTTTATTAGTCGTCATTCTCTCATACGCACCATGAGCGCTCAGTAATGTCTCTCACCGGCTCACTCCCTCATCAACGATACAGTCACAGCGAACGCCAATGATAGTATCTTGATCGATTGGGGAGGTCGAGACATACATCTTTCCCGGCTTAACAACTTCGCTCTAGGAATTACTTACCTGAATAACACGCGTCTGCACGCGTGCTTGATGGGGTGATGTCAGTGCCTAGGTACCTAAGTGAGCTGCATCTGCCTTGCTTTCAAGTGTCAGGGAAGGTAACCTGGAGAGGAAGGGTAACGTCTTTGAGTGGGCCCGGGAATAACAACAACACAACGTTCAAGGGAACGCGAGCGCCACTCTTGCACCACTGCCGACTGGCTTCGTCATTCTATCGGCACTCTCGATTATTCCTCATTTGATCAGGTAGTGGGCGGTTCAATTGATTGTTAAGATCGCCTTTGAGCCTGAGGCATATTCACATATAATCATGGAAAGAGGAACAGTAGTTGGGTGTGGTATTCGTGGATACCAAGATCATGACGATTGAATCATTTCGCTAAAAAGACTTCCGCTTGCTAATGCTGAACTGTTTCTATAGTGTCCATCCTGCAAATTCCCGGCCGCATAATTATTCCATTTCACATTACGCAGAGTCATCGGTCTGCTTCTCAACGTAGTCGGCCTTTTGTGATGGCTTGTCGCTCTCGAACTCCTGGGGCATAGCGATAGGTCGGTTCTTGGCGAACTTGACCGTGGCAAACACGGAAGGAGAGTCCTTGAACAGCATTTCGATCTCCTCCAAGTTGCGGCCCATAGTCTCGGGGAAGAGGAAGTAGACGCTGACGGGAATGCAGGCCGAGATGACGGCGTAGACAATGTAGTATTGGTAGCCGATCGTATTGAGGGCAACGGGGGTGACCATGACAACGATGAAGTTCCTGGGCAACCGTTAGTAAAAAGAGATGATGGAAAACGAGAAACGTAGCTGTGACTTACCAGAGCCAGTGGTTGGCAGTAGAGATGGAAGACATGGCCATGCGGAGACGGATGGGTGCAATCTCGGTGCAGTACAGGAAGTTGGCACCCAAGAAGCCGATAGGCACGAAGGTGTTGAATAGGTAGATGAAGCAACCAGCGGCAATCTGGGCAGCGGTGTTGTCCTTGGGGAAGGATGTGGTGATGGCCAAGCAGGTCATGCAGGCAGCCATTCCGAAACCGCTGAAGATGAAGACAGCACGGCGACCGAATCGATCAATGGCGAAGAAGGCTAGGAACGACGAGAGGAACTTCCAGGTCAGGGCACCTCCAGCGAGGGCCTTGGACTGCTCGGCCTCCATGCCCAAGTTCTGCTGGAACAGGATGGGAGCGTACACGGAAACGAGGTTGCTTCCCGACATCTGCTGGTAGAACTGGAGCAGGATGCAGAGTCCGAATCGGTAGGCGAGCTTGTCATCGCCCATCTTGAGCATATCGGAGAGCTTGGCGGCGTTCTGCGTGGTCTCCTCGAGAGAATGCTCGATACCAGCAACCTCGGCCTGGACTTCAAGAGAGTCCTCAGGCAAGCCACGGAAAGCGGCGATGATGGAACGGGCCTCGGCGGAGCGAGCCTTCATGACGAGCCATCTGGGCGACTCGGGAAGGAAGTAGATGCTACCCATCAGCATCAAGGAGAAGAGAATGGCAATCGCGATAGGGGGACGCCATGTGACGGGGCCAGTCTTGAACTCCCAGAAACCAAGGTTAATCCAGCTCTCCAAAACGTAACCGACGCAGGTAAAGAGACCAGTCAGGACGACCTGGCGACCACGGTTCTTGGCGCCGGAAGTCTCACTCTGCCACACGGGCACAATAGAACTGAGCTGACCAACTCCGAGACCAACGATGAGGCGACCGACGATAAGCTGTGCCAGGTGGAAGGAAGCACACTCGAGGATCTCTCCGATGAGAGTGCAGACACCGGCGAAGAAGATGACATTGCGTCGTCCGAAAGCATTACCAGACCAGGAGCATGAGAGAGAGCCAAAGAGGGCACCAATAGTGAAAGTAGCAACAACAAAACCCTGGAGAGTTGAGTTGGCGTTCTTGGTCTCGCCGGTGGTGTTGACGGTATCGATCTGAGGGAAGGTCTTGACCCAATCCTCAGTAGTGAGGAGACCACCGAGGCCAGCCTGGTTGTATCCGAAGAGGATGAAGGCCGGGCAGACAACGAGAGCGATCTGGATAACGCTCAGGGCATTGCCCGTCTGGCCGAAGTAGTTCGCACCCATTATCAGGGCTGATGTGTGCGCGCGGCTGTGATCCGAATTCTTCAGGTGACGGGTGAAGGTTCGGCCTGAGAGTATGTCCGCACGGTAGGAATGAGAACAGACAGTCGACGAGGGATGGGATAGAGAAACCAGACTAAAGGCACACGACACAGAGGCGAGGCGACCTCGTTCTTAAGGAATTTCATCTAGCGGACCGCGTTCATCTCAATGTGACTGTCCCTTGTGGGGAAAGGTCTGCGGAGACCCCGCGGGATTCTGACCGCAAAGGCAGATTCATAATCCCAACTCCAAACGAGCTTGCTTCTCCGTTGAGGTAAGGGTCAGCAATGTGGAGGGGCTGCGAGCGAAAGATGGAGAAAAGAAGGAGAGGGGAGATGGCCCTGGCGGGCCTGGGGAGTCTTGGAGAGGGCTTGACAAGGTATCTAGTGTATGGAGTAGGACGGAATAGCCCAGCGTAAGGTGAGCCAAAGCTACGAGGGATTCGTACGGGCAGCGGCGGGCCTTCCTCTGTCGTCAATGCCGACTACGCTCCGTTGTGCGTGGCCCGGTTGACTCGGCCAGGGCTAGGACGGAAGTCGACCGAGCCAGCCACACCCGTCCCGTTTCCTTGAGGGCGATAGCTTCATCACACCTCCCCCGTGGAGACGCTCAGACGAGTTGTCGTTCCACCTATTCGCCGCCTTCGCTCATGACGACCCTCCCAGGTCCCGCCTTGTTGCTTAAATCCCTCCCACCATCCAGCAAGCAAGCTGCGGAACCGGCCTATGGTACATGGCGGCTAAAGGGAGCAGAAAAAGCCAAAGAAGCTTGGTCGTACGAGCCTAGATGCAGGCCTTAGAAGACGACGGATGCAATGGATGGTTCGGTGTATGGATTGTGGGAAAATGGTTCCACCTACAAACACACGGCGCTTTTGTTGAAGCGTCGTTGAACGGTTGAACCGTTGAAGATGATCCGCCCAGCACTGATAACGATGCCATGCAATGCGGCGAAAATTAAGCAACAGCAGCCAAGACGGCAGCATGCGATGCCAAGGCCCCAACGTAGGCCAAGAGTTGACCAAAAGGACCACTATCAGTGGATGTGCGAACCGAAAAGACCCCCACGTCACGAACGGCTTGCTGACTCGCGGCCTTTGAGAACACGGCGCGAACGGGGATAGTGACGACGGCGTAATACACGGCGTAACTTAGTAAGACACGCTACGCCTTCTAGAAGGCGCGCAATAAGATAGCGGCATAAGGCCCGCGCCCGTTTCCTCCCATGCTCCCCTCCTTCGATCAGATCTCATGTATAGAAAGGGGCCATTGGTGTGGTGCGGAATCTTGGAAGCATATAAGTCTCAGGACGGCCCTCGTGTTCCTCACCTCGCCGGCCGGACCCTGGCGGCTGACGGCACTCGCTACGAATGCGACGAGCCGATCGGCTTCGCTCTCCCTATTCACGGCGAGCGTTGCCCAATGCAGGTGTATGACCACTAGCTTGCGGCACTTGGGATTGGGTCCGTAACCTGCATGCGAGATTCGGTGATCCATCCGCGCTTCGGAGGTTTACCGAGTCCACATTGTTCCTGCGGTTGCGGCTCTCTTGTGACTGTTTTGCCAATACTCATTGCAAACTCTTTACGACCACGTTACTCAACAAGGAGCAGCCAAGAGTCTGAGAACTTGAAACGTTGAATTCTGTGAGTAAGTAATCAGTCTGATGTGACTGTAAACAATGTGTCAATTGCGAGCCATGGTTCCACCTTGTTCCGCGGCGTTTCTAGACGTGTGTATCTGTAATGTGCGCAGCCGAAAGCAAAACTTCTCGCGGAATCCGTGACGTGCCCAGAAAGCTTCCTTCTTCCAACCTCCAACACTCATGTTCGCGCAACCAAGCTACTCCAGCTTTTCCCCAGACGTCGACGTTTCGAAATAACCCTTCTTCACGGTGACAAGTCCGCAATGCGCGAGAACGCGGGGGACGAACCCTGGTCTGTGACGTTCAGGTCAGCCAAAAAACCACATTTTCGGACGGCGGTATTGGATCGTCCGGTCTTCTAGCGCAACTCACTTTCCGTCTAGTTTTCGTGATGCCCACTTGTCGACGGCCAGCAACGCGAGCACGATGGAGGCATAGAGAGGAATCCCCGCGGGGTAGTCTCCCTCCCACAAAGAAAGCGGGTGAGCCATGACCACGGTGGCCGTGAAGGTTTCCCCGTACGTTCTGAATCCCTGGAGATGCTTCCCGAACGTGGAGAGCCATCGGACCCAGGTGAAGTTGTTCAGCAGCTTGACGGACGCTCGGTGCCACTGCGCGTTACCATGCACGTACCCCAACGTGGAGGCGAGCGCTCGCTGCAAAGCCGTTGCCTGGAATGTGGCTCTGATGAAGGGAATATTCCCCTCGCGGACATACCCAGCCAGATGGAAGCTTCCGGCTGAGAAGGCCAGTCCTAGAACGAGGTCGATCAAATTTGGCACGGGAGGTTCACCGGTGATGACGAGAGGGTAGTAGTATCGGGCCAACTCGATGGTCCCGAGAATGACATGGATCATCAGAGGAATCCATGGCAGCGCCGTATGCTTTGCATGAGTCGGCGTCGAAACTTTCCTCCAACTTGGCACTAGAAAACGCAGGTACGTGCTCGAAATCCAGAAGATTTCGAGAAAGACGTGGTGCTTCTCAAAGAGCAGTTCTGCCGCGTCCCAGCCGTCGTTGATGCGAGCCCAACTTGAACCCATCATTGTGGGTCGAACTCCAGTTCCCTGCAGGTTTCCTGCCGTGTCGTTGGGCGCCTCGAACGGGTTGAAGGCAGCACGAAATAAACTCGGAGACTTCATCCGGGCGGTGGCGTGGGGTTTCAAATAGTTCTGGGGACCTTTTCGCAAACTAGAAAACCCCATAGTGCATTGACGGCGGCTTTATATTTCCTTCATCCCATCCTTGTTGCGTCTGCGGTTGAAGGATTTACTTGCTACTGGCTGAATCTACTTGGCCACCGGCCATAGCCATAGGAGGCACTTTGGTTTGAACGCTCTTGAACGTGTGACCGTACAATTTGTCCCTCTCGAAGGATTGGCTTAGTGCTGACGTTATCTGGCACGAGCTTCACGGAACCGCTTTACAATATGTCGCTCGCAAATGCAGACGGGAAAGATTCACGCTGGTTCGACAGCGCGTCAGCAATGTCCGTGTCAACTCTACGCCATCTACCTCATCCCAGTCGCTAGGCGTGCCAGGCCTGCGTCGCCAAGATCGCCTATAGATCGGCGCCGTATGCCAAGGTCGGGGTCGCTCGGTTCGAAAGGCAGCCTTTCCAGAAGCGGCAACAGCTCGTAACTCCAAGATTCAATGTTCCAGCTAGCGACGCACTGTCATCAGCGGCCGCATGGAGGCTGCAGCTCATTCAACCTGATCATCTCCCAGATGAATTCGGAAGAATTCGGCTTGATCTCTGAGTTCGCTCAACAACTTATAGCCGCAACTACCAAGCGATAGGTTGGATTTCAAGAACCATTGACGGGTCTAACCCACTCGAAACGCGATAAGTCCCGGAGCTTCTAGAGGAACTTATTAATTGACTACCACCGATAGGACAAACCTTCTTCAGAAGTTCCGGATTATTGGCGCGACAGAACTCAGTTGTGAACGACACCGCAGCTCGTCTTGAGTCCTGAGCGATCCGACTTGCGCTTGAATATCATTTTCCTGCTCAAAGTCTGATCGCATAGTAATATTCCAAGCAATTCGTCATCCGCTGAGACGAGGAGGATGATTGCAGTGCCTGGACCTCAAAAGTGACACGCTCTTAAGACTCATGCATCAACAAGTGCTTTTCAGACTAAGCCATGCATGCCCAGTGCCGCTGATCGAGGATAGAAACTAAAATCTTAAACGGGTAGATGAGGTGTGACAAGATGATTACCATGCGTGAACGGCAAGACCTATGATCAGGTCTTGATAACCGCTTGTAGGAAGATCGACCATACGGTCAAATGTAGATGAGATGACATCGTCCTGTGAACGACTTGAATGTGTGAAATTACAGGCAATTACGGCATCTCGCGCAATGCCATGACAATGGCTATGCTATCAGAGTTATTTTACAGGATGTGCAGACTACTCACGACAAGGCAATGGATATCCAAAGACGCGAGAAACCTGTTTGCAACATTGGTCATTGAGCTAAGACTCCGGCAGGCGCATAACTTCATATCAACTTCAATACACATAAAATGCAAATTTCGCTTGCAGAGTCAACGCTGGCTCGCTTGCTATATGAAAAGACAAAATTATATCAGCATGCCCTCCCTTTTACTCCCACTAGAAAGATCATTCCGCCCAGGGGTATTTCCTTTGCAGCAGACGATCCTCGACCCAAGCTCCGAATTCAACGCCGATATCTACATCTACCAAGCACACTTTGCAATGATGCCCGTGGGCCACTTCCGCACGGCAAACTTTCTCGCCTCATCAATGAGAAGGATACCCAGACCAAAAGTCATCGGCAGGAACCAGTATTCGACAGGGACAGGGGCCGTGGCGAGTGTTGTCTGGAACTCGGGGACGTACAGCCAGAAAATGGCCATCAAAAGCGCAAAGATGATGGCGGGGAAGAGATACAAGTTCTGTGTGCGCTTGTTGCCGATGGGCGGGTGCTGGAACAGCGACAATCGACGAGTGCGAATAGCCAGGAGGTTGAACCACTGCATAACGACGAGGTTGACAAAGTAGATTGAGCTTGCAACGTTGAGCTTCTGCTGGTAGTAATCTGGATCGATCGTGGAAGGCAAGTTGCCGAAAGAGAACCAAATGTCGCTGAACTTGATGCCGTTGCGCTCCAGGTACCAGTACGACATAGCAAACGAAGACAAGGTTTCCAAGACACCCACCAGGCCGTAGGACTGCACGACGAGCTGCCAGTCCACGAGGCGGTCCTTCCCGGGAACGCGAGGCTTGCGAAGAAGAACGTCGGCCTCGGGTGCCTCGTAGGCCATGGCGATGGCGGCGGCAGCGTCGGTGAAGAGACAGATGATGATCATGAGGAAACTGCTAAGGATCTGGGGAATGCCAAAGAGAACGTTGGTCATGACGGGCCAGAACTCGGAGAAACTACCAGCCGGGAGGAGGTAGGCGACGGTCTTCTTGAGGTTGTCAAACATCATGCGTCCGTACCGCAGGGCCTCGACGACGCTGGAGAAGGAATCGAGCAGAACCATGTCGGCGGCCTCGATGGCGATGTCGCTTCCGGAACCGAGGGCAATGCCGACATCGGCGGCGCGAAGGGAAGGTGCATCGTTGACGCCGTCACCGGTCATGCCTACGATCTCGTGACGAGACTGGAGTTCGCGGACGATGCGGAGTTTCTGCTCTGGCGTAGTGCGAGCGAAGACGATTTCCTGGTATTGAGCCAGCTGGTCCCACTGCTCCTCGTTGAGGGTCATCAATTCGGGCCCGGAGAGGACGAGGGCTTGACGTGGAGAGGATTCGAGGTCGTCCACGATGTGTTTGATCGAGGGGTCGACGTGGTTGATGCGTTGGAGAGCCGAGATGTCGTCTACTTGCGACTGAGGAACACTGATGATGTTGCATTCGGCTGCGATGGCCTGAGCAGTGAGAGCGAAGTCACCGGTAACCTGGATGCGGTCAATTTTCTGCGTAACCTAGAAGTACACCAGATTATCGGGAGTAGCTTACCATGAAGATGCGGATACCTGCGCCACGAAGAGTGTTCATGACCTCGGGAATCTCGGGACGAGGAGGATCGACGATCCCAACGAGACCAACGAGCGTAAGACCGGATTTTGCCTGGTTGTTAATCTCCATCTCATAAGCGCTGTCAGACGGGTGACCCTTGAGGGCAGATCTTGAGATGGCCTTGCGAGCGAGCAACAGCACACGACGCCCCTGAGCTGACCATTCGTCCTTGATTTGCTCGATGGATGCACGAGTTGAAGGGTCTAGAGCGGTAGTGTATCCGGCAGGGTTGACGTAGTTGCTCAGTCTCGGCATGAGCACATCAGGAGCACCCTTGATGGTCAACAGGCTAGTTGCACTGTTAGATCATGCCCTTTCTTTGAAATCGTGTTCGACTCGGAAACTTACACATCGCCCGGCTGGAAGACTGAAGCAGTATCGGAAGGCAAAGCAAGCGACAGTCCATCAGGGTGTGACATGCCGAGAACCCGAATCATGTACTTGTTTTTGCTGTTGAATGCAAGCTCATACTTTGTCTGCCAGCAACGTCGCAACTCAGCGGTCTGTCCCAGGCTCTCAGAGAAGCGCAGGATGGCCTGGTCCGTGGCATCACCGTGAATGACGCGCTCATGGAGCGGCAAGCGGACGGTCGCGGCATCGAATTGGCCGGCGTTGCAGAGACCAGCGAGCGCACGAAGCTGCTCCAAGGAGTTGTTATTGGGGTGGTTGTGTCTGTCGACTGCGATCTTGTCCCGGGTACCATCGGCCGTCATCTTCATGGTACCGATGGCACACTCGGTCACTATCATCTTGTTCTGCAAGGTGATTCGTTAGTCTCCATACTATAACGAGCTAGGTACCAATAATCATGCAACTTACCTGGGTCAGTGTACCCGTCTTGTCGGAACAAATAATCGAGACAGAACCAAGTGTTTCGACAGTCTTGAGCGACTTGCACAGAATTTTGTTCTTCCGCATCATGTTCGCGCTGATGGTCATGCTTGCGGTCAAAGCAACAGGCAAACCCTCAGGAATGAAGGCCACAGCGACAGAGACGCAAGAGATGATCAGATTGGGAACATTGATCCAGTTAGGATACTGTTTCCTAAGCCATGCACCCCTGTCAATGGAAATTAGGAGTTAGCGTATGACCTTTATACAAGATATACATCTGGCCTGATGGCATACCAAACAATCAAGACAAGCACAATCATGAGGAACATGATGGAGCAGATGATTAGCACAAAGTGCAAAACCTCGCGTTCCAGAGTTGTCAACCCCTTTTTGGGCTCGTTGGTCAGCTTGGCGATGCGTCCGAAAATAGTGTTGTCACCAGTGGCTACGACAACACCAGTGCAAGTGCCCGAGACACAATGTGTGCCCTGAAGACCGATGCATCGAGTCTCGAGGTAGTTGTTATCGGTCGAGTCGACAGAAGCGGGCAAAGGGACAGACTCTCCTATTGTTTTGTACTTTGTCAGTGATTATTTCCAACGTGAGAATGGAAGGGAACCTTTGGACCACGAATGCCTGATTTGAGAAAGCCATAAAGGAAAATAACTTACCAGTCAAGATGGCTCTGTCAAACTTTGCATCAGAAGAGACCTTGAGGAAACGCACATCAGCAGGCAATTTGTTGCCTGACTTGACAATGAGAATGTCACCAGGGACAATGTTCTCAGCCATGAGCTCAACCTGGTTGCCATCACGAATAACCATGCAGTTCTCAGGCAACATAGTCTTGATGGAGTTCATCACACGCGAAGAAGACCAGTCCTGCCACATGTTAAAGGCAGCCTGGATGAAGAAGACGGCAAGCAGCACGATGGCCAGCGCCAAGTTAGCCACAGCGGGAGGGCTTCCCAAGGGCTTCCATGCGATGAAGACGAGGACGGAAGCCACGAGGAGGACGGTACCGAAGCCCTTGAAGAAGTATCCGAGGATGCGTTTCGTGTGGTTTGTAGGGGCGGGAGAGGGAGCGTTCTTGCCATAGTGTGCTGTGCGGCGCTGGACCTGGTCTGCGGATAGGCCGTCTGCGAGGGAGGACGACTGGCGTCTGAGAAGCTCGTCGACGGAGAGAGTGTGCCATTCGAGTTCCGAGAGTTCTGCAAAGATGCAGATGGTATTAGTCGCTGCAGTTCACGTTGTTTTCGAAACACAATAGATTAAGACGAGGGCTGTTTCACGACTCCACGAACCTGTTGCGACATTTTTGGCCTTCTTGACGGCTTCGGTTTTTGTCTTGTACTCTTCAATTTCAAAGGAACTTTTCGAAGCGGATTGTTAGCCGAGAGAAAGATGTTGATGAGGCATTTCCTGTCATCGTTTTGTCGCATGTTTTGTCCACACTTACACCGTGCGGTACTGGATAGGAAGCTCAGCGGCAGCGTCGATGGAGTTGCGTCTCGACCGGACCGAGTGTATAGACATTGACGTGTTGGACCGGGCATGATGAAGAGCCGGGCCAGCACTGGAGCGGTGAGCCTTCCTGCCGGCCTCTTCGTCGGCGTCCCAGCGAATACGGTCACCAGCCGCCTCCTTTTGGTGTTTGAGCTCAGATTCGTCGTCCATTTTTTTCTAAGCGGGTTTTTCTTCCGAGTTGACAAGTTTGGTGCAACGTGATCTCAAGATAAGAATAAAAGTAGGGTAGAATATGGTTTTCCGGGTTGTCAGGACAGCTCAGAGTAACAACAACGACAACAACAGGAAGGAGGCCTCACTCAGAGAGCAGAGGGAGAGAAGGGAGGGAAGTGAGAAGTGAGCGAGTCTGTGAGCAGATCTGCACTGCAACGTCCTGCAAAACATTCAGGGTCTTATATACGAAATGGACAAGGCAGGGCCACGAGACAAGAGACAGGACGGGAAGTCCAGAATAGGGTATCCGTCTTAACCCTCATGTCTATCATGAGCTCTTGGCATTTGTGTATGCAAATGTTTACGAGAGACAATAAGCCTCTCCCAAAAGGTACGGTACCGTACACGCCGCACCGCCATTGCGGAGATTGCGGCATCCGCATTTATTCCATCACATGGCATGGGCTGGGACTCGACGCTTTGCTTGACTTGGATCGACTTGGGATGGTGTCAAGTAAGAGGAGCACAATAAGAGCCTGTTTTGGTCGCAGGAAAGGGAGGAGGGGAGACACGGGAAACACCAAGCGAGCGGCTTTTTTTTTCTGACTCCCGAGGAGTCGGTTGGATGGGATGGGATGGGCAGGGCGTATAGTCAAGAGAAGGAGGAGAGGGAATGGGGGTGCAAGTTCACAAGTCGCGTTCCCCAGTTCAGGCAGCCCAGACGATACAAGAGACAAGACAAGACAAGGTATGGGCGACGAGACGAGCACGAATGTGGTGAGCAATGACAAACAGGAACATGGCCCCAAGGCCAAGACCTGAACGTTAAAGGCAACATCAGCAACTACCCTTACGGAACACTAGACGACGACTCGACGAGCAGAGCCGACGGGCGACGTGCGAAGAAGGATGGAGGTTGGACGGCGGGTTGTATCTACGGCGCCAGGAGGCGGTGAAATGGCACTGGGAATCCAACGTGCCGAGCGTACTGTGGCCGACAAGTCTGAAAGCCTACGGGAACACGGGAATCTCATGCCTCATGCGCAAGACTTTTTTTGCTTCGGCGCGGCTAAGCCAGGCCGGGCTGTTTTGAAATGAGCAGGGCCGGCGAGAAGGAAGAGAGGTGTCCAAATCAAGAGCGAGAGGCGTGTCACAGAAACAACGTTGCGTGCGGCCGCACCAAGGACCAAGGGGGAGAAGAGTACCGCCAGGAGGAGGCTCGGTTGCGCTTTGGAGGAGACGATGATGGGGTGGACGGGGGGTGGTTGGTTGTCTGGCTAGGGGGGAGGGGGAGGGCGTTTAGAACGGGAAAAGGAAAAACAAAATAAAAATAAAAATGGGAGCAGCAGACTGAAAGAAGAGAGACAAGGCACGGCTATGGCAGGTAAACAGCGGGCCTGGTTGAAAAGGTTAATGAAGGAGGAAAAGGGTGCAAGTATTGAGGGTGATAAATCGCTCATAGAAAGGGTTGGAGGCGTTGATGCGAAATTACACGTTGGTGAAGTCTTGAGAGTTGGATATCCAAGTATCTCTTGGCGCAAGAGAGGCTCTCAAAGGACTTTGCCAGTGACAACCAATCAAGGTTTTGGCGCATCCTGCCCCATGCCCGCGGCACTACGCTCGATACCCGTCCTCTACCTTGTCTTGGGTCCTTGGTCCCTTGGCCCTTTGCCCTTTGGTGTATTTACCTAGCCCTTCCTGAATCCGTACTATAGACAGTTACACTACGGAGACGGAGTAGGTATGGATACCTACCACTGACCAGAGATGGTTGACCAGGTTGGCGATGCTGACCACTTATTACTCGGCTTGGCTTGGGTGCGGGTTGTGGAGAGGATGTGTGGAGGAGGAGGAGGAGGAAGAGGGCTCCCGCGCCCATGTGCGTCCTGGTCCATGATCCATCCTCTGATCTTGGTCTTGTTTCTGTTCTTGTCTCTTGACACTTCTGGTCCTCCCTCCCTCGGCCTCCATCATCTCTCCCGAGTCCCAGAGCCATGAGTACCTAAGGAGTCCATAACAAGACTCGCTGAGACACACAGAAAAGCTCCCCTTACCCTTCAAATGTTCCCTTACCCCCTCTTCAGTCCACGTTCACGCCCCTCCCTTCCCTTGTCCGCAGAACCCGTTACCGTCTCCCCCCTCCTCTACAGCCCTGCATCTTAACCTTTGCACTCATCCCACTGGCCGACCCATCGATCCATCCGTCCATTCGAGATCCTCTCAGCTAGCTTACCGTGTAGCTTGAATCCAGCTTTGCTGCCCAGTCGGGAGAGTAAGTAAGTAAGTATCTCGGTAAAATTGAAGGCAGTGAATGAACAAAGGTAAGTAGTGCCCGCCAACAGTTTCCATTCCTGATGATTGTCGGCGTGTCGCCGCTGGCTTACAGGTTCTACATGGGAACATGCAAGAGACACTGCTGTAATGCCGCTGCATGACAGTAGAACAGCGAGGAAAGAGGAGAATGATATGGAGGAGGGGAAGACTCAAGAGCTTGCTGGCGCTGGCACTGCCACAATCCATCAGTTCCCTTCTGGTGCAAGTGCTCGACATGCCTCTTCTTTCACCGTTTCTCCAACAACACCATTCCCATCACCAGCAACACCACCCACCACGGGGGACCGGCCGAACAGGCACACAGCACAGGAGCTGACCGCCGCTGCAATGCAATGTGAGTTGTGAGGTGTGGAGAAAAGAGTGCTATGTCTCGGTTTGCTGCAAGCAGTTAGCGGTGCCCGCATCCGGGATGCCCACATCCAGAGAGCTGCGTCCTCTTTCGTCTCTGCTGCTGTCAAAGTGCCATCCATGATCGCAACATTCCAATGCGACACAGAGCTGTCCGTCTGTCGTTACACAAGAAGTTGGGGGAGCTAAGACGAGACGCATGCTGAATCCAGTCCTCACCCCCCAAATTTTGTCTGCTCAGGTTCAACATCCCGCGCCGCGTCATTTGCCCAATCGGAGAGTATTCAGGAGCCAGCTCCAGTCCAGCTCAAGCTAGCTATCCTTTGTTTTTCTCTCGTCATCTTCGTTGTGCGCCTTTTTCTGTTCACTCTGGGATGCGGATACCTGAGGGATTACGGATACTCATTTACTCTTCACGAACTCATCTTTGTGCGACTCCACAGCCCCGGAACCACCCTCCAAAAGCAACCCGGCCCTTTCGCCGGCGCCCATGCCGGTCTTCAATATTATATTTTCAAGAACTGTGAAGTCGGCATTTACCGACTTTTGGGGAAGTAATTTGGAGAAGCAGAGCCAATCTAACTTAGTGAGGTGTCCAAGGCGGCCGCCACACATTGCCGTTGCCGTTGCTGATCCCTCCAGCCCGTCTTTCCCATGATCCGTCGATGCTTGTACTTGCGCCATAACACAGTGAAGAAGCGGTGATGCCGCATCGTCAAACAAGCCCATCCCGCTTCTTCGGTATTCTATTAGTCTGCCGCTCGTCACATCGGCCTGGCTTGCCGCCTACCTACCATTTCATGTGCCGTCTCCTTTGTTGTTTAGTTCAGTATTTGCTTCTACTATTGTTCTTTCTACCAGAAGCAAGCCTCGGGCCGCGATTTGAAGAGCGAAACAGGCACGTACTGCGTACTTCACTGAATTGCATGTCTAGATGGCAAACCAGTCTGTACGTACTTACACTGCCACTCGCCTGCGATTTCCTCGCCTTCGTAAATCGACCAAGACGATGCTTGCTGCCTTTGCACCTCAGTCATTCAATGGAAGGCGAAAACGAGAGAGATCCAAAACGCCCGCCCAAGAGCATCCAAATGTGGCCTTTGCCCGGCGATCGACCACTCAATACAAATCACCGCTTGCTCTACTGTGTATGCGCCAGCGAGTGCCGACTCTAGGGCCTGGGGCTGTGCCCGTTCTTCACTGTAATAACTGCACTGGGCAGACAAAAAATCCTGTCGAGCCAAATCCAGGCCTGCCCCGTTGCTCTCTCACTCTACTGCCTAGGTGTGTATACAGGTCGGCGCCGAAACCCTGGAAAGAAGGGAAAAGAATTCAGCTACGGTGTACTGACTACTGCGTACGGAGCATGGAGGACTCATGTTGCACCCTCCCGGGCCGCGCTTAATTTTGGATGAAGTTCTGCGCTGTTAATTTGGCTTCGTTTGACGTTGACCACAATGAACGGCATATCCATTAGAGTCAGACTAGGAAACCCCCACAGTGAGGTGTAAGAGCGTGAGTGAGTGAGTGAGAGAAAAACCCGCTGGACTAAGGTAGTGTCGATCCCATCACGCGCGCCCCTCCAAAACAGGTCTTCACTGCAAGATAGTGCGTGTATGAAAACTTCAAAGCCGGTAGACCCAGTCCGTAGGCGGCCTCCAGCTTCTCAACCATGGCTCATCCCAGTTCTCTTCATCGTCGCCGCCTGCGCCCGTTGGTTTGACTGATGGAGGGTCTCCACGAGCCCAGCAGCGGCGGCACGAAGCACATGCCCCGGACACAAAATCCCTCTTACTAAACCCCCTTCAGCAACCAGCTACCGATCCCGGGGGCTCCTTTCTCCATTCTGTGCGTACTACTCAGTAGGGGATCCCCCATCAGAAATGCATAGAGCCCGGGCACCCAGAGGAAACAGCAGCAGGGCCTGGCAAGAGAACCCTGAGCAAGACCCTCGGCAGCTCGCGTGAGTGAATGAGGGGGGGACGGACCCGAGAGGACAGCACAAGAATCCTGGATGCCGATGCCCAGCAAACCCAGCCACGAGAATGAGCGATCAACAACACCCAAACCGGTCAAGACATGCGCCTACATACGCAGACATTCGGTGACAGATGTAGAACGCCGTACTAAAGCAGACATACATCAAGTACACTTACGTACTCACAGGCAGTGCTATATAACAAACCCCGAGGCGCAGCAGCTTCCACAGTAGAGAAGCTGGCTTAAGCCTGGCCATCTTTCTCTTTCTTTCTTGTTCTTAGTCAGTCCGGCCGCTGTTTTCTGCATCAGCAGCACCGTAATGGATCCCCGATTCCCCCCATCCAGTCATGGGCCTCCCCCCTCTCTTCCGGATGGAGAGAGGATATGGGGTAACAGGTACGGCACTGCACTGCATTTGACCACCACACACCGCAGAAACGCCCGCACGCACTCGCTCCGCTCCCAGTCTCTCCTTTGATGACTGGCCACTGATCACTCACTCACTGAAGACTGACTGGACTGGACTGGTACTGGTACTGGTGTATGATTTTTATTTATTTTTATTTTCAAAAATTTCTTTTGTTCCTGTTTCTGTCTGTGTGTGTCTCGGGGAGCTAACGGGGAGGCTACCGAAGACTCTGGTTCCGCGCCACGGGCCACAGCTCTTTACGTCTGGCCCGTCGGTCAATGCTCTCTTCTCTTGCTGCTTTGCTTTGTAGCAGGTAGTTAATACTTGAAATTAGACAGTTCATCAGTCAGTCAGTCGCATGGACATGGGCTCGAGTGAGGCGTAGCAACCATCATCCATTGACAATTCTCCAATATGGTCAGCTCGGCTCGCTCCAGACCGAATTGACCTACTTTACCTTACTTACAGCAGCTCTTTGAACCAAATAACCCAAGCTGAATCAAGCACAAGCACCGCGCACACGCACTCGCGCATACGCAACCTCGCCCTCTTCGCCATCGACTTTTCAACGCGAAAGAAGCAGCACGAAGCAGCATCCAAAAACTCAAATACAGGAAGAAAGACCACAGAATTCCCCTGCACTACACAGTTAGTCAGTCCTGTGGCGCTGCAACTTACTACAACACGCATCGCATGGCAGCCATTTATCCGATCCCCTCTCCCAGATGATTCCTGGGAACTGGTAGATGGCCTCGTGCACGACACCGACACCACACGCACACGCACAATACCCGGCCCACCCCCCATCATCCATCCTCCCGTCTCCCGTCCACCGTCTCCCGTCGTGTCTATCCGAAAATTCCCCATTACTTTTTGCCTTTCATCGCGTCCTTTTCGTTGATTCGGTTTCCGGCTTTTTTGGTCTCTCGTCGGTCGGCCCTCTCGAAATTCTCCCCATCTTCCTCTTTTTTTCTCCTCCTCTTGGCCCGCCTTCGCACAGCCGAATGACGTCGTTGGTCAAAGGGCCGACTCCGCTGCCGCTGCGAGCTGCGTGCTGCGCCTCACTCGACCTCGAACCCCGACTTTTCTGTGGTGCCTTTTTCGAGTAAATTTTCGCCCTCCACGACTCGACCAACTTCTTTTTGGCTGCCCTGCTGCAGGTGATACCTGGTAGTCAGTAGGTCAGTCAGGGTCACTGTACCTTTGTACTATACCTTTGTACTAGCAGCAGCCAGTCCTCCTTGACCGTCAAGACTCCTCCTGCGACTGCATCCCGTCTGCTTCCATTTGCTGCCCGCCGTTGCCACCCGACCCCGTCGAATTTCTGTCGATTAGTCCCGTTCCCTGCCCACCACCACTGCCCACTGCCCACCCCCTCTCTGTGCGACACTCTCACCCAAAGTGTCTGTTCGTCTCTCCAGTTGTGCGGTTGCGTTTGTATAGGCAAATTTCCCTTTTCTGCAGCAAACGTCAAAATCGCACAACACCACAACAGCAAACATGGTCGTCGGTTTGCTCAGCATCCCGCGGGAGATCCGCGACTTGATCCTCGGCGAATGCATCTTCCTTCCCGACCGCCAACCGCCGCCCAATCCCTCAGTCAGCCAGGACCGCAAGAGGCGCGAGTACAAGGGCAAAGGTTTTTTCGATGGCCACGACATTTGGGTTGAGAAGAAGGTTCGCTCCCCGCCCTCCGGCTCCCCCAACACCAACATCTTCCTCGTCAATCGACAGATACACGCCGAAGCCAAGGCGCTGCTCGCGACCAGGGGGACGCATTGCCGTCTCGATGTAATGTATGTCAAAGAATGTGGCTTGTGGCCGACTTGGCTCGCGGTGCCAAGAGCGACCCGCCATGCCGACAGCGTCCGAGTCCAATTTCGAATTTTCGACCCCCCCTCCGATGTCAATCCGGACTGGAAAAACGAGGAACAGTTTCGAGGCGGTAGCGGCGGTCCACCCTTCATCGTCTGGAATTTCTACGCCATGCTGTCTGGTTATCTGCAGTATGGCCCGACCGCCTTCAGTAGTATCGTCGCCGACCCAGCAAAATTCACCATCAAGAACCTCGTGCTCGACGTTCTGCCACCGCCGCCTGGCCAGAAGCATGATCGGCTCGTCTCCGGCGGTGCGCCGCGGCCGCCCGCCCATGACATGTTTGAAAGGTTCACCACCATGGTCATGGACGCGGAAAAGCGAGAGAGCCGAGGGATCACTTGGCCCCGTCCGCCGCAAGGCAAGGAGCATCTCATTCCGGCCGAGAAGCTGGCTTTCTTCATGTGCTGCCAGATTGGAGGTCTCCTGTCCATGTATCGTGATTGGGCCGACTTCGGCGCCGCCCTGTACGAAGGTATCGGGACCATCCAAATCCGCGTCAACGGCGAACTCAGACGCCATTTCGACCTGGACGAGATGCTCGCCAGGCTACCCATCCAGCCGATCGCGGCTTGGAACGAGAAGGAACAGCAAAAGAGACAGAAGCGCTTCGACGACTGGAAAGCCCAAGCGATAACGACAAGACAAGGTTGGAAGAAATGATGGAAAAAAGACAACTTGGAACGATGACATGAAATGCCTTTTCTTTTTGTTTTTCTTTTGCTTTGGCCGTACTGGCCACTAGAGGGGAGACTCCCTCTTTTGCATTGGGCAGCGATACCACCGGATAGAGGGCTTTCTTTTGGGAGGCGTCTTTTTTTTGCTTTGGAGCATGGTGCAAGGTGCATAGTGCATGGTACAACCAGGCCGGCGGTGGTCGACCTCGGAGGGCCGGGAGAGAAAAGTTCAGCACGGTGCCGAACGCCGAGGACGGAGCCGGAGTCGGAGGTGGAAGCCGGTCAAGAAATGTTGGTACTGTTTTTCTCTACCGAGATAGGCCTTCTACTGCAGTTCGGAGCCGAGCAATGTCAGCGTGGCTTGCCTTGCAGCATCCACCCACAACAATCTGTTTCCACAATCCTCGAGATTCGGCATTAGCGACCACGTGTGAGAGTTGGGCTTCCCATGAAGTGGTAGGGTGTTGTGATCCTTGGGGAAGCTCCCACTTTTGGGTTGTCGTGTTGTAGACTTCGCCGTTGGTGCCATCCGGGTAAAGAACAAGGGCCGGAGCGGCGTCGACGGCGCCCTCCTGGATGAGTTTCTTGACAGCGGATTCGTAGCTCTGAATGAGAGACTCCAACTTCCACACCTTGGTGCAGTTGATGCCTATACCCCAGGGATGGCTCGTCGCAACGTCACGGCTGAGCATAGCCGTCACAGCCTCCATGATGGAAGATCCATCCGGCAGCAGGCCGTCCTCTCTCGGGAAAAGCGTCGCAATCCAGAAAGGAATGGGGGACTCAGAGGCTAAGACTTTGGTCTTATCCAGGGCCTGCCTCACGGCCTTGATCTCATCTGTGCGCGGGATGGTCTCAATGGCGACATAGCTGACGGGGGGAGAAAAGGCACCGGCAGATTGCAACAGCTGGAGCCGCTCGGCATGCCAGTCACGGAGCTTCTCGAGAGTATCGTGGTCGGCGTCATAAGCGCCGCTGTACTCTTGGCCAGGGATCATGCAAGCTCCATAGGGACCGATGCTGAGAGCTGTCTTGCTTCCTTGGGAACGTCCCGCCTCATCGGCGATGCAAATGGCGTCCTGGATGAAGTTGCCAATGTTGGCTTTGTCGATACCGTTGGGAAACTGGGTAGTGCGGGTGTTGGCAAAGCCGTGGATGGATAACTGGTAGGTGGCAGTGAGGATGATGTCAACGGGTACATCTCCAAAGTCTTTCTGGCAGGCGAGCAGGGTGTCCTGACCATCGACGAGAAGATGGGTAGACCAGAGAGGCGTGGTAGCTGACTCGAACTTGATGCCATATTTGTCTTCCAAAGAAGTGCCGAGGCCACCATCGAGGATGAGGACCTTGGATTGCTGGGAAGAAGAAGAGGCAGCCATAGTTGGTGTAGGTGAAGTGAAGCGTGTAGAGCGTGTACTTCGTGGGTGTAGTTCCAGGAAGGGCGAAGTGCGCAAAACAAGGTTCGGACCGGAAAGGGAGATCTGACAGACAGATAGACAGACTACCTAATCTCAGGTAGAATAAGTTGAGATTAGGTTAAAGGTGAGACTGAATCCGGGGCCGGCGTGATCAAGACGAGAACGAGCACAAGAGAAAGAGAAAAAAGAGTCGAACGCGCGGCGGGACGTTGCAAGTCTTGTCGCTTGGAGGGGTGAGTGTGTGTCCGAGTAAGTCGGGAATGGGGGGGAAACAAGAAAGTCTTGGGTCTTGGGTCCTTGGGGCGAAAGCGAGTCGGGGACTCGTTGGTCTTGGGGGTCTTTGGGGCGGGAAGAGGAAAGGCGAGGCCAGCGGAGACGCGGGCAAGGCGCGGGTGGTGACTGGGACAATGGAGGAGGAGGAGGGTCCGAGGGGATCCACACCTGGAGAAAAATTTGGGAAAGCATTACGACGACTTCTGGCTGACTAACACACCTAATTCCAGCTGCCAAGAGCCGCCGGCAGCAACTTCCGTGTATTTTCAGTCGCCCTTACCTTTCCCGCCCTTTCTTCCTTTCGTGCCTCCCTCAATAATATCGAACCTTCCCTTGCTTCATCCAATGCCCCAAGAATCTCGTGATATGGTACGTCACTGCGGCTTTACGGCAAGAGCCCACGCACAACTTGAGAAGGTACGAAATACCCCTCTTGCTGCAAACTGTTCGCGAGGGAGGCAAAACATCGTGACTGGCAAGCGCGCCTGCCGAATGCCAAGACGGAATGGGACTTGCTCGGTTTAGCATACCCGTATCTCATACGTACTCCGTACTCCGTATTCCTCCCAACCAGACCAGGGCAGGTACCTTCCCTTCAATCTCGCTTCCAAATTCCGTCACAAACCGGATGACACCGCAAAACGGCCGTCCTCCAATTCAATCCAATCAGCATTCGCTCAATTCATTCAAAGGATGAGACGCTCAACATGAGATCACGTCCAACCCTAAGGCACATACGGATCCTGTCACTGACTTAAGGTTCCGTCATCCCATCTCATCCGCCCTCAGATTCTGGGGAAGATCTCACTTCAGATGCGCTAGAGTTCACTCCATGTAATTGATGCTGTCGGTTTAACTCATTCTTGCCCGATTCAAATTCCTTCATCCCACCGGCATATTTTGTCTCACAACCGCCCTTTGTGGATTAGACTTTCCATAGATTCTGTATCGACATGTCGATTCTCACGCTCAAGGCCATGTTTTGAGAATTTCTGTGTGATACCACGTCAACGTGCATTTGAATTACACCCACCACCACTGATATCAAGGTAGTCCTAAAGGTAGCAATTGAGGAGAATTGTCAGGCCAAGACCTTCCCCGCTTGATCAACCATCATTCTTTCATGATAAAACTCAACAAACGTACGAAACACATGAGAGCCCATTGATACTTCCCACTGCGTTCTTCTCACAACTCCAATAGGACTCGCAACCAGACTGGCCGGCGCAAGTTACAGTTTCCTAGCTCCCGCTCCTGTCCTGGCGGTTGGCAGGGGTCCTCCGAGCCCTCGCTAGCCGATTTCCGAGCGGAATGGGGCTGCTTTTTTGGGCTGATGCAACGTCATTTAACTTTAATTGGCGATGAACCTGAAGAACCCCGCCCTCGCCATCTTTCCCCGCAGGATGGCGATCTCATAGACAAGCTTTCTGGATCATGTATATCCGTACGAATACAGATAGGTAGTGGGGGGTATCGCGGAGGCTATTGTATCAAGACATTAATCAATCGGATAGGCGTTTTTTCCGAAGTTAAGAAACACTTCTAGAAAAGAGGGCTAGCGGTACATTTGCATTTCGGTCCCTGAGCTCGGTATCGATAACTGTCCCCACAAGCACATGTCCCAAGCTGCATGCATCCATCACGACACTAGTGTGGTGTTGAATGCTAACGACATCTTGGCTCCGTGGACTAAACCCGTGCTCAAGTCCCGGCACCCCGGAAGATGGGAAACACAGTTCAACGGACCTTGGCGGGCCCACGGTCAATTTACTCGGCGTCCGGCACTCTCCCGCCGAGCCGGAAGCTAATTGAAACGGAGCCTGTCAACGGAAGGGCGCGTTGGGCGTTGGTGGGGCAGGTTGACTTTTGACATCCATTGCTGACTTTGCTTTTCGCCTCTGACCCTAATGCAACTTTTTGGGCCATCATTTGGTTTTGTTTTAAGAAGAGCATGATCAGTCGGGAAGACCAGACTGTCAATTCTTCAAATTGGCCACAGGATAACTCAAGCGCCAATACTCGCCACCATGTCAACCACCACAACAACAGCAACGGCATCAGCCTCAGCCTCCACCTCGGGCACAGAACTTCATCCCCTCCCCGCCAATATATCCCAAAAGCCATCCCCCTTTACATCGGCATCCCAAAACGTCGACGATACTACCGACCCAATCCTCCAAGCCTCCCGCGAAGCAGACTCCACCGTCCCCGAAGGCGGCTACGGCTGGGTCGTGGTAGGCGGCTGCTTCGTCGTCGCTTGGTGGATCATCGGCACCTCGTACTCGTGGGGCGTCATCCAGGGCGCCCTCATCGAAGATGGCCTCGGCACCCCCGCCGTGCTCTCATTTGTCGGGTCCCTGGCCGCGGCGCTCATCTCGGCGCTCGCAATCGTCAACTCGCGCGTCATGAGGCGGATCGGGCCTAGGAAGACGGGATTACTCGGAATTTCGCTATTGGGGGTTAGTGAGTTGCTGAGTAGTTTTGCAGTCAAGAATGTGGGAGCCATGTTTGCTACGAGTGGTGTTATCATGGGGTTGGGAATGAGGTTAGTTCTCCGTTCGTCGAGCTTCTTTCTGAGTCTACATGCTAACGATGGATAAGTTTATGTTTCACGGTGAGCTGAGCTCCTCAAACTAGCCAAATGCTTCGAACTTTGTTACTGACGAGATCCTCCAGATCGTCTCTGTGGTCCCGGCACAGTATTTCAGCCGCAAGCGCGGCCTCGCCAATGGCATCGTCTTTGCCGGCGGTGGTCTCGGCGGCGCGGTAAACAGCTTTGCCCTCGACGCCCTTCTCAACCACCTGGGTTCTGCGTGGGCCTACCGCGTCCTCGCCCTCGTCACCTTGGCCACGGGACTCCCGGCAGCATGGCTCATTAAAGAGCGCGTTCCCGTTCGTAACACTGGTTTCGTTGAGTGGTAAGAAACCCCCTTTTCCCATTCTCGCCATGTTCTCCAAGACGTAGCCTACATCAGCGACTGACACATAAATGCAGGCGCCTCTTCAAGTCCCTCACCTTCGTCCTAGTCTTCCTAGCCGGCGCAGTCGGGACCTTCCCCCTCTTCGTCCCGCCCTTCTTCCTCCCGCTCTACTCCAAATCCATCGGCCTCTCCTCCTCCACGGGCGCCGGCCTGGTAGCAGGGTTCAATTTCTCTTCCGCCATCGGCCGTATCTGCTGCGGTGCCTTTTGCGACGCCTTTGGCGCGCTCAACGTGCTCTTCGTCTCGCTGTTCCTCTCCGCAGTCAGTATCCTGGCCATCTGGCCCGTCTCGACGTCGCTCGGGCCCATGGTTGCCTTTGTCATCATCAACGGTGTCTCGAACGGTGGGTTCTTCTCGACTATGCCTACGGTCGTTGGGAACACGTTTGGATCTGCGAGGGTCTCTGTCGCTATGAGCATGATTGTGACTGGATGGGCTGGTGGCTATCTCATGGTGAGTTCCACGATCTCAATACTGAATTATCTTCGAAAAGTACGGTGTACTGATAATGTCGACGTAGGGCTCGCCGATTGCCGGATATCTTTTGGAAGCCTACGGCGGTGCCGAGGGAGGTCTTCAAGCGTACCGTCCAGCCATGTTCTACGCTGGCTCGCTGTCATTGGCAGCGGCTGGGCTTGTCGCCATGGTCAGGTTCCGCATCAACAGCAGCATCTTGGCAAAGATTTGAGAGTGATGTGAATGGCCATGTAGCTACTGCATGGCACTCTGTATCAATATTGGGGGAACTCGATGAAAAAGAGATTTCCAGGTTAACGGCGACCTGTATTCAGGACAGACATTGTCCGAAGTCTCAGCCGGATGAACGGTACTCACATGTACCGTAGACCGGCCGGCCGGCGAGTGATGCAAAGGAGCGGTGAATGTGACATCAGCCCCTGAGAGTCTCGTATTCGTCGGACCCTTGATTCACATAAAGACACCAAATTCGCAGTAGGCACCCGTGAAAACTTTCTGGTCTCTCTTCATCTCGTTATTCGTTCAAACTTATCTCCCCCCCGCACGATCCACCATGCAGGGAAGCAAGAAACATCCGCCCGGCGCAGCTGCTGCCTACGCGGCCCCACTTGGTGCCTTCAGCCCGCCGATAGCTCCGGGCGGGGACCTCCCGTGTCAAGGTATCTATCTACCTTTATCTCAGAACAGCTTCCCAAAGTCCATCCTGCACAGGCAACATTGCTGACAGACATGATCTGAAAGTTCAATGATAGTCAACACTCTCACACGCCTTACCCAAGAAACAACTACCGTAGTTACTTGGCATTAACAGCCCCCATCTGAGTCAGACCGGCACGGCTCTGGTGTAACTCCTGTGCTTCTCTAGACCCGACCGCTGCTTGCGGTGATGGCTGGCCCCCGATTCCCCCTCCTTGCACGTGTACTCGCGCCTCCTTCGCGCCGCCATTCCAAGACGGAACTTTCCAATACCCGTGAACTAGTCCACGCGATAACGTGTAGACCAGGAAGCCATTGTCTACAAAATACCCCGCCAACCTCCCCTCCCCTCATCCTCCTCTTCTCCACTATCACCAGCTTCAATATCCAATCTTAACATACAAATCCGACAATATTGTCTCTGCATCACCTTAAAACACACATCCCGTACTTGCCCATCACATTCCAAGATGTCCATCGACCACATCGGCCTCTACGTCCCCGCCTCAATCTACAAGGAGACGGTAGACTGGTACCTCGCCGCCCTGGCCCCCATCGGCTTCAAAAAGTTCATCGAGCCGAACGAGTACGCTTGCGGCCTCGGCGTCCAGCGCCCCGATTTCTGGATCGCGTGTCACCAGGTCGACAAGGCGAATATCCCGCTCCACATTGGCTTTAAGGCGGATAGTAAGTACTTCACCATGAGGGGGGGGGGGGCTTTGGCTTTGGCGAAAGGTAGCTAATGAGATACTTATGTTAAATAGACCGGAAAGTGATTGACGAGTTCCACAAGGCTGCTCTTGCGGCGGGAGGAAAAGATAATGGGGCGCCTGGGTTGCGGCCGCAGTATCATCCCAACTACTACGGCGCGTTTGTGATTGATCCGTCTGGGAATAATGTCGAGGTTGTCTGCCACATGCCGGAAGTGACGGAGTAGACGAAGGAAGAGGGGACATGGCGTTCGGGTTCATGCTGGGCAATGGTGTTAGAGGATCAGTGGCTTTGGGTTTCAAGATCTTTTACCTCTTCCAGTTGAGCGAGTTTCGGGAAAGGTCCATTTCGGCAGGGCCAGGTTGATGCCTATGGTTCATAACCTCTCTTTCTTCCTAGGGAATGCCCTCAACGGAGCTACATATCTCTTACCGCGCTCCGTTACATTCTGGTCTTGAGTCAATTAAGTTGTCTACCTCAAAAATATAAGTTGTGACATTCTCTTGGACATCCTGCATGAAGCACTGCAATTTTAACCGCTCTAGAGGCTACATCTCCTACCAGCAGAGAGCCAAGGGGCAAAGGAACTTGTGATAAATTGAAACCTCAGCTCCAGCCGCACTTATAGATCCAGCGACTAAAATATTTCTCAAGCACTAGATTACCGAGGTGCTTCTTGCCTTACACAAAACAGCTTCACGTTCAAGATCGACAATTGCAGACTCGCAACTCAGTAACACCTCCTTTGCCCAGACTCGTGAAGCTTGCCGCAAACAATAGTGCTGAACACAACGCAGAATCGAAACGGGACGTGTCAATGTGAACATGGTGAGTTGGTCTCACTATTTGCGCAGCGGGCCCTGTACGAAATCGGCGCGGGCGTTCCAGCACCTAGGAGGAGGCCGCAGATGACTTAGCACTGCGATTTTAGCCCCCTTCATGCTATATCTTTCTTCACTGCCAAGTTTCACTGCATTCTTAACTCAGCCCATCTGGACATGCCCTCGCCCAACCTGCCCGGCCTTGTTCAGTCGGCCTCTTATCTCCTTGCTGTGGCACAAACGCTTCGGTATCACACGGCGCAGACAATACACTCAGTCCACTAGAAGCATGGTGATTCAGTGTATGATGCCCACGATTTGAAGCCAGAGCTTTGTAGTGAGCTCCCGGCACATCTTCAGGTATGGGATCTTCATGGGGGCCTGATGATAACTGTGGTTGAGAGATGAGGCTGCCATTTGTTGACTTCATACCCCTTCCTATCACGGACCTCTGGCAAGAGTCAGTCACCTCCACTGTCACATGCTCATTGCGATTCAAGACTGCAATCTGGCCGGCTTCCAATTCAATTTCTCGTACTCTGGACATTTCATTATGCTCGCCATCTATGTCAGTCTCGGAACACCAAACGCCTTGTCCCAAGTATGCCCGCGCAAAGTCTAGAACGTAACGTAGCGTGTAGTGTAGCCTAGTCCAACCCCTACCCGTCCATCAAAGGATTCGTCTCTTCCGTCTTTCGTCTGTCTGGTTGCCCATGTACAGCTCGCGCGCGAAATCCACCACTCGTAATAAGATCAACGTATGAAGTCGCCTTCACATGCGCTCCACCAGAAGTTGTAACAGAATACCGCCCGCGAAAACTCCATCACAGACCCGTTCTATTCGGGTATTTCAAGGAAAAAGCTGATCCATTCTCCTTCGTCGTCGGTCCAATGGTCGTTCGACGTCGTACCAAACACGCCCTGCATCGAAACGGTGTATGCCGTTCGCCTCAGAATTGTAATCTGCTCCGAGCCTCTGGTGCCCGATTCGATGAGTAGATGTCCAACATCCCTCCCGAGCTTCGAGGTGCCAATGAGCCAAACGTATAAAAGTCGATTCTACTAAAATGCGATGCTAGTATTAAAGGTACCAGCAAGCAATAGTAGACCACTTTAACCCCAATCTCGCGTAGTTAAGGGTATCAATCTCATAGTATTGCAATATTGCAAATCTGCTTAGGAATCACCACCGGTCACAGCAGCAGGCCGTGATCGCTGTGCGACCACCTCCCGCGCGTAGAACTCGACCAGCATGGTCGCGTACGCCTCGAGATCCTCGACGGGAACCGCCAGGCGGAAATCGTTCAATAGTAGGAACTGAAGCTCGAGATGGTTGAGTTCGGCTAACGGAAGACCACCGACCTAAGAAATGAGGATCAGCACTGGGCAAGACAAACCGGTCAACTTCGACGAGTTACATACCTTGGCGTATCTGGAGTTGGTGTAGAAGACGTCCGAGAAGAACTTGCTCGCGCAAGTCACGCCCGCAATGACCAGTCTATGGATATTGAAGCTGTCGACGACAAAGTACGTAGCCGGGGGTGCGCCAGGAGGTGTCGGCTGAGGCACAATGCTACCGGTACTCTCGCTAGCCTTGGTGTTCTGTTCGTCCGCATCGTCGTCATCGGCGAGATCCGAGTCGGTTTCGTCGTCTTCGTCACGCATTTCGACGTCGGCCGGCTGTGCCCTTGGAGTTGGCGCCGAAGTGGACACCCTCCGCGCCTCCTCGTGCTTGACCACCATTTCATTGACTCGCTCCGTCATGCGGTCAAAGTAGACTAGCAAACTCAAAAAGACCTCGTAGGTGGTCGGGCAGTATTTGTGAATGCGGGACAAGTAGCTCAGAATTGTTATGGCCGGGATGTTCTTGCCATGGAAAGCAAGCACGGACGTGCTCAACGGGCTCATTTGCGAGCCGTTGCCTGACTCGTTGTTCTGGCTCGCCTGCTGCTGATGCGCGACGTTGCGCTGCATGGCATCATGCTGCAAGTCGTTGGTGGTGGTGATCTTGGTAAGAAGAGCAGCAACCATTTCAATGATGTCGCCGATGGGCATGGCACTGATCTCGTACTTCATCGCCTGCAGTGGCGGATCGTTCAGTATCCCCGGCCCATTACCCGACAGTAGGTCGGCCTTAGCGAGACTCTGGATATGGGCTAGGTCGCGAATGTGAATTGTCTGGCCTTGCGGTTGCTGTACGGGAGATGAGGTATCGGAGAGAGGGTATGAGTTTGTGGCGCCGGCAACACCATTTCCATCGGACGCAGGTGAAGGTTGCTGTTGTTGCGGCTCCTGGCCAGGGGCATGGTGAGCCTGTTCGGAGGCAACTACGGAACCAGCATGGCCGGCGTCGCGAGAATCGGTTGCCATGTATGCGGGGCTGTCAGCATGCTGGGGCCTGGCACCTGTTGGCGACGAAGATGATGGAGGCGAGGGGAAGCGAGATGCACCTGCGCTAGGGGGCGCGGGCTTCTCGGCCGAGTCCTGTTCGGGGCGCTTTTGACGCGTAGGCGGGGTACTCGTAGAATGTTGGTATCTCGGGCTCGCGGGCGTGTGGTGGGTAGGGACGTCTCTTGACCGACTCGAGGATCGGTAATGGGAATCGTGCGAGTGTTGGTGTTGGATGCCCGGGTTGGCAATCATGTTATGAAAACGGGGGGGATCAGAGACGTAGTCACCGATTACAGCTGCCATAGCATCGTATTATTCCAGCAAGACTGAATTAGAATTAGGATGGTTGGAACTGGCAACTGCAGGAACGATATGTCAGCAACAAGTCCAAGTTACATTTTGTGGTTTGCGTGGAGAGGAGACGAAAGTAGTATTGGGGCAGCAACGGTTGCCGCGTGATGACATTGGCGCCCAAGATTCCCGCCCGAGAGAACGAATGCCGAACAAGGCCGATGCTTCGAACCTCACCCTGACTTGAGAGCTTGTGCGAGGGCAGCGACGTGAGGCGAGGGCCATGATCGTGAGGAAGGAGAAGGAGAGTGCATTTGGGCAGCGGATGTTGGGCAAGCAAGGCTGAAGTTTGGCACATGCAAATCAGGGCATAGGAAGGGCTAGCCGATGGCAAACGAACGGCCATAATCCACCAGCAGGGGAACGACGACGTAGACAAGCATGCCGAGAACACAGCCCAACGTCTTGATTGTAACGGCAGCAGCCTTGGGTGTAGAGCTGATGGCAGGCTTGTACATCGCGCGCAGGCACGAACGACGTCACAGGTGCGCATCTGGTTGCCAGGACGGGTCAAGTGAAGAGCGACATGGGTTGTAGGGGAAGGCAGGAAGGTGGATAATCGTGGAGGCACGAGGCGAGACAGAATGAACTCACCTAAGTCGTCCAACGAAGAGGCGGAAGGGCCTGTCGACAGGCGATGGGTCTAGATACTAAGTATTGGGGTAGAGAGGCGGGAGGGTCGACGCGATGAAGAGGCAACGGTGTATTGGTGCTGCGGTCGCAGGAAGTGTTCGTCGGAGATAGCAACGAGCAACGAGGTGTCGAGTGCGAAGGGAGACCGTAAGGCAAGTTCTAGTCGGATCGGATCGACGGGCAGAAGGTTCACAACAAGACGCGTTAGGCCTGACAGAGAAGGTTGGGTGATGTCGAAGGAGGCGGCGATGGCGACCTTTTGGCGGAGTAGAAGTATTGAGGCGGAGGAGGGGAAGGAGGAAGGCGGTCAGAGGTCTCGTCCGACGGGGCGACTCGAGAATCTGTTTCTGTTCTGTTTCGCAGAGCGTCTGCGATGTCGAGTACCAAGAAACAATCAAGGTACCGGTAGAGGGGGGCGGCGAGATCAAAGGAAGAGGAAGTCGTCGAAAGAAGCCCCCCTTGTTGAATAAACGTCCAGTCTAGAGGAAGGACGAGACAAGGCCAGAACAGAAAAGCAGACTGGGGGGGAGGAAGGAGGAAGAGAGAAAAAGAGTCGGAGGAGAGCGGGTTGGATGGGAGTGTGTGGATGGATGGTGGATGAAGGATGAATTGGGGGAGAAGCTGGCGCGGGTTGGCAGAATGGGCGATGGGGGGGAAGAATGGGAAAAGAAGGACGGCGGGAGGATTGGGCGCGACGGCGGCGGCGGTGGGTGGCAGGCGACAGGCAGGTGGAGGGGGAAACTGGGTGAAAAGGCAGGAAACAGCGCTCAAGGCTCAGGCAGCGGGACCTTAGAGGGATGATAGAGGGGGCAGCGGGCTGGTGGAGAGAGCGCTGGAGACGCAGTGGCCGATGGACTGGGCCTGGAACTCGGGCTACTTGGTAGAGTGGATGCTGTTGTTGCTTAGAATGGGTGCCTTGCTTCACCTAAGATAGTTGGATACGAGTGTAGATGATGATATCAGGTCAAGAACGTGCGTTGTTCGTGTGGTGTGTGTGTGTGTGTGTGTGTGTGTTTACTCTGTACTCGAGATGTATGAGACGGGAAACAGTTCTCTTACTTGAGGTGACCTGATGAAAGGACACTCAGGGCGAAGAAGTGAGTGAGATGTTCAGAGGGGACCCTGGATGAGATTGGCGGTCTGGTGGAGACGGATGAGGTAGATGGCAAAAAGATGGCCGCCAAAAGGCTCAGCTGGGTAAAGTCGATTCATGGATGAGTGGATGAGAAAGCATTGAGAGGACCTTACCACCTATTGATGTGCAGCAGCTCCCCGAATGACGGCACACTGCACAGATGCATCACTCCTCACTCCAGACTGCAGACTGTTACTCCCCAGACTCCAAACCGTTTGTCGCTCGTCACTCACGGTGGCTGACGGGTTCAACCTTTTGTGCCGTGCAGCGAAATGCTCCATTTTCATTACAGCGCAGCTGGCAGCATGCACGCTCAGTCGCGATGCCACGGCCGTGGTTCCCCGCGTGTCTTGGATCCGCGCGTGAGTTGTCGTTCACAGGCATGTGAGCTTCACTCTGAGATTCACTCCAAGTCTCAGTGAGAATCGAGTGAGCAGTGAGTGATTCTCAGCCAAACCCAAGTCTCATCTCTCTACACTCATCAACTCTTCAGTCTTTCACCAAAATCTCTAGCAGGTCTACCTGTACAGCTAGTAACCATCATGGATCTCATCTTGACTGAATGTCTCACTGCATCTCGTGTGGCGGCATGGCAAAAAAAGATGAGGAGCCACCCGAAACATGACATGACAGAAGCCCGCGCTAGCCACCAACGCCCATGAGCAAGCAAAGCACCGCAAGGCAAAGGTAGCAGCCACTCACAGCTCCCGCAACAGCAACACCCGTCACCCGTGGGCCAAGAAATCCAAGGGTCCTCCGTGCCTCCCAGGTTGTGCCAGGCTACCCCCCGAATCTGGATTTCTGCTCGTGCCATCGTTGCAAGTCGGAAAGTCCCAGTTCCTAGTCGGCGGGCCCAACCGAACCAAGCACAGCCTCATTGCGATCCTGCTCGCTCTCATCTCTCTCTTCCTGTTTCTCTCTCTCTCTCGTCCCTCGCGCCGAGGTCCTGGGGGCTGGAGCTTCACCTCGACATGGACCTAAATTGCGCTCCTCTCCAACCGCAACCTCACGAGCCCCGGTCCTTGCTTTTCCCGAGCTCCCAGCTTGGGGAGTATGAAGGCTCCAACATTTCCCGATGGGATGGATGGCTGCCCAACGAATATAGCATACTTCCTCCAGCATCTCTCTCTCTCTCTCTCTCTGCCTTGTGCCTGAGACCTTGAAAGGCTTGGATGCTTCCTCAGCCTGCGACCGTGCTACCACTTCGCCTCAATAGAGACTGACCTGACAGCTCGCACTCGCAGCACATTCAAGCAAGTTGGCAACAGCCTCGAGTCGGAGCATCTGCATAGAAAAACGCAAAATGAAAAGAAATAATAGAGAGAGCGCTTGCAAAAGACGGGGGACCACTGGAACTGACACGCGGCGGAAAGACAGACGACCCATCCGCATCGTCGGGAGGAGAGGGTGTGCCTATGCCGTCCTCTCATTGGTCCCTCTGATACGCGATGCCGCTGATAAGAGATTTGGCGAGCAGGGGCCACTTGAAGCCCGGCAGGGGAACCTGGAACCTCGACTTTTCGACACTTCCGCCCCCCTGGCACGTTCTTCGGTTCTGATGTCTTATCGGATAAGATAAGGTACGTATCTCCCTCTCCTCCTGCCCTCCTACCTTACCCCTTCTCTCCGCCCGCCAGCCCTGCCACCTCCCTTTCTGACCTGACGCCCTGAACACCCAATGGAACCAGTCGAGCAGCAATACCCAGGATACCTGGGTACGGAGCATTCTCATCGTAATTCCAATCGCCAATTGCCTGCCGTAATACGACACGCTGGACCCGAGATGCCTTCCTGCTCCACCAAAATAACTGCAGCATGCAACTTTGGCCATGGCACAAAATGGATCTCGGAGGAAACATCGACAAGCTTCTCCCATCTTACGTACTGCGAATTCGCAAACACCGCGCTGGGCCCCCTTCTGGTATCCTGGATTTCTATTCCAGTATCCCCCGCCCAAGTCCCGGCCGGATCTGGACCTCACTTCCGTCCAAATCAAGCAACATCGTCGTTGTTGACTCCATAGTCGCATAGCCAGCCACGCTCTCCCCATTATTTCCCCTTTTTTACGGAGTATCGCACTGCTCAAAAAGAAAGCTGTCCTGAGTTCTGACAACAGACACGGAGGCCACGGCGACTTGAACGACCGGTCACTCAGGCGCTCAGAAAATACAAACAGACCGTCTGTCGATCCCGGCCGCCCGTCAGGTACCCGCCGGGCCCGTCCAGCGCGAGAGACCTGTCAACACCAGCTGAATGTTGACTAACAGCACATGAGACGATCAAAGGCCTGCCGGGTCGTTGCATTTGAGCCAAAGGGTTATCTGCTGCTTACGCCTCACCGCTAGCAATTACAAACACATCCCCTACATCAAGTGTACCTTAATCAACGGCACGGCCAAACATTGCCAACGCGCCCAAAAGGGGGCAATACAAAAACAAGCTTTCATCATCATCCATCCCACGCCCAGCTGCTCCCCAGCAGTAGCACCACCACGACCAAACCCCTTGTAGTATGTTGGCTGGCCGGGCCCCCCTTTCCCCCTTCCAAGACGCCTTGACTCCCCCCCCCCCCGGGGTCTGCACGGATGGTGACTCCCGGCCAATACCCGGCGTTCCCTCCGGCACGAGGTCTTGGGATCTTGGGGGTTGTTTCTAAGAAATTCCCCTATCTAATCAACCGTACTCCGTACCTATGAATACAACACACACACACACACACACACACACACACATAATGAGGCCTTCACCGCAATACCGCCCCGGCCCCCCAGGTACGTAGTATCCAAATGATCACTCTAGATGGAGCCAGGGCATATCGCGCAATCGCCAGATATCACAGCCCATCGTGGCACACCCGCAGCCCGCAGCCCGACAGCCCCGTCCCACGTTCTTATCCACCGCCCTTCCATGACCTTTTCTAAATCGTCACTGACGGCCAACGACCTGCTATCACCCTTCCGTCATCATTCTCCAACTTAGTCATGCACTTGACTTGCAAGTTGGAAGACTTTGCTTCGTGTCGACGGAGTACTGTGCAGCCGATGTTCACTCTTAAATGTCAAGAGTCCCAAGAGCCATACTCAGCTCCTACCTAACGTAGGCATCTTGGGCAACCAACACACCCCATGGTGCCTCGGGTAGACAAACTCATCTTTAACCTCACCTACAGGTTAAGCTTAGCCACACAACGCCGTCACATCGCAAATCCTCCAACGAGAAGTCAAAGGCACCTCCCGCCCCGTCCTCCCCGCACCCGCCGCTGATTTGTTCCCGCTCCTCACCTCACCTCACCCATCCCGCAGAGCCGAGCAGCGCTAAATACCTTTGCTCATCCCTCACCGCCTCCGAATCCGAGGCCTCGACAGTCACAGTGACACTCTGACACCCCTTATTTTTAATCTAGCATGTATCTGTAGAGTGACTGTGCCGTCCTCCCTGCATCGTGCATACGGATGGCAGCGTTCGCGTGCCGGCAGCGTCTCTCTCTCTCTCCCAGGCACTCTCTGCCAGTAGCTGTACGGATAACACCCCAGATTTTTATTTCGCCTGTTCGTCGTGGCGTTGCAGCGCATCGCACGCAATCGCATCTTATCGTCCAAACCACGCGAGCTACCCGTACCTTATCACAATCTTTCGGGGTGTCACATTATCACAGTGCATGGAATACCCCTCGGGCCTCTTGTGAAGAAATCTCGTCTTGCGGGTAATCTATTTATTGTACATTCATCGTTTGTCACCAAGCCAAAAATCTCGCCTCGGCATGGACGTTCTTCGCTCCATCTTGAAGCCCGGGGAGGCGCCTTCGTAACCACACGGCGGAATGACCCGTGCCGTCTTGGTGCCCATCATGCGCGGCCGGTGTCGATGAGAGCGATCAGATGGCTTTCCTCCAGCCACATCACAATAAACGTCTCCCTTTCTCTGTCTCTGCCTCTTCCTCTAGCTCTCCCAAGCTCAACCTCCCAACTAGTGCTGCACCTTGTAGTCCTCGTCGGGGAGGTACAGATGCCGCACGGCGCCCTTGGCGGTCAGGACGACCATGCGAATCACACCACCGGAGCTGCCATCCCACTTAATGGCCTCCTTGAGCGATCCCTTGACAAAGTCGACGGCCTCCTTCTCCTCCATGCCCTCCTTCCAGTGCTCGTCACAGTATCCGTAAATGTACGTCGAACCCGAGCCGCCGATGGCATATGCCTGCTTGTGTAGGGATCCGCCGAGGGGGATGGAGTAGACCTGGCCGCCGTGTCGCTCGTCCCAGCCGGCAATGATGAGACCGGCGCTGTGATTCGTTTCGAATTAGTTATAATCCAGATGTTGCGGCCCTACGTCTCATGGTCGCGTGGAGACAATTCCGCGAGAGCAGAAGGCAAGGAGACTTACGTCAAGCGGTCCTTGTTGGCGTAGCAGACCTCCTGGAAGATGGCGGCGGCGGTCTGGGTCATGGGGGGTTTTCCGTTACGCATGGCGTACAGGCCGAGCTGGTACTGGACAATGTCGGCAACGGCCTGGGTGTCGGCGGCGGAGCCTGACCGGCAGCACCAGATGGTGTCGTGGACTTGTGTGAGCTTGTCGGTGACTCGGTTGGCAATGTAGGCGCCCGTCGTTGTTCTGGAATCAGCGCCTGGATGGAGTGGCTCGTCGTTAGCTGTACGGTCCTCATTTCGTCCCTGTTTGTCTGCCCCTCCAAAGTATGCAGAGTCTACTACGGCCGCTGTGGGCGAATGTATGCGGGCGAGAAAATATGTGTGTGGATTTGACGTACCGAGAATAACACCGTCCTTGAAGGTGACTGCCATACTATCGCGAGGTGTCAGGTGTATGCGGGACGGGAGGGGCGATCGGAGGGGTAGCTTACATGGAGGTTCCGAGGCTATGACATAGGTTAACTGTGGTTCTGTGGGAAGCCGAAGGTGTAGCATCATCACTCACTTGACCTCTCCCTTCTTTAATCTCTCCATGTCGATGTGAATGCCATCTGTCCGCCCGCAATCGTCAGCTTCATAGTTCCGTTCTGGGGTGTTTTGGTCCCGCAATAGCATCATCCAAGCTTCTGCCCGCCCGTACCTTCGTTCAGCTGTCCGGTGGTGGTGAACTCCATTTTGATAAGTTGTGTGTGGTGCGTACTTCGTAACTTCGTTTGTGGATTCGGTTCGTGGAGAATTGGAGGTCGGAGGGAGGGGGGAGGATTCGGCGTAGATATCGAAGGGGGATGGATTGGTTTGATGTGTCGTCGGTGGAAGGCTGAATGGAGCTTGACGAAGCTCAGGCAGCTCCAGAACGCGTTGGCCTTGCCCGCCCGGGACGCTTGGAGGCATCACGTGACTGATGACATAATCCAGTTTCTGGTGACACCCGCAACGATGCCACGAGCATCTGAAGACATTGAACTGACTTCAATCAATTCTTCACATTTATTTGTCTGATGCGCAAAGTCATATACTTATACAGGAGATATTTTGCATGGTTCATGCAGTGAGGTCACAGTACCACCTTTTCAATAGCTCTTCAACACCATTCTCAGTGGCCCCACGTGAGGACGATAGCTTCTGAGATGGAGATGCTGCCGCGAACCATAGATACTAACATGTGAAATCCAACCCCAATATAGACGAATTCTGTTTCAACACTGATCAAAGCAAATGTGTCCAAACGTTCGAGTTCAATATGTTCCGCTGGATCCGGTGGTCATCCACAACGCCGGCCCAGGAAATGCATCTTTGTACAGGTATTCTTGCAGATATGATACAACACTCACGCGCCTTGGATATCCAAAACATGACAATCAATCAACGCCTTAACCGCCCTTGGTCAGACTGTCAAAATGTCAAAATGTTAGCAAATAAAGCCCAGTCGCAGTCGTAAGATTCTGCCACAAGCAATGCAACTCACCCATCCTTGGCCAGCTCAGCGCTGGGCTTATCACCACCGCCCTCCGTCTTCTTCTTATCCTCATCACCGCACCCGCAGTCGTAAAAGTCGCCAATCTTGTTACAGTCAAACAATTCCTTCTTCAACCGGGTGTTGACCTCGTTGTGTACGAAGCAGGCCCAGCCTGCGGCTGCGTTGCGGCTACTCGTCTGGGGCGGGTACTTTGCCAGCAGCTTGCGGAAGTGGGAGGCGCAGTCGCCGCAGGGGTAGAGGCGGGCAAAGAGCTGGATGTACGTCTTGAGAGCGAGGCTGTCGTCGGGGGTGGGCTTCTCGGGGAAGCGGGCCATCATGGTGTGGAAGAGCTTCCACGAGGCGCGGCCGAGCTCGGCTCTACAAGTGAAGAGGTAGGTGTCAGCATAACCTTGAGGTCCAAGAAGGTTGACCCGAGGGGACGGCCCCGGAAGGTGGGTATTCTGCGCATGCAAGAGGGCGGGAGGCTTACTTTGCCGTCGCATTCTCCAACTTGGGCGCAATGGATTCGCCGGACAGGATGCTGCTCGAGATGTGGCCAAGATCGGGGGTGTCGCCGCTCGAAGACACGGAATCGCCCTTGAGAGGTACGGCGGCGGCCGGCGGCGCGGGTGATGAGGGTTCGCTGGTGCCGCTCGAGAAGAGGTAGGAGACGCTGAAGAAGGCGACGACGGCCAGGAGGACCATGAGCGTTAGGTGTTGTCTCCGCGCCATGGTGGGCGATTGGCTGTCGCTTGACTCTTTGGAGGCGAGTTTACGAAAGTCAGGATACGCACAGAGGTAGGTAGTAAGGTACTCCGTTGAAGATGTATGTGGTGAGGGAAGGACTGAAGAGAAGACAGAATCTCCCGCAAAAAAGAGGATGCGAAACCTCGGACGGAAATCGCGTTGTGGCAGCTTTTTGGTTAGGCTATCTGAGCTTACCAGGGACAGGAAGAAACCCTCCCAGGATAATCACCGACGAGGAGGGGAGACTCGGCGAGGGACGACAGATTCGACCAGGGGGGGTGTTCATCTTTCAGACTTTCAAGAAGCTAAGGGGACATTTGGTCGGCCCACGGCGCAGGGGTCGTCAGACGAGGCTATTTTGCTGCCGCCAATCCCGTCGCCGCAGTTTGGGCGTAGTGCCACCTGTCGCATGGCCCCTGGCGCAGTCCGCCGCCGTGGTGAGATTTCATAGCACATGGATTGCCCCCAAATGCTCCAAATGGCCCCAAAATCCCATCTGTCAGAGCCCCCAGAGGCGTCTCCTCAGGTTCAGGTTCCCCTCCAGCTCGCTCCAAGTTTTGCTTATCTAATGCCACCAACGTTAGGGGTCATGGTCGCTGTCGGTCGCTGGTTGTATCGGCCCAGCCCTGTGGGATCCCTGGCCCGTGCAGCGTGCTACCCCTTAACTTTGATTCGGGCCCACTCCACTCCCCTAACGACGGGCAGCGGCCAGGGGTGCCTGCGACCTTCCCGTCCGCCGTCCCCAGCTTGCGTCTACGTAGTACCTACAGCTGCGATTGCATGTTCAAGGTGACAAAATCCACCCAATTTAGCCTCATGAAAATGCAACTAAGGTATTCAGTGACCACAGCATTCGCTCCACCTGGTATTCCCCGGATGACTCATTTTCTCAGCCTCACATCTAGATATCTCATGATAAATACAATAGCAACCTCACTTTACCGTTGATTTCATACCAACATACCTCCATCTTTCCGAGTCTCCATTGTGACCACAAATCCCAGCATCGCAGCCCGCGACATTGTCCAGCAACCTGCTTTACCTTCTTCCATATCACAGCACCAACCACCACAGCAAACATGGCATCATCTATCTCAATCATCGTCGCCTCCAAAAACCCAGTCAAAGTCCAAGCAGCAAAACTCGGCTTCGAATCAGCTCTCCCAGACGCAACCTACACCGTCCGCGGCATCAGCGTCCCCTCGGGCGTCCCAGACCAGCCCCTCTCCGACGAAGAGACCCTCCGCGGGGCCCTGAACCGCGCCCGCAACGCTCAGGAAGTCGAGAAGGACGCAGACTACTGGATCGGCCTCGAGGGCGGCATCGACATGCCGGCCGACCAAAGTGCCCCCATCATGAACTTTGCCTGGATCGTCGTCATCAGCCGCGACGGACGCGTGGGCAAGGCAAGGACCGGCGCGTATTACCTCCCCGAGGAGAGTGCTGCGTTACTTCGCCAGGGCATGGAGTTGGGGCATGCGGATGATTTGATCTTTGGCCAGACGAATAACAAGCAGAGCAAGGGGTCTGTTGGCATGTTGACGGATGGTGTCATTGATCGGACGTCGTACTATCACCATGCTGTCATTCTAGCCCTGATTCCCTTTAAGAATAAGACCCTGACGTTTGTCTGAATATCTGGGGCAAGTGCGAGGCAGCAGCAGCCTTTCCAACGTTCTGGTATCTTCTCTGGTCTCCCTCAACACTTGATATCGAGGCAGATGAGATGTGCAGGGAACATAAGCTCAACTGGAAGCTATCACCCAGCTCTACATACACTAGAGATGAGCACATCAAGTCCCACAGATTTCAATGCACCAGACTCGGCCGACCTGAATGCAATCAATCGCTCTTGGGCCAGGCCAGCAGGGCCTGCTCTTGCCCTTACTCGAAGGCATTATCTAGTAATTCCTACCAGGTACTTAAACGTCTTACTGCCTGTGACAGGCACCGCATCTAATCTTTGCGTGAAAGAATTTTGTTGCATCGGTTACACTCGATTACGACCTTCTGGACGCCATTCACTCTAAGGTATAGACTACATGTACCCAACCATCTCTCATCCCCGACTTCCCAACTATAGCACGTCATTTCGCCTCTGTGAACACTCAATCTCGCTATGTTTATTCGTCGTCAAATTCTCACGTAGAATGTGCTGCCAAGATTGACGGACACTTATATGTCTGATGTTCCTTCTTAGATTCTTTTTCAAAAACCTTCTTTGTAGACATAGTTGACTGAACTTCCATATCCATCTAGTTTCTTTAGCTACTTTCTACTTACATGTGGCACGATCGGTCATCCTCTAGACATTCCAGTAATTCCTGTTCTCAGCAACTCTTCTTATGGGATTCCCTGAGGTAGGTAGAGTTGATCTTAGTCCATGACCGGAGTTCGACTCAAGGGCAAGCATTTACGGCTTAAAGTCATCAATCCCTTGCTTCTCATTCTCACTCATGACCTCCGCTCCAGCTTCATTTATTTGGTGCATTGTTCTCACTTAGATCATCATCTCTTTCACAGCGTCTACCGTATCTCAAGTTATTAAGTTTGTTGAGTTCTTAAGCCACACTCATTCACCAGCTACCAAGCAAATCCTAGCCCCCTAGACCAGTTCAGCTCAAAGGCAATAATCACTCGCCATCGCTGGAGCAATTGAAAACGACCTGATCTCGACCCTGGTCAATGTGTCACCATCTCCTTGACAATGTAACAAGCCGTCAGGGCCTGCTTTTCACCCTTTTGTCCTACTCGTCTCTCTCATCGTTCTCATCCTAACCGAGTACCCCAGATCCTTTTGCCTTTTTAAGGGCAATCAGGAAGGGCCTTCTGGCGGTCCTTATCGATGTGGCATCCTTTCTCTCCGTGATGATTACTGCGGAGATGCCACTGCGTCTCGCCCTTCAGCGAGAGGATCTTCAGGTGTCGAGACTCGATTGAAAAGGATAATGTCTTTGAGGAAGTAATCAAACCCCCTTTACTCCCCTTTCAGTCCGCTCGACCACGCTCTATTTATTCGTTGCCGAATCGTTATGCAGAATGTACGGACGATGTATATGAGGAATCACATTAAATTTATTAAGTTTTATTTAACACCTCCTTATTTAATTGCTAAAAAGGTTCTAGAATCATGAATCCTTCTACCATAAAGATAACTACTAGGGGTAATAAAAAAGAGCTTTCTAGTAGCCCTTCTCTATAAAGTGCCCTTTTCCTCTTAAATCGCTTCCATATTAATAGTAGAGATGCTACCTCACATTATCTAGGATAACTGCTTAAGTCGGGGTTATAAATCCCTTAGTAAATATTGCTCTTCTCTGTGATCGCTCGTTCACGCTTTGTTTATTCTCTGACGAATCGTCACGTTAAATCTACTGACGAATGTCTACGGGAAATTACATCAAGTTCATCAAGTTCTCAGTCAACACTTCTTTATTTTCAACTACCAAATCAATCCCGGAACCATCCCCAAGTCCTTCCACTCTATAGACGATTATTTAGGGCAATCGAGAAGGGCCTGCTGGCGGCCCTTCTCGATATGGAACCCCTCATCTCCGTACTCTTTGCCATAATGGTCGCGGCGGAGATGCCAGCGCATCTCATCTTTGCGCGAGAGAATCTTGTTGCACCGGTTGCACTGAATTACGACCTTCTGGGCGCCCTTCACCATTCTCGGGAGCTCCCGGCAAGGGGGTCTCGGAGAGACCTTTGCCAGGCCATAGTAGTCGGGGTTGGGGTCGGGCGTTCCGTCGTTGAATTGGGAACCTGCGATGGTTCTCGTATGCGACCGTCTTCCATGTCTGGCCTGAGGAGCCTGAACGTTGGCGGCGGGTTGAGGGTTATTGTCCTGTGCGAGCGGGTTGAGAGCGGCGGCGGCGTTCTGGGCGTCGTCTTGCTGGGGAGAGACATCCTCGTTATCGTCATGATGATTCTGTTTCTGCTGGGGCTGATCGAAGGCGTGGTCCTGGTGGGCATGGTGATCATGCTGCTGGTGCAAATCTTGGCTGTGGTGGCCCTGTTCATGGATATGATATCCATCGTGCTGCGGGTACTGCTGGTTCGGCATGTGTTGGTGTTCCTGGTCCTCGCCGTGCTCGTTCTGATGGTACTGGAGCTGCGCCTGCATGTCGACCATTTGCTGACCATACTGCTCGTGTACCTGGTTGTTGTAATGCTGCCATTGCTCGTACTCTTGAACGAACATCGCGGGATCGCCAAACTCGGCGGGGGTTGCAGCGACCGGGCCCAAGTCAAGGTACGGGAGGTTGAAGCCATCCTGGAGTAGGTTGTCGATCTGGCCGGCGTCACCTGGCTGTATGTTCATAGCACTAGCTTGAACATCGTAGATGTAATCGGGAAGAGGGTCGCCGAAGTTCGGATGCGCGGGATTGCCCCCGTGAGCAACGTGAGGATCGTTGAGAGGGTTTCCGGCCGCCTGAACTGCAATCAAGGCCTGGATCTCGAGCTCGGGGTCGATGGGAGGATAGTGCTCGGCTTGGATGGCATCATTCTGGCCCTGCTGGTTGACCGGTGCCTCGAAAGCGTGGTCGGGTCGCTGGAGAGGCATGAAGTTCTGGCCCAGGGGCTCGACATGGAACGGATTCTCGTGGGCGCCTTGAGCAGCATCGTGGTAGTTGTCGTGAAGACGGGGATCCTCGATGTCGTTGTGATCCGCCAGAGCTTCGGCTGGGTACGCTTCATCGGGCCTAAATTTCTCGCGTCAGAAGATGATGGCTTGAGCGAGTCTCCGGGTGAACTTACGGGACGTACTGGTAAGCACCAGCCATTCTGTCTCTGTCTGCCCAGTAGTACTCCAGGCGCTTGCGCTCCTCTATCATACATGGTCAGTATTATTTCTTGCGCCTCAAAATGGCGGAGGGCCTATCTCCCATGGTCCCTGAGACCGAGAGATTGGTGTTTGACAATCGAGGATCAAGCTGCGAGGAGGGCGAAGAGGGCTTATTTTATACCGCGATCGAGGACCAGGCCTCAAAGGCAGTGGATCAGGGGCCCAATGCCCTCTGTTAGAATCTCGAGGGGTCCAAAAACACTCGAGAAAAGAGAACTTTGAAAAACTTACCTTCGTCGTAGTGCTGGTCCATTTTCTTTAATGGACCTCTTGATGAGGATGTGGAGGAGAAGGTTTATTGACAAGGCTGAAAGGGAAAGAAAGCCCTTTATGACCGCTCGCCCCGCCTAGCTCTCGCCGTATTCGTCGTGGACAACGTCATGGGTTACGGGATAGGGCGAGATCTAAAGGGGCGGGAGTTAGGAAGGGAGGGAAGAGGGGTGGACGACAGAGGCAGCACGGGAGATAGAGATAGCACAAGAAAAAGAGATACCACAGGAGGGAGAGACAGCACAAAAAAGAGAGGCAGCATAAGAGATAGAGACAGCATAAGAAAAAGAGGTAACACGAGAGAGAAAGACATCACAAGAGAGAGGCAGTGTGAGAGATAGAGATAGCATAAGAAAGAGAGGCAGTATAAGAGATAGAGACAGTACAAGAGAAAGAGATGCTATAGGAGAGAGATATAGTACAAGAAAGAGAGGCAGTACGAGAGGAAGAGACACTATAGGAGAGAGAGGCAGCACAGGAGATTGTGATAGTACAAAAGAGCGAGGCAGAAAAGAGCGAGGCAACACAAGAGAGTAAATTAAAGTAAAAGAGAGAGACGATTTAAAAGAAGCAGCACGAGAAAGATAGCACGAGAGGGATTAAGACAGAGAGTATAAGGGAGACAGCGTAAGAGAGATATCATAAGAATACCATTATAAGTGAGAAACAGCACAAGAAAGAGATAGTATGAGAAGATTCCAGTACGGGAGAGGCAGTACGAGAAAAGTTGCATGAGAAAGGCAGCACGGCAAATGGGGAGAGAAAAGCAGCATGAGAGATAGAAAGAGTTTCAGGAGGGCACGGATGGCGAGAGCTTTCTAGGGCTGTGGCAAGGCATAAATAGCATCGCTAGGCATAGCATAGCCTTACAGGGCGAGAAGCAGAAGGGCCGAGTAGTCTCAAAGAGTGGGAGCTAGGCAGGACTGTTGCCAGGCCCTGAGAAGTCACATTAGGTATGCAATGGGGTGAGAGCAAATGACCGATCTCTCATGCCTTATCCTGAAGCCGATTTGGAGGACTCAGTCGGTGCGGGAAGACCTGTTCCCATGACAGCCAGAGATCATTTCATAGGTGGCTGCCAGGCTGTGAAAAAATCATGGGTAAGGGCGATGGTTAGACGGCTATGGCGGACAACTATTGGTGAGGAAGTGAGTTTTCTTATGATATGGTGAGGCAGTCATGGTTGGAGAAAAGAGAATTCGATCTCTATCAAGTACATACAGGTCATCATACGACCTAGTATAAGCAGAGCGGTCTTGATGAGGGTCTGCAGGCAGTGAACAACATCACATGGGGGCAAGGCACAGCCAAGAAGTAACTCAGTATAGTCAAATCAAGTGGCGGGAGCTTTCAAGGGCGGTTTCTAGGCACCAAAAGGTAGTGACAATTATCATGGGCATGGTCTAAGGTGAGGGCTAGGAGGGTAGAAGGGCCTCGATGAGGGAGTGAGCTCTCGAAAGCTTTGACTAGGCAGTGGATATAAGATTGAGACATGATTTTGAGATGTGATAAGGTGTAAGTGAGAAGAGTGGTCTCAAAGAGTAGTAGCTTCCAGAGATGGTTGCTAGGCAGCGATAGATGGATGGGACGGGTTCCGGGAGAAGGATGGAAATTTTCATCTCCTGGAAGTTCATAAATAACGTCATGGGGCCCGTACTCGGAAAAGGGCTAGACTGTAGACTGAGAGTGATCTGGGTAAAGGCTTCAAAGATAGTCGTGAAGCCCGTTCTCATTGGCGAGAACTATCATCATCACTCCCTTCTAAGTGAGTTGTTCACCTAGTAGGGTGAAGGCAGGGCTAGGATAGTAGACGCAAGATCTTGCAAAGAAGATTGTTCGAGAGCGATGGTTGAATGGGGGAAAATTTAGATTCTCTTCGCCTTAGAGAGAATTGAATGGTCAAGTCCTTTCTAGGTACGAAGGTGAGTTGAAAGAGATCAGGGCACATCATGTTTGGAACAAGCATGTGGATATGACCTCGAAAGTTCGAGTTTGAGCTAGAAAGGAGTGGTGTCTTGGAGTGACTCGAAGATGTTCATCAAATCTCTTTTATTGATCTGATGACATGGGGCTTATCGGAGTGCATCTGAGATGCTTTTGTGATCCTTATGTTGCGACATTCTATTGAGGCGAAAAAGTGCAAATACTACAGTAAGGTACATGTGCGCCATCCAACTTGCAATTGTCCAATTTGACTTGAGATGGATGTGTAGGAGCATCTAACCATGTGGTCTCGAGGATTGACAATATAAAATTGAACATGGAAGGATCAATAATGGAAATTTACCTGCTTTCCAAGTCTGGCACACGTCTCGAACAGGATACTGTGGGAGTCGCCGTCAACGAGAAGCCGGAGCGGAGCGGGGTGGCCTGGCCGGTTTTCAGTGGAGCAACGCCGAGACAATCGGAACGGAGTGTGCCGGAGACGGGAATGCAGCGCAGGGCCCCATGCGGCAGATCAGCTAATCTACCTTGAATCTTGGCAAGGCTCAGAAGAAAAAGAGAGAGAAAAAAAAAAGACGGGAAGCCGGGTGGTCGGCAAGCTGGTGAGACCTTGTGTCACGCTTGTTCACCTTATCTTGGTTGTTGCCATCATCTCTCCACATAAGATTTGCGCAGATGCTTGTATTCTTACGTACTGGTGGTCCCGGTGGGCGCCCACAGCAAGCTGCAGCAGCAGTCTGCAAGGGGAGCGGCACAATGTTTACCAAGTCTTTGCAGGTTTACTGTAGGGTAATAAGAAAAGGCAAAGTTGGAAAAGGCTCGTGATGGTGAAACGCTGCGAGTGCTGGCGGCAGCATCCCGGCCATGGCCGGCTATGGCGCATGGGAGCTTACTGTACTTTACCTCAGGGCTCATGGCTCAAGGAACTTATGCTTGCTGATGGCCGGAATGGGGGCTCGACATTAGGATGGCAATTGGCTCAGCTGGGCAGCATGACCCCGGCTCCGGCATCTTCTAGCCGCACCCTCGACGCCAACTCTTGGAGGGGGGCATGACGTCAGGCGCAGGCGCCAGTTGCATGTTGCTTGCGACGCTTTGTTGATCTCGTTGCGTTCTTTGGTTCCGTATCTTATTCTTCAGTATTGTGTGATGCTGAGTGGGTGTGTAGGTGTGTACTATGCTGAGATGTTGGCTCGGTTTCTCTCTCTCTTTTCCTCTAATGATGATCTATCCCTACGAGGATAGAGGCTGAGGATATGAACAGGGGGCAGGGTCCCTTGTTTTTTCGCAAAGAGTCCTAGTCTCTATTCGTACTATGCCTCCTGCCTACAAGTACACAGTAGCTCAAGAGTCAAGGATCACGTCTAACCCAAAAGAGAGCAATTTGATGGTTTGAACTGCGGCCTGTGATTTCCCTCGGACCCCGTATCTGTTACCCCCCCAGCCCCTCGCATCGTCCTGTCTGTCTGGTCTGGTCTGAGTCGAGTCTTTCTCTTCCTTCTCGCTCCATCCGGTTACCTCCCATTTCAAAGCTTCTTTTCTCTTTTTCCTTCCTCCAAACAACTTTCTCTCCTGTCATCGTCATATCTTGTTCTTGATTGCTCGCCTTCTGGATACCCCTTGGCCTCAGACACAACATACGAATAAGCGCCATCTACCTAGCGAGTCCCGAGTCTCGTTCGCCAGCGCATCTTCTTCAATAAACCAACGTTCCTCCCGCCCGCCGCCAACGCTTCGTTTCGTTTGCAAGCGGACACCACGGACCCCATGCCAAGCTTTTGGTGATCCCCCCAGAGACATCATTGGACACAGCTCTCCAAACCCAAACTCAGTTCCCGGTTCAAGCTCAAGCTCATCTCGGTGGAACTGAAGCTCAGCCCAGCTTTGAGTGAGTGAGAGAGAGTGTGACGGAGAGCTCGCACTCGCACTGAGAGAGAGAGAGAGAGAGGCAGCAGCGCGCTGCCCCTCCACGATTTGGAGGGATCGACACTCTCAAGTCTTGGCAACGGCCACCACGGCGCTGCAGGGTTTTTTCTGACAGGATCTCCCGCTATTCTGTTCGCTCCATCTGCGCCCTACAGATCCTAAGAAAGTAAGATACACGAGAGAAACACAGGGACTTGTTTCTTCCGCAAGCCAACACTTGCCGGGGATCCCAACGCCTCCTCCGGCTCCCCCGACGGGCGCATTTCAAGCCACCATCGCCGTCGCTGTCGCTATTTGTGTCTCGATCACGGACATTCCTCCGTAATTCCAATCAAAGTATTTCTTATTTCAATCGCGCATTACAACCACGATCCTCACCATGTCGGCCGCCGACGAACAAAGGCCCAACGGCCACCCACATTCCGCCGACCCGTCCACCTCTGCTGCCGCCGCCGAAACTTCCACCACCACGGCCGCAACCACGGCGCCACCAACAGATCTCGGCGCCGCTCAGCCTGCGACAACAACAGCAACCTCTGAGCCGATTGAGAATCTCAACGGTCACACGGTAAATGGCACCGCAGCCGACGGCCCCTCGACAAACGGCCACGCACCCAATGGCACAACTCACGCCCCGGCGGCCCTCAACGGCAATGCTACCGCCCACGATGCGCCGGACCTGAACGGGCACTCGTCACCTTCGTCCAACGGCGCGCCCCCTGCCGCCGGCAACGAGCAAATCAATGATGGCACAGTCCCATCAACAATATCAACAAATGGTGGGCCGCCAACCAACGAGCATGAGCCCAAGCACGGAGAGGGAGCAGCCCTCGAGAACAAGATCGAGGGCGTACAGAACCCGGAAGCTAACGGTCACAAGCCGCCCCACGAGAAGCCCCATCACCACTCTAGCGATCTCAAGGGCCTTTACTCCGAGGGCAAGGAAAAGGTCAAGGACAAGACCAAGCCCTCTGGCGGCTTCGACCCGACACCCTTACCCGACGCACCTCCCGGCTACACGGTGCGATTCATCTTCCACAAGGCGAGCAACCTTCCCGCCGCCGACATTGGCACCCAGTCCTCCGACCCTTTCATCCACGTCACCCTCCGCGCCGCCGTCCCGAAGCGCCACAAGGAGGACCCGGACCTCACCCTTCGCACCCAGACCATCCGCAAGACGACGGAGCCCGTCTGGGATGCCGAGTGGGTGGTCGCCAACGTCCCCGCCGACGGCTTCATCCTCAAATGCCGCCTCTACGACGAGGACTGGCCCGACCACGACGACCGCCTCGGCAACGTCACCGTCCGGGTGCCCCACGTCGGTCCGGACTGGAAGGGATATCCGCGCCCCGGCCAGGAGTTCACGGCTAAGAAGCGTATGGGCAGCAAGCGGGCCTACTTTGTCAAGGCCATCACCAGCCACTTTGATCCCCGCGTCGATATGTCTCCCAGGCTGTGGATTAGTATGGAGCTCCTGGGACAGTCTGATCCGCCGCATGCGCAGATGTGCACTCTCGGGCCGACGACCTACTTTAAGCACTTTAGTCCAATGATTGGGCGTCTTACTGGTATCAAAGTCAACCGGGACGAGGAGAACGATGCTCGGTCCGACCTGTTTGACGAAGCAGAAAACAAGGAGAAAGACAACAAGACCCAGAAATACGAGTAAGTCTTTTGAGAGTATCTCACAGTGAATCAACTGTTAATGATTGTATTAGCTTCCAATCAAACGAGATGCAGCTCTCAGGGCCCGTCCCTCCCGAGCTCTACCACCGCTACGTCGAGTTCCGCCCCATGATCGGCCTCATGTTCGCAAAGAGCGGCCTGCGCGGCCGCATCCTCAACAAGGCCCTGCACAAGCAGCACAGCCGCGTCTACAACTTTGACAGCTCGACAGAGTACGGCGTCTTCAAGGCCCGCTCCGAGGAGGCCGCGCTGCAGTTCCTCAAGCTCGTCCACTTTGACCAGGGCGGGCGCATCTTCACCTACGTGCTGACGCTCGACGGCATGTTCCGGTTTACGGAGACGGGTAAGGAGTTTAGCATCGATATGCTTAGCAAGCATACCATGCACAGCGACGTTGAGACCTACATCGCCTGCTCAGGCGAGTTCTTCATCCGGCGGTTGGAGAAGCCTGATGCGTCGGAGGAGGCGGACCCGCCTGAGCGGACGCACCCCTCGGACGAGCTGCCCAACGGCCCGCCGAACGAGCACCCGCCGCATAACCCGTCGTATTACCAGCTCTACATCGACAACGACTCGGGCACCTACCGACCAGACAAGTCGATCCTCCCCAAACTCAAAGAATTCCTCGAGGCAAACTTCCCCGGGTTGGGCATTGTGGTGATGCACTGCGAGGACGAGAAGCTGCAGAAGCTCAAGAAGGAGCAGGTCGAGGCCAAGAAGAAGGAGGGCAAGATGATCAACATGGTGGCGCGGAGTCCCAGCTCAAGCTCGCTCAGCTCCAACGAGAGCGCGCTGGAGCACATGGACGAGGCGGGGTATGATGGGGAGCCGGTCAAGAGTACGACGCAGAAAGCGCTGGATGCGTTGGAGGACCCGAGTAGTCTGAAGAGGATGCTGAAGCCGGGGCACCACGGTGGAGGTGAGAGTTCGACGGCCCATTAGTGGTGGGAGTTGTGGTGGTGGGTTGGATTATTTGATGTCATGTCTTTGATACCTTTTGTGTTTGGATTTACCGCAACGGGACGGCGTTGACTATTTTTTACTTGGATATTCCCCGTCTTTGGACATTACTTTACTTGGATCAGAGGCTGGATAGTCTGCAAGATCGACTATAATTGAATTTCACAACATCGCTGCTATGTTAAGAAGAAGAAAGTATCAATCTCGTTGCAATTTCATTTCGTGACCTCGCATCTCGCAACATCGAACTCGAAGTTGTCCGCCTCATTACTGGAGGGGGTCGAAGTCTAGACTCTGCGCCCTCTGCGAACCCAAGGCCATCCCGGGCTCGGATTAGGACGCGGGAAATTAGACGCCATGTTGGTCTCCTTCTGACGGTCGCCAAAGTAGGTGTTGGCCGGAAACTTGTTCTGGCTCACGCAGTTGGGGTTACACTTGTCGAGGGGTCCGGACTTGCCGCGGGTGAGGTCGAGGACGTAGGTATCGTCCTTGCAGTCGGGGAGGACTATGTGATCGGGGAACGTATTGTTAGCAAGTGATTTCCGTGCCCAGGCATATGATGGTGCCGACGTTGGGTTTGTGAGAGTTTGATTGGGCTTACCCTTGAGGTCGTTGAAGGGGATGGTGTTGAGGTAGCAGTCTTTGAACTGGGTCGAGTAAGCCGTGTAGAGGCCGTTGTAGTTCCAGTACCAGTTCCTTGTTCCCTCATCAGTACTCTCAGAGATATCAAGTCAAGATAGAGCAAATTGTCAAATACTTATTGGTGTTGTCGGCAGCGCAGCCCATCATGATGAGGGCACCAGCGGGCCCAGTCTTGACCAGCTCAGACTTGATATCCGGGCAGCAGTAGGTCTTTACGTCGGCTGTTGCCGTACAGTTGAGGGAGGCTAGGGCGCCTGAAATGGCGGCTGCGACGATGATGGACTTCATGGCGTGTGGTCTTAACTGTTGGTTCTGGATTCTGGGTTATGTAGTGAATGGTTTCCTGATGGCTCGAGGTGAAGGGCCTTTATCATTTCGCTTTGAAGACGCTTGAACGCTCTATTTGTATCCAATAGCACAGAGTAATAAGGTATAGCTGTCAGATCTTTAAACAGAGTTACGATTACGGCTCACACCGGTTAAGCGAGCAAGCGGCATCTGGCTGGTCGTATTGTTCAACTACCGAGTTTGCGGGGATTTAGCCTATTGCCTCTTTCATCTTCAAAGAGAGGGTTTTCTGTTATGGCTCATTAGGAAGTTACCACAAACGGAAGCTTGCCAAAACATCTGATACGAGTTGGAGGCGCTCAGATTGAAATGGGGAGGTGCCAAGACGAGGCTATCTAGGGAGCCAACCGGATGTTCACCTGCAGACATTTGCCAGGTCTTCATTTATCGAAAGCTCCGATGCTACATTGAAGTATATCCATCCCACATTTAAGCTAGAGGCAAATTATTTTAGTAACCATGGGCATTAAAGACCACAATAGTTGGATTATAATAGTTTTGCGCGGCATAGTTGACATGTGTGACGGATGAACTTGATCCTTGAAGCGGCAAATTAGTAGACTGAGTCCAAATAATGCTTCATTCTTCTCATGGCTGCCAACAGGGTTAATGTCATTGCGGTGTTGAAATCAATGAAACAAATACCGGTGCTAGGCCAAAGAGGAAATGATCCCTCGGAGGGGAAGCAGCTCCTTTGGCAAGTGACGATGATTACGCCAAGACAAGTTTTGCCTGAAGTAGGTGTCCTATGAGCACCACCTTCAAGCTGAAAACTGACCGGCCAAATGGGTTGTCACCTTGGGTACCCAGATGGTGAAGCAACTCGTTGCTAGTATTGAGTTATAGCTGGTTCAGAGAGAGGTGATTCTATCTCCGCTGTTCTATGAATGAAGACACAGCTTGGGTGAAATGGTTGATACAGTTGTCTCTGAAAGATGACTTCCGAAGAACCCTCCTGAGATTTCGCCGTGATTCAGACAAAAAAAAGAGAATACAATCATCCCACAGTACCATCACGAGACAACTCTACATACAGACGACTCTACACATGATTATCTTATGAGTTCACCGATTTACGCAACACAGTGAGCTCCACAACGATAAACCCAACATATCCAATCAGCATAATACCACCCAACACCCGCTGAACACTCCCACTCACCCACATCGACCCCGTAAACAAAGCAGTACTACCCCAAAGCACAGCCAACTCAGCAACCGAGACACTCCCCGCGCTCCCCAGCGCCCCCTCCGTACCCAGCATGACGATACCCAGGCACAGCGTCAGCAAGAAGATGTTGCTGCCCACCGTGTTAGCAACCAAGATGCCGCCGTGCCCGCGCCGGCCACTGAGCACGGCGATGAACTTCTCCGGCAGGGTTGTGCCGATGGCGAGTACGACGATGCCGAAGAGGACCTCTGAAGCGCCGAGGGCGTCGGCAATGTTGGTCGCTGCGTGGGAGAGGATGTAGCCTGATAGGCAGATGGCGAGGAAGCCGGCGAAGAGGTAGGCGATGTGGTAGTTTAACCCGCGGCGGTGGCGCAGAAACCGTTCCGAGGAACGGAGGAGGGGCTGTTGCTCGCCGTCGGTGCCGTTCATTTGTGGTTCAGGTTGCGATGCTGCAGCGCGGCTGTTTCCTCGAGAAGAGATGGAGGAGTCCGAAGATATGGACGACGTGTCATCTTCATCGCTGGAGCTATCGCTGTCTGAACCTTCCGGTGCAACAAGCGTTCCTCGGCTGATTGCCCATCCTATAGAGAGGAGATAGATGACAAATGCCACAATCAATACGATACCAGTGACTCGCCAAAGGAGCTCACGCGGCAAGTACGTGACGGGGATGATGGCAGTCGTCACGCCGAGCAACAGCAGCGAGTAGATGCGAGCGCTGCGATCAAAATCCACCGCGTCTCCTTGCTTGCGGAAAAGGAGACCCAGCGAAAAGGCGCCGAGGATGTTGGAGATGGCTGAGCCGACAATGTTGCCGAGGGCGAGCGAGGCGCGGCCTTGCGCCAGGGCGCTGACGACCACAGCGAGCTGGAGATAGCTGGTCAGTGTACACTGTTCTCCATGGAGATGACGTTGTGGCGGGATATCATGGCATTAGGACGAGACGGGGCTTACTTCTTCCCACTCGGCGCCGGCGGTGATTAGCGCGATAAGAGTGTCCGGGATGCCGGTGCGCCGAGCAACGATGGCCGTGTGGTCGACGAACTTGTCGGCGCCGGCCTCGAGGAGGAAGAGGGTGCTGACGAAGACGGCCGTATTGTAGGCCACTACGTCACTAATGATCATCTTGACAAGGTCGTGGGGTTATGGAAACAAATGTGGAATTTCAACCAAGCCGTACTTCAATACGGGTGGTGAAGTTGTGAAATAAGAGGAATTAAACGTCCCCGCCGAAGATGGGATGACGGGTGGGACTGACTCGCTGGAAAACGCAGGTCCACCCGCAATGGTAAATCGGCTTTCTCGGCGTAAATGAAGACCGAGCCGACAGCATTTCATAATTCAGTTGTGGTGTCCCAATGAGTGTAATTTGTTTCTCGTCAAGGCCGATTGGCGGTATTGTCAAAAATCGCCCGTGTGAGGTTATTGTCAATGTTTGATGAGCCAAGCGTCCAGTCCACTGGTTATTCGGATGTATCAACTGGACCTCGTAAGTCAAAGGAATTATCTGGTAATAAATGAGCAGTAAAGCTTAACGATGCTACAAATAGACGACATATTAGACCACCTAGGTACCTATTTTATTATTCCTAGCCATGGTGATCTCATGTTACGACTACCTACTAGTCAGGAGTAAAGGCCAGGTCAATGTATCCAGACCGAGAAAGAGATACAGATGAGTTTCTTGGCACTGCAGGCCCCCCCCCCCCCAATTCAAGAGTGATGACAATGAAATACTAAGGCCTGGTCGTTGTCAAGTCCATTTTCCATTGAGCATCATGTGAAGAAACACATTGCGAATTTACGATATCGGACACTCGAAAGCTATGTTTCAACTGTGGGCATCGGATCTACAGAGACAGTGAGCAGAAAATAAATCAACTAAACAAAATGCCGGAAAGTTAATCGACTCCCGTCTGAGATCGGCAAGATAACGGATCTACGCGTTCGACATTCCATATGTTAGGTGGATACAGCCTGAGAGGTCGGGCCATCTCGCGTCTCATGCACAGCACAGAAACTCAGTGGAGGGCAGAAAAAGCTGTTTGCGATTCATGAGCCTTCGATAATCAACACCGGCATTTGAGGATCTCGGAATGGCATATCCAGCATTAAGATAATTGAGCCGAAGGCACTTGGTTGAAAATTTGGAACATCATGGGAAATTCGACTTTAAGAACTCAACGAAACCCATACTGCGCATGCATTACACTCACGATGCAGCAATGAGTGTTCAGGATGTCACAACAATCCATTGGAAACTGAAGGGAGATTTCAAAATTGCGAAAGAACAACTCAGACTCATAGTATTGGAAAGATAAATCAGGAATAGCTAGCTAAAAACAGAATGATCCCAAATTCGCAGCAATGGTCGACCAAAGAACACACTCATAAAAGTCGTAAAGAAGCACCCATGAAGCTGTTGTGCCATGTGTGTAGTGCCCATTTATTTGAGAGCCTCGCGGACCTTGCTCTCAAAGCTGCCATCCTTGAAGGGAACGTTGGCCTTTCCGAAGTTGGTGTCCTGAAGAGCGGTCTTGGCGGCGGCGGGGAGAGCATCCCAGTCGGAGATGGGATAGGTCTTGCCCTTGGTCTGGGTGAACTGGAGCTCGTGGTTTGTCGGGAAGGTAGTGAAGTATTCAACCTTGGGGCTGTTGCCGTCCATGGGAGGAGCGCCGTTGGCCTTGCTGTAGCCGCTGTGGCTGGAGGCAGCTCCGCCGATAATCTTGGGGGTAGCCGCGGCCGGGTCGTCGATCTGAATGACAATGTTCTCCCAGTCGTGGCGGTGGCCTCCGGCGACGTCACCGCCGGTGGGGTGGTCCTTGGGGAAGTACCAAGAGTACATAATGACCGTCTTGCCGTCGACTGTGCCAGCGCGGGCATATGTCTGACCCTTGGACTGATCGCGGCAGCCACCGGTGGAGCTGCCGGTGTCCTGAAGACCACCGCTGGTGTCACCGTTGTCGGCAACGGCGGGGTACGGCTGGCAACCGTGGGCGATATGGAGAAGGGGGTTGAAGGTCTCGATGACCTTGCCGAGGCCGCCAGTCTGAATTCTCTGAGCGACGGGGCTGATGGAGTCGTGAGCCACAACGGCGCGGGACTGAAGGAGCTCAGTCGGCGCGGCGGCAACGGCGGCGGCGAGGGCCAGGATGTTGGAGACCTTGAAAGAAACCATTGTGAAAGTTGGAAATCAAATGAATGATAAGTGAATGTGGGTGTGCTGTAAAGCGAATGGAAGCTGAGTCTGAGTGAATGGAAGGAAAGTGATGCGATGGGTGAAGAAGAAAGGATAGCTTTGGAAAGGGACGAAGGCTTGCTCTTTATACTTGGATATCTGATGATGACGATGCTCTGCTTGTATGATGTCTTGATTCCTGTCTCGAAGATCACCAAAACATCTGCCAAGCACCTGAACATTTATAATCCTCGTCTCACGTTGAGAATAGCAATTAAACAAACTTCTAGACGTCTTTAGTCGGCCTGGCCAAGTTGAGGGCCGTGAGTGGCAACAAGGCCAACCAGTCGCCAGGCGACGATGTTTAACCAAGCCTCCCGAGATTGAGGCCTGTCTGATCTTGACATCAAGGCTCCGTATTGGGGGCAGTGAATATTCAGGGGAAAAGTATGAAGGTCTTATTGAACGCCCTATAAGGAAATGAAGACAAGGTCGTTAGTCTTACCGGACTCTCGGCGCGGGTTTCGATTGCTCGTGACGTCCGAACACCCTTCGGTTAGGTGGCTCTGTGAACCTCATATTGATTGACCCAAGACTATCTCCAGGCCGTTTTGGGGTGGTGCGGCTCGGCGATGGTCATTTTGACCAAGGCCGACAATACTACCTGTTTCTGCCGTGTAAAGCTGAACGATACTACCTGGCCCTGCAGCAAAGAGCTGAACATGTCAAGGGCAGTCACTCAATGCATTGTTTCTTGGCACTTTGCCCCTCTGTGTATGTGACGTCCCCCACACGCACCCAGCCTTACTGAATACCTTAAATGGCTCGAGAGCCCCATGTTTAGACCATGTACCCATGTGAGACCAGGTGACCTTAACGGATGACATATATGAGAGATGGTGTGCTATTCTGTATGTAAAGTGGTTTTACAACATGCTATTTTGGGTCACGAGCCATGTGGGACTATGAGAAGAAAAGGTCGCCGGCAAGTCTTCTTCAACAAATCGACATGTCCTGCAGAAAGAATATGTGAATGATCGTGTTGCTCCGAGAATGATTGCCTGGAGACCTTTTTGTCATACTGACAAGCTTTTGCTACTTACAATCAAATCATAGCCGCTAGAGAAAGTCTGTCCATCTTCTGAGGTTTCCCATCAAAGGCCACCCGAAACAAATTATTGGGTGTTTCCGTCGGAGTTTGTGGGCTTGGACTGAAACGGCGTGCTTCCTCGCTTACACCAAAAAGTGCTGACAAGCTGCTAAAGAAAGTATGCTCACTGACTCGAACAGCCATTCTAGACCGCTGCCCACCTCCAAAATAGGCTCATTCGGGGAATAGGCCGCCGGCGGATCACGGAATTTTTAGTGACCAAGCTTAACCCAGCCCCCAAACTTCTGACAGGGGGCCTTGGCAGCATGTGTATTCGCGACTTGATACTTCATGGATAGGCGCGGCCTTTCATGCGTTGATGGAAGAAGCCAATGAAACCTCTCCAATGGCCGACCTGAAGCGGCATCGGTATTTCTATTGGATGTTGCTTTTGAGGCTACCCACAACACCATGTCGGCCGATTCACGGAGTCCGGGGAACGGGACTGTCCGCAGCGCCGCCGACTAATCGTGAAATCAGAGGCCGACCTCTCGGAGAAAGGCCGGCTGCCAAGATCACCTCAGCCTTAAAGTTTTTCCTCAATGCAGGAACAGGCTTAGTGGAGTGCCATCATGCGACTCGGCGTCTCCCGTGGCCTCTTGGGCTGGATACCTAAATTTTTGGAACGAGAATGACGCTTTTTCAACGCCGAGTGCTCTATTCTGCAATGGAGTCAATCCATAGCTTCGAGCCCTGAGTTCTCCGTCCCGCCATTCGAGTCTATTAAGTCGGGGTTGGTGTTAAATCAACGATTCTAGAAGGGCGTGGTAGGCTTTACTTAAGGGATGGCATTGTGATCACTGCAAACATTGATATGGTACTCCAAAATACGAGAAGGGCCTCGACCGCCCCACAAACGTCTCAGAGGTGGGAGGAGAGAAGCTTGGCGCCTACACTTGGCCTTAAGGCCTCTTCCTCGAACGAGTGGCGACAATGACTTGAACAGGACCCTTCCATGCTCGACGATGTCCCGACGATGTCGCCTCCCCGTAATTGATTCGTCCGCGTCTACGACAATGGACATACCTCAGGGAAGGTGGACAAATCATAATCTGACGAAGACAACAATAAGTAACAAGAGCTGAAATCGAAATTGAGAATGCTACCCTCAGGCCAATCTACCTCAAAAACGACTGAGGCACGTTTAACATAAAAGTTCTGATACTAACATGTGAATGGATTAGTGAGCCAACCTCCGCTAATTGTGAAGACTCGCCGGGGCCAAAAAAGGCGAGAATGCGACAAGCCCATGTCGAGAATGAGAGAAGATGCCACGTGCACATCAAGGCACATACACATATGAGCCGGCTACTTGACTCGAAGGTTTCTGACGAGTCGTTCAGCCAGATGCCTGATGTTCATCTGCTGGGGATGGTACCAAAGCTCATATAATTAGTGCTATTGTCTTCCGGTAACCGTAATTGGCAACATGAACCTTGAAGCATAAAAATGAGGGCATCCATCCTCACGGGTTATTCTACATCTAACCTTCAGTCAGTCCTCGTAATACCAATACGAACCCGAGGGTCACGATATCGATATTCGCATTTGATAAGACCTGGCCTTGAGTTCTTGAATACTAGTAGCGTATCGAATCAGCCCCATCGAGCATTCGCGTCAAACTTGAGAGCCAATCGAAGAAGCAAGACGAAGAATACTATTTAGAATCTTTGACGGGAACAGTTTAGACCTTCAACTATTCTCAAAGCTGGCTTAGCAGGAATCTGTTCGTATCTCTTATATGCGTCAAATGGCATTCTGCATGGGTGTTGAGCTGATTACTCAATTCGAAAATCGTTACTATAAACACGGCCAGGTGGCAGCGTCTAGTCACATGCACGTATTGGCACTTATCCACGCTTATAATGCCGCATTGCGATAGAGGTAGTCCCGAGCAAAAGGATATTCTTACGAAATGCGTACGGAGAAAATCTGACCCTAGTGTGTAAATATGTCCAGGCTCAAAGGGCAACAGCACAAAAGAAAGATGGTGGCTGTCCTCTGGTTTGACCAGTTGAAGTTATCAGACTCAGTAAGTTGTTCGCAGCAGTGGTATATGTCAGATTACTAATTATGCTGTTCTATGCACAAAATCTCCTTTACAGAGAGGGGAGAATTCTCTTCTCAGTGAATTGCCAAAGCAGGGGAGAGTAGTCAGAGCACCAAGCGTTGCCGGTGTAGTATGTGCTTCTCTTGCCCTGAAGAGCGTACAAGTCGCGGTAAAATCCGGCCTTGACAGCCTCCGTAGAAACGTGAAGCTGGAGGTTGGAGTGCTCCTCCCAAGCGGCAAACTCGCCGCCAGTCGCAGAGGTGCTGTTGGAAGAGGCTCCGACCTTACGGACGGCGTCGGTGACCAAGCCCTGGGCCTTGGTAGAGTCAGCCTCGCCGATGACCTTGACGGTCTGGTAGCCAGGGACGCCGACGGTCTCCAGGCGCCAGACGAAGGGCTTGGAGGGGAGTGCATCAGGGGCAGTGATGTCGACGTTAAGGAAGTTGGTCAGGTCAGGAAGACCAGAGTCAGAGACGACACCAACGTAGTAGGGGACGTTCTCCCACTGGTTGAAGACGGAAGTCTCAGAGTCGTCGAGGTCGAAGGGCGCGAGGTTCTGGACGGTAGGAGGGATGGTGATTAGGAGTTTCTTGGCCTTGATGAGCTTGCGACCCGTGGCGGTGGCAACGACGGCCTTGACGCCATCATCAGCGCGCTTGGAGGCAACGACGGTGCTGGAGTACAAGACGTCGCTTCCGAGGAAAGCGCCGGCCTTGTCGTACACCTGCTGGTTGCCACCAGGGGCATACAGGTAACCGCTGGAGAGACCCAGAAGGTGGGGCTGGCCGAAGTTCTGCAGGACATACAGTGTTGGGGTCTCGAGAAGGTTGCCGACACCGTGGGCGAAGATCCAGACGACCTGGACGACCTCGGTCAAGTTGTACTTCTGAACGAACTGGCCAAAGGGCAGAAGAAGGTCCTCAGGGACGTTCTCGGGGATATCGTAGGCGCCCTCAGCCAAGAAGTCAAAGTTGAGAGTGGCGAAAAGGTAGTTCGCCAGGGGCCCGACAAGGGTGTTGGGGTCGACGGCCGTGGCATTGGGGACGACAAAGCCGGTCTTGAAGTCGACAATCTTGCTCGGGAAAGGAGACAGAGCGGAGGCGTTCAGCTGGACGTTGAAGCGCTCAAAGAACTGGGTCGTCTGGTCATTCTGGATGAATGCCTGCACGCCGTAATCGATGGGTGCGCCGGTCGCAGGGTCGCGGAAGGTGTTGACGTGACCTCCGAGCTTGTCGGCGCGCTCGACGACGGCGACGGTCTTGTTCTGGTCCCGGAGGCGGACGGCGGCGTAGGTTCCGGTAGCTCCACCTCCCACAATGAGAACGTCGCGCTGAATGATGTCCTCGGGCTTGAAGGCGGACTCGTCGTAGCAGCCGAGGCCGGAGGGGGCAGCACTAATTAATGTGGCGCTGAAAGCGCATAGCGACAAAAGGTGGGAACGCATTGTAAAGAGAAGTTGCGGAAAATGAATGACTAGGTGATCAAAGGAGTGACTTGAGATGTGCTTCTTTCCAAGACCGGCTTTATTAAGACGTGGCGACTATAGAGGCTATATATCCGTACATGCCGTATTTCAAGGCAAAAGGTGCCGACTGAGCCCAAGTGGTCCGGTAAAGTTGGAAGCCAAGGCCAATCACCAAGGAGAGTTTGACTCAAAGAGGTAATGAAGTCAAATTGATTAAAGGACCCGAACTCTGAACAACGGGGTCCACATCAACAGCCGCACGTCTTTTGGGTCCAAGGCCGGGCTCGGACTCTGTCGGAGCGATTGGTTACTACTGTCCTGTTCCTACCGACTTGATCGTCTTTCTCATGTTGTTTGCCCTGGGCGAGGTCCAGGCTGCATTACCGTCCTGTTGTCGTTTGTTCCTGAGTTGCAGCATGCTGGCCATTTTTGTGTGCTTCGAAGGCCCTACATGCCGGACCGTCCGGTGGATTACAACCTCCTTGAGCAGGGATTAGGTCAAGATGCGCTCTCTTAGAGTTTAACGCTTTGATTGACCAGGGCTGAGTGACAGCTAGAGAAAGAAATGCCAATTTACTAGTTCGCAACCAAAGTGGGCTGAGTAAAATGAGCCTGAACTCACTGTAAAAACCTTTGCATGCGCCCGCTGTGTCCGCCGGCCTCGCGAGCGCAATTCTCCGTCCGAGACAAGCTTTCACATCGTCACGTCAACTAATTATTGTGATTAATGGCGACAGCTCATTTCGAATATCTGATCTCAGGCGGTCGCTCTCGCATTGGATGCGTGATATTATTTGGTGAATTGTCGAGGTTCAAACCTCCCCACGCTACTTTCAGAGCCACTATCCACCGCCGGTTCAAGGCCCTTTCGCAAGGCGACGAACTGTTTTTGCTGCTGTTGATTCGCTACCAAGTCGAATCTTGTCTAATACCAGCCGTCAGTCTTAGAGCAAAAGGCAGCGACACTGAATAGCGACTCTACGCCATTTGCACCGTGCATGGCAACAGCGCCAACGATGAATAAGGTTCCAAGGAAATGCCGACACTGACTCGGTGCGATTTTCCAATGGCTAAGGCCCCCGAGATTTTCAGATCCCAATTCCACCCTTGAAGGATGATTTGACTCACAACCGTTGCGTTTACGCCCCGCCTCCCGCCTCGGGTTTTGGCAACGGCATGGGGTAAGTGACTTGAGGTAAGTGACTTGAGTACAAATTGTACGAGATATATCATTCGGAGCAACAGAGTCCAGAATCGCTTTTCAGAGGAGATTGTTTCGCCAAGAATTCGACAAGTTAATCAGAAATTTTGGTCCAGTAACGGAGCAATGGCGGACGGGTCACGGATAGCATGGAAGTGATTTGTACTTGAGGTGATCAACTCGTACTACGAAAAGTCTATTGTAGCTTTCATTTGCAACGAGACGATGTCTGCAGGGCCTAGTTTCTAACGCTGCTAACTATCAAATATCAAGAACCCTACTGCAATCATCTTCAGTCCGCTTTTTCACAACTTGAGCATATGTTACTTACTCATCTCGCGATTTGGAACACATTTCCTGACGTAAGATCAAAGCGAAGTGACCAACAGTCACTCATACAGCCTTTCCATCCGCAACAGGAACGAATCGCAAGAGGCACCGTTGTCCGTATGGCCGGGCGGAAATGATCTGGTCGTGAGACCGCATACTCTCAGGAGTGATGGAGGGATCCGGTACAGTAGAATACCGTTCATATATGCCGCGAAGTAAAATCTTCATCTCTGCCAATGCAAGGCTGTTTCGGTATTAGCATAATCTCGCATGTATAGTCCGTGGGAAGATAGTGGAAAGCCCTTACTGTTTTCCGACACAGCCTCTTCCACCGTGAGCAAAAGCAAACATGTGCCTCTTCCTCTCAGCCTCTCCAGTGGGAGACAACCAGCGTTCAGGGCTGAAGGTATCAGGATTGGGGAAGACTGCATCATTATTCCGATGAACCGAGTAGGCCTGGCTGCTCACGATGGTTCCCTCAGAGACAAAGTAGCCATCGACTGTCTTTCCCCCTGCTGGGACCACGCGGGGTAGCGACATCGGGATCGCCGGATAGCATCGGAGGCCTTCTTGAACCACGGCATCAAGATAAGAAAGCTTGTCAAAAGAGGCATCTGGGTTCTCTCGAATCTCCTGCTGGAGTCTCCGTTGAATCTCAAGAGATGCCGGCTGTGACAGTTCCCACATCAAGAAACACAGGGAATCGCCGGTTGTGTCGATGCCAGCTACCATGTGGTCCGTACATTCCGCCGCGATATCAGTGGCATCCATCTGGTTAACGCTGCTACCGCTTTCCCTCTTGTCTTGCAGGCGGCTCAAAAGGGTGAAGGGCGCGGGATCGATTTTGGAGGTAGCACCAACAACGAAGTCCTTAGCAAGGGGCGTGCTTCGTGGATCGAAGAAGAGGTCAAGAATCTTAGAGAAGTACTGGTAGAAGACGGGGTAATGATGCTGGATAAGGCGGTCTGGTTGGTAAGTTGAAGGTTAGCAAGCACCCACTGCACATCAATTCGGGCAACCTCACTTCGTAGACTATCGTCCGTCGTAACTTGCTCCATCATGTCCGTGTCTCCCTGTTTCTGGAGACTATTGGTTCCATAAGGGTGGAACAAGTGATGGGTCACGCAGTCACAAGCGTAAGAGTGAAGCTTGACCTGGTGATCAAGGACAATAGTGTCAGTGTTGTTGATACAGGACTCGCCGCCACTTCTTCGTGCCTGAATATTTGAACTTACGTAGACATTCACACTTCTACTTGCTGCATCCGCACACTGCCTGACAAACTCTTCCGCACGCTTCTCAATACCGCTCAGCGCTATGGGCTTCGCCACATTGCTATTAGCATAGCGATCGGCAATGATACGCTTGCGCTTCGCGTGCTAAATAAAAGTTAGATCTTCTGTCTCAGACAAGTAATTGAGCTAGGTAACTTACATCGCCCTTCACAAGGGTTGAAAACATGGTTCTGAATCACGAGCACAAAACTCACAATCAGCATCATCTCAAGATTTTCCATGTAATATCGGCACTTACCTGCGTCCGAAAACCTTGAAGAGGTCGTAGAAACGATGCTTGTCATATCCACTTCCCAGTGATCCGTAAATCTCTTTGACGGCCTCATAAGACGTATATGAAACTTCGTCGGGCGCAATTCTCACGACCGGGCCATATTTCAAGTGCAATGAGTGAATGTACAACGTTCGATTGGCGTCGAACTCGTGCCATCTCAGGACGATTGGGGTGACTTTGGAAAGTGCTGGTCCCGGAATTCTCCATAATGGGGATGAGTAGCAGCGTGCCAGGTAGAACACCAACAGGACTGCAAGGATGGCTGCCGCAAAAAGCGGGTTCAATAACATGATGCAAGTCGTCTCTGCTGGTAGCACTGCCTTGCTGTGAAATGTGAAGTATCAATCACGCCAATTGGTGAGGGTTGGAAATGGTGCTGAACATAAATACCCCGTAACACTGTTTTGCCGCGGGGTTGGCTGGGGAAGAACGGTAAAATCGGGGGAGATAAGGACGGAAAGAGACGAATCAAATTCCCTCCAAATCAAACAGGATCTTTGTTGTTGAGTCATGGGCGGTTTACCCCGCCTATCTAGTTCGGTTCCGTTCCCCTAATGTTAAGAATTGGCGAATTCCGGATAGGCGGTCTTGTCTTGTGGATATGAAAATAACGCCAGCTCCGGGTTCGGCCCCGCATCATGATCGCTAATGTAAAGAAGACCCGAAGGTACGGATCAGCCGAGACCCCCGGCCACAAAACCAACCTCCGTGTCAACCCGTATTTTCCCCTAATGTTAGGCGTAACCGTGATTCCTTGAAAAATCCATTATCCATGAGTTTTGCACCTCCAATCAGCCAGGTCATGGTTACAACCGACGGAGGACTTTCCTCCCACACTAGTCCACTTCGAGGCAAGGAGACGCATATTGTGCAGGAACGATTCAATTGTGGCCTTTTCAAGGCTGCTCTTATTGTATTGCTACCTTCATCTAGTGTGGAGCCGAGATCTCATACTTGAGGCTTGGGGTAGGCTGCTTGTGTCTCCGTCTCTCGGTTAATGCCAAAGTTCTTCCAGTACCGATAGTCCTTGATGGACACGACTGATGTCTGGAAGGCAAGTACACTAGCGCGAATATGTTAGCATCTGGATTTCAAATAGAACTAGGCCGGTAATTGAGTAGAGGCAAAGAAACCTACATCAGCACCATGACGATGAGAGTCACGATCCAGCTGATGGCACAGCTACCACCCGTGCAGAATCTTCCGTTCGCCTGGCACAACAGGCCAAAGGCGACGAACCAAAACACAATCTCCATGGTATTGAGGATAGCGTTGGCTTTGAGTGAAGCCCACTTCTTGAAGCGTTCCTTGTGAGTCGTCAGGAGTTGGTAGCCGATAATGATGAGAGACTTGAAGCCCTGTATCCAGCCGTCCAAGGTCAGCCCCGATCCTCGACAATAACATTTGCGACATGGAAGTATCGCAAACTTTTCCCAGCATCGAAGAACGTACCATTGTAAGAGCCATAATGTTGCCGCGAGTGAAGGGAACCGGCATAGCCATGCGCCAGATGGTGAGGATGATGGCCAGTACCATCAAGGCGACCTGGGCGATGTGGATTTTGGTCTTGTATCTGGCATCGAAAACCCGACCGTCAAAGAAGTCGCGAATACCCATAATGACGAGAATTGTTGATCTTGTGTTTGCGGAGTAAAATCTTCGTGCTGACCCGGTGGTTTTGATGGATTGGATTTCGGGTTGTCTGTAATAGGTCGATGAATGCTTTTGTAGGTCTGATGGGGCAGTCAAATTGGGAATTTCGCACAAGATTTGAGGTTGAACAGTTTCTTTATGTATGTTCATCAACTTTTGTTTACATGTATTCGTTATGGCTCGGCAACTGCCTTTTTGCATATACGCGGAGTTTAGTGAGGACGTATACGCGTATAAGGTTCGAACACCAACTGCATCGCCACAACGACTCGAGACAATGGCTAAAGGACTCCACACCCCAGATTCTATATCGAGTCTTACAGGTGAGATTAAAGCCGGCTAACTAAAGGGCGGTTAACCGTAACACCCATAATTAAAGTTGCCGCGTGGCATGCATGACCCGATTGCTTGGCTCAAGGCTTTAAGTAGTCGCATAGATTCCAGATCGCTGATCAAGGGTTTAGGGGTTTCCTCGGCGCTACGTATGCTACGGCGTAGAGAGCGTACGCGATGATTTGTGTACGCGTTTATCTTAGATCTTGCTCTGGGGCCGTGCTCGCCTGGGCAGGCGCGTTGTTACCCAATTGCCAGTCACTTGCTCGTATAATTAGATGGAATTTGAAACCGCCGTACGCGTTGCCTGTGCAGCTGTTGACAATTGGCGCAACGAAGCTGACAAAGGCGTTCTGCGTATTCAAATTTGAGTCGGTAATCGGTTCAGTGATAACAGCCGTCTTAGATCTAAAAGCAGTATTTGAAGAACATCCGAGGATAAACATATTCGCTCAACAACAGCGTTGTCTACACTCAGCTTACTAGGTAGGCAAAGGCTGAGTCGCGGCTCGTCCCTTCACTTGATCCCTCCACCAAGGAGGATTCTATTTAGTTCGTCGCCTTGATCGTTCCCGAAGATTTCTTGCTTTGGGGCTTTTGAGAGTGACAAGGTTCTTGTCCCTCATAGTGCACGACACTGGCAAGATGGCACTACACAGCTCACGGGTGCTGGCCTGCCAACCAGAGGAAAATGGAGGGGGTTCGATCTCAAAGTTGCATCCCTCGATCTCGGGAATATTACGTGCCATATTGATAACAGAGCTGGATTCAGTTGTCGTAAAACTTCATGCTGAAGTCTCCTTGGTGGCTTGAGAAACTTTGGCTCTGCCCCAGGGCATAGTTATGAATGACGAAACTGTGTTGGCTGGCACGATAGCAGATCGCAGGCTGTTCTCCGCGTGCCTTAGTTCTCATGAACTTACTGCTAGTATTCAATGCCTGATGCATGTGCACTTTGACAATACCCAAATGTCGGGCCGGATCCCTGCTCACTGCGCCCAGTAAAGTTGACTGTGACAAATTGATAGTGCCAGAACCTCACGCGCCATGGAACCGACGATGACGAAGTGGAAGAATTGAGGAAGTTAAAACCCGAAGTCTTGTTCCTGAGAAAGACGCAAAATTTTGGGGCTCTGCAAATCCCTTTATCAGGTCAAGCTTACGTAGAGAACCATCGATGCATAGCAAAACTATTGTACGTTGCGGGGCGTTAAGACGGCCTCCGTGAAAGCCGGCGCCGGCGCCGCAGTGCCGTCTTACCGCATTTCAGGGCATCAGCACACATCGGAAGCTCCGGGATACGGCTAGTATGTTCGCGCGAATAGACAATCACCCTGTTATCAAAAAAGCTTAAATCCCATGACTATTTCCCGAGGGCTTCGCAGAGGGCAAAGCTCGCCGCGAAATGGGCCGGTAATTACCTTCATCGCTATATTAACAGCAGACTTTTGACAACACTGGTGAACCTTGTGAAGCCGGTATCCCTGTAGTACACGTCCACCACGCCCGTCAGAACGCGTTATTAAAAAAAAAAAAGTCAAGCATGCTAATCGCAAGATATAATTGCGCACTTCAATCGGCCCATGGCCGACCTCGCACAGTTGTCGCTATGGCAAAATCTAAGCGGTGATAAGTGTCTGGTAGAAGTGAACACTCCTTCCGCAAAATCAGCCAGACCCGACGAACATTCCCCAAGACATGGCTTCGCTGCCACTCGAGCTCGTGGAGCAAATCTGCTCATTACTTTGCTTCCATTGTCAACACCCAGACACTTTCCCCGATGCCGGAAGCGACGATTATCGACTCAGCAAAAGGGCACTATCGCGACTTTGCCGCGTTTCCAGACGATTTTGCGCCGTTGCTCAGCCGTTCCTTTTCCACGACTACGCCACAGGCGGATTACTTCAAAGGCATGAAAGCGGTATTGTAGCACAATCTGGCAAGCCCTCACAATACGACGAATACGACGACAAGCTGCCCGTCTTCCTGCGCAGCATTATACAGCGCCCGGATCTGGCATCGCACATTAGAACGCTCCAGCTGGTAGAGAACGACGTGATCAGTGGGTGCACGCCGGAAGTAGCTCCCCTCCTCATCAAAGCGACCGAAGACGCTGGTGCGCTACGGCACGCTCCAAGTAGAGGCTATCTCCAAACGAAGATATGGAGTGGGTTCTTCGGTCAGCCAGAGGCATTGTTGCGAATCCAGCGGCGGAAGATTCACCATTGGCTTGAGGAGTTGGCGATTCTGCTATCGTCAAATGTCGCTATGCTTCTCACAGCCCGGGACAGCTTTGTGGATTATGAGCATATCAGGGACAGTCGGGCTTCCTTCCCTGCAGTCCGAACGATTGCTCTTAGGGGTGTCAAGAAGAACCATCATATTTACGAAGCCTCTGCACTCTTCGCCGCGGCGCCGAGTCTCGAGAACCTAGAATCAATGCAGTGCAGTCTCTTCGACGGTCAGAGTCCTTGGACTCTTGTCAAGCCTTGGACACTGAAGTTGGGTAATGTGCGGAGATTATCGCTGAGCGAGATAGGGTTCGAGGATCTCCATCTGCTGGTGAAGTGCTGCCCGAATTTGGAGGAGCTGGCAGTCACGGCAATAGAAATCTACCGCAACTCGGGATTCGACTATTGGGATGTGTCAAAATTGCTTCAGACTCTTGACCCGATTCGCCATAATTTACGAAAATTGCGCCTTTCTCACGAGTCTAGACGATCGCGCAGGGAAGATCCCCGGCCAATCACTTCTGGTGGAATAGTCTGGTCCTTTCGCGGCTTCGAAAATCTAGAAGAGCTTGCATTTGATCAAGCGGCGATCGACATTAGTCCGCGAGCAGCTCCCGTGGAAGATGGCATGGGCTTGTACACCAAATGGAGCTTAGCTGAACTCTTGCCAGCGTCGGTTCGACAGGTTGAGATCTTGCATGCCGATCAAAACTGCAAGGAGAAGCTCAGGCAGCTTGCCGAAGAATGTGCCTCCGCGTTACCCAGTCTGAAGGTTGTTCAGGTCAACTTTGACAAGTCCACGGACGAAAGCGACATTGATCCGGAGTGCATAGACGTCATGAACGTGTATTTCTAATCGCCAGTTATCAAAAATGATGTGGGTTATAGGCAACCTCGAGAAGGATGGCGTGACGTTGATTAAGGGCGACGTGGCTTGAATCAGGGTCGATCCCTGATTCGACCGGACATTTGCACGAGGAATGACAGTAGAGTATTGACGAAGTTAAACTAATAGATAGATTATAGAAACGAGAGCATTGCATAGCATTTTCGGTCTGAACGCAGATTGGATGAAGAAGCCGGACACCCTTGACGCCTGGCACATAAAATTGAATATTATAGACAAAATTGGTCATCACAACTATGCCAGAACCCAGGCGATAGATCAGGTGTAGTCCGAAAGGCCTCGGCGAGGACAGTTCAACTGTCGAGGATAAGACATTTGGCCGACCATGATGCGCTCGTCTCCTAGCAAGCATGTAGAGCAAGCGAGGTCGGTAATACCTTGAACGACAGTCAAGCTCCGAAGCGGTTTAACAGTCCTGGGACCGTGGCCCGGAACCTCGATCTCGGTATGTAGCTGGCACAAACAATAGCGGGCCGGATACGCAAGTCAAAGACATGGACTGAGACGGAGCGAACGCTTCAAGCGACCAGAGATTACACCGATCGCGTATGCGTTGCAAGTGATGCTTGTTAAACCTCGCCGTGCAAACCGCATCCAAGGGCTACAACAGACGACCGAGCGTTCCACACGCACATTCAAGTGCGGCCGCCATTGCCTCATTGGATCGTTTGTTTGCTCGTCAGTCAAAAACAACGACGGGCATGCCGGCAGCCGGGGTTGATGTCGTTGTCGATGCTGATATCCCTCATTGGTTTCTCGTCAAATGCCCGCAATGAGCCGAGTTCTGGAACAGTCTCGTCGCCGAATACATTGCTCGATCATGTCTCAGATCAGCCGCAATAAGTGGACGGAGGATAGATACGGCGGTGGTTCTGAGAGGTGCGCCTGCAAAGCACTGCAGCGACAGCAGCCACTTGTTTCGAAACGCCTCTGGCTGATTCCTCGCATGGTGTCAACGGCTTTATGGACAGGGGGACGGGTTGAGCTAGAGCTAAATAGGGGCGAGAGAGCGAAAGGCCAGCTTCGAAAGTAGAGATGTAGACGACCTGGAATTTGTTGAAAACTTTGTGGCGGCGCCAATGGTGTCTTTGACTCCCGAGATATCCCTAGTCTGGTACTGAGGTAGTACCGGCCGCCGACGACAGCACCTCGGAGTAAAGGCAACGTTGATTTGCTGGTGAAGATACCCTGAGGCCGAGTCGGTCCACGGCAGAGGGCTTGTCGACGTTGATGGCATGAAGTTGGTGCAACGAGACGACGTAGAGACTCGTGGCAGAGCGCAAGGGCCGGGAAAGCGGTTGCATGTTGAAAGTACGACGCAAACATTCGAGGTATGTGCCTCGATCGAGGTGTCATGTCTCGCGGCCTTGTTTGGGGGAGACTGCATAGAGTAAATGTCGAGTACCATGCCCCACACGGGAAGATAAGGACAGGGCGAGGCAAGATCGTCTCAATATGAGCACTGAGTGGACTGAATGCATGAACATGTTCGCATCGCATTTGTGTCAAAAGGAAACGTAGCGCCGATCCCATCTCTGTAGCAGAAGCGCGTGTCGTGGTGTTATGGTGTTGTGGATGTAACCTCCCATCGATCTCGAGCCACGTGCGTCACCGTGTCTATAGTCATGCTCCCTTGTCTTTTTGTAGAAATAAGAGACCTGCTATGATGAGAGGTTGGATCGCCGAGTTGACGATCACTGATGCGAGGAGCGCGAGCCTGGCCGCCTTCTCCATTGATAGCGTGATAACAGGCAAGGCGAGGGGTAGGTCCTTGTCAAGGAGGCATAGGATGCCGATGGAACAAACGAGACGCCAGCAATTATTAGAAACCTTGAAGAGGATATGGCGACAGTTGTCGCACAACGGGGTGGCACATTGAGGAACAGTCGAACCCAAGTCGGAGACCCAAACGACCCAAGGCGGGTTGACAGAGCGGCAGGAATGCATTTCGGTCCCGCGAAGGCAGCGAGGGTTCTCCCGGTCGCAACCAAAACTCTGGAAACTGTTCCAATGGTTGGACAATCTGGGGTGTCGAGTCTGTGGTGCGACTAAATCTGACAAGTGACAAGAGATGGGCGAGCGTAACTGTGGTCCTTGATTACTTGGAGGACTCCCTCCGTGATGCTAAGCCTCACCGCCGAATGAGAACTTGGGGGGCTCCGTCTGGCCACCTACATCTAACGGCTTCGCTAGAACCTGTCCGTGTTGGTTTCGTGCGGCGTAGTGTCTCGCTTCCTGACGGGCCATTCGAAAATGCCGAGGGAGAACAGTGGGAGAATTCGAGACAATCCAATGTCAAGGTCCGAATGGAGAAGTCAAAGAGAAAGTGACCTTTGTGCAAAGCAACATGGACGGAGTTGTTGAAGCGGAGGAGCCATCCCTTACCTTACATTAGTCATCACCCGAGTGATGACTAATGCGCAATTTTTGCACGTGACCACACCCATCGGCGCGGCGGTACGTACTCGTCTCCCGGAAATGGACGCAGAGCAAACGGAGGAAGTCGCGCGGTGCCGTTGACATCCATCAAACTGCACGTCAATAACCTTTGATCAATCTATCGGGCACTTGCATTCAACAGTTCAACGTCAGGCTGGATGTGTCAAGTGAGCGGCATCTAAGACCCTCGAAATGATTGCAGCATCGTGCAGAAGACGCAGCCTGCCACCCTTTCTCACCACTTGAGGCCCCTCGTTGTACGACTTGGAGATGCCCTCGCCCATCCCACCACATCACTGAGCAATTGTCTTAAACCCTGACCCGTCTCGTCTCTCTTGGATGACCCTTACCGAAGCCGTCTCCTCTGGTCCAACCTTCATCCGCCAACATCCAATGGCTCGGAGTTTACTAGGAACCCGCCGATGACGCTCTCTACCCGTCTCTGGCCTTGGAGCCTCCCGTCTTTCGCCATTCCGTGTGGGTGTCGCGTCCTTCCGCTGCCCTTACTGCCTAGTCTTAAGTGCGACGGGGGTTATGATAATCTACTACCCCAGTCCAAGTACCGTGTGCATGCTCAGTGCCGGCGCTTGCTAACTTGCCTTGTCGGCCAACGTCCACTTACTGTATCTTGTGCTAGTTCATCATCATCATCATCATCCCGACTACGCCACCAGGTATGGCTCCAGCTTACACAGCACACCGTTCGGCGCATGGAGGAAGAGTCCCCAAGACACCTGAGACAACGTCTGGCCCCCTCCCAGGGTACCATCTCTCGTACAACACCAAGAGACCGATCCTTGGCGTCCGCTTCCCGTTCAACAGCCAGAGTCAGAGTCAGCGCTACCTCACCTTCTGCACTCCTCCCCTTACCGGAAGCAAGCCGGTGTGACATGGGAGCCCAGACAAGTGTCTCGGGGACTTGCGCTCTCTACTATGCCAGCGCGACCATCACCGTCTGCTTCCGACCCCAGCATCCACGTCCTCGGCAAGGCCATGGGCTTGGTCGGAAGTGCCAGCGAGGACTGACACGTTCAACACACGCAACTTGATCTATATAGAATCCGTGATCTTCTCCCATACAATACCCTTGTTTCTCAGTCTCCCCATCAGGATAAACAAACAAGATCAACAGAGTAGCGTTGCCATTTCATCTGCCTCCCGCATCGTGTCACTGCTCCATCCCGAGTACCCGACTCTACTTCACTGGCACTTGTAGACCTACTCAACCCTCTCTACAGTATTCGACAATCTCGTCGTCGTCGCCAACATGTTCGACGCTCAGAAGGCCGCGGTGCCGTCCTTCATGGCTCCTCCGACATTCCTGCAGTCAAGAGCGTCAACCCTAACACCAAGCGACTCGAGCTCAAACTACGATGAGATGGAAAAGGACATTGCGAGCTCTGCCGCGTCGTTTCAAGATATACGAATCGACCCTATCCTGCTCCCTCCTGTCCCGTATAGCGAGCTATCAAGGATACCTTCCATCAAGTCAGAACAAGCCGAGATCGTAAATAACGAAGATGATCTTGAATATCCCAAGGGAATGAAGCTGGCTTTGATCGTCATGGCATTGTGTTTCAGTGTGTTTTTGATGGCTCTTGGTAAGGAACACCCTCCCCCAAATTCCACACCCATTCAACAGGGTAGGGCCACAGCTGACCACAGCCACCACCTAGACAACTCCATCATAGCCACCGCCATCCCACGTATCACGGATGAGTTCAAGAGCTTGAACGACGTCGGCTGGTACGGCAGTGCCTACCTCCTAACAACAGCCTCTCTCCAGCTGCTATTTGGCAAGTTTTACAGCTTTTTCAGCATCAAGTGGGTGTACCTCATCACCATCGCCATCTTCGAGCTGGGCAGCTTGATCTGCGGCGTCGCGCCCAACAGTATCGCTCTGATTATTGGCCGCGCCATCGCGGGAGTCGGGTCAGCGGGCATTTTTGCCGGGGCACTCATCATCCTCGCCTATAGCGTGCCCCTCGAGAAGCGTCCCATCTACACTGGTGCCGTCGGTAGCATGTGGGGCATCTCGTCCGTCGCCGGTCCTTTGTTAGGTGGTGTCTTTACGGATAGTCTCACGTGGCGGTGGTGTTTCTACATTAACCTGCCCATTGTAGGTTGATTTCGACTCCTTGTCGTCGATGCCACTGTGCTAACGCTCAGACAGGGAGCCGTCACCATCTTTGTTATTCTCTTCTTCTTCCCTGACCCCGTCCGCTCCATTCCCCAAGAGACATGGCGAACGCGCTTCATCCAGATGGACCCTCTCGGAAACATGCTTTTCATGCCGGCCATCATCTGTCTCCTTCTTGCCCTTCACTGGGGTGGCGTCACATACCCCTGGGCGTCTGCCCGCGTCATCGTCCTCTTCCTGATTTTCGGCTTCGGCATGGCGGGCTTCCTCTACTTGCAGTACCTCGGCCAGGAAAACGCCACGGTTCCGCCGCGCATCTTTAAGCAGCGCTCAGTCTGGTCATCCTCCTTCTTCGCCTTCAACACCGGCGCCGCATTTCTTTTGTCCGTCTACTTCCTGCCCATCTGGTTCCAGTCCGTTCAGGGTGTCTCCGCCGTCAACTCGGGAGTCAGGAACTTGCCTATGCTGGTTAGCAACATCATTGCTTCACTCGTTGCCGGTGCCGCTGTCACTATCTGGGGCTTATACACCCCGTGGATGATTCTCGGCTCGATTCTTATGGGAATTGGATATGGCCTCATTTCCACCTTCAACCCAAACACATCCTCCGCGATGTGGATCGGCTACCAAATTCTCGCCGGTGCCGGAGTCGGCGCCGCTATGCAGCAGCCTCTGATGGCTGTGCAGGTGGTCCTCGACATGGCCGACGTACCCACGGGAACCGCCATCATCATCTTCACACAAACGGTTGGCGGCGCCATCTTTGTCGCCATCGGCCAGACTGTCTTTACGAACAAGCTCGTGGAGAGCCTGGTCGAGTACATCCCGACCATTGACCCCCACTCCGTCATCGCCGCTGGTGTGACGGCCATCCGCAAGACCATCGATCCGTCTCTGCTGCCCGCGGTAGAGCACGCCTACAGTGACGCGCTAGCACAGGCGTTCCTAGTGAGTGCTGTGACGGCCTCTGCGACCATCATTGGCTCCGTGTTTGTGGAGTGGAAGAGTGTCAAGGGCAAGGATGTCCACGTCGGCATGGCGTAGTCGAGGCCCGGAGATGTAGTCGAGCTTCTCGGCGATTTCATTCCTTTGGCTCGGGGCTTTCGCGACCAGAGCTCATCATTTCCCTATGTTCCTTGGCGTGAATTTAGAATGTAAGTTATGAATCGGAAGGCGTTACGGGTTAGGAGCATTTGCTTGGTCTGATCGGGACTGAATAGTCATATTGGTGGGGAACGTCCGTCTACTCAGGATAGCATTGCGCATCTTTTGGAGAATCCTCCGATTGAATGCGGAAGAAGAATAAAAATAGATTAAATGTCAGTCATCATCTGCGATCCCACGTGGTGAAAACCGTCCCGCGCAAGCCGTAAGCACCTTAATCTAGGCCAAGCATTTTTTTTTCTTTGATCTGCATGCTGTCAACTACACTACGACGCACATCTTCTCAACTAATTGCCATCCGCAACGCGGATAACCATCTTCTTGGCGCGGACGATGCCATTCTTCAACCCATCGAGAGCAGTCTTGACGCCCTCGAGGCCCTTGACAACCTCATACGGGTGAGACTTCATCCACCCTGTCCTCAGCGCCTCGGCAAACACCCGCGCCCAGATCAACCCAAACAGCCTGCCCTGGCCCTCCTCCTCGTGCACGAACCCGACACTCGTGACAACGACCTCGACGGTAGGATCAACGTCGCTAAAGTCGTTACCGGGCAATACTGTCGTGATTCTGGGCTTGAACCCCGTGCCCTCCTCGGGCGGGCCGGCGATGGCCTTGCTGAGCATCTGGAACGATCCCTTCTCGCTGACCGTGTCAAACACCTTGAACGACCGCTGTCCGGTCGCCTTGATCACCTCCCTCAGCTTCTCGGCCAACTTATCCTGCGAATCGAACTGCGTGTAATCCAAGAAGACGTCGCCCTTGCCTTCCTCCAGGAGAGGCGTGACGAAAGCGCTGTTCTTGCTTCCGATGGCGATGAGGGGATGCACGCCCGCCTTCTTGGCAAGCTTAATACCAAACGCCCCAATCGCTGTGCTGGCGCCGTAGATCACAACAGGCGCCTTGGTCTCCCTCTTCCGGTCCCAGGGTGAGGGTATCTCGAGCGAGTGGAACAGTGCAACGGCAGCGGTATACGCCGCCAGCGGCACCGTCGCGGCCTCCTCGTAGGACACGCTGGCGGGGAGGTGGAAGGCGGTGTAGGCGGGGACGATGGCGTACTCTGCGAAGCTGCCGTTGGCGGTGCGCATGATGTGGAACCCGGCGACGCGGTCGCCCTTTTCGAACTCGTAGACCTCGGCGCCGACCTTCTCGACTGTGCCGGCTACGTCATCGCCCGAGTTGGAGGCGGCTTGGAACCAAAAGGGGAGTTTCCAGTCCTTTGGGTTTGTGCCGGAGACGATGACTTTGACGAGAAGCTCGCCTGGGCCCGGTTCGGGGATGGGGGAGTCCTTGATATCGACGGAGAGGTCTGCGTTGACGATGGCTTCTTTCATGGTGGGTGGTGATGTGCTTGCTGATGCTTGGGTGGTGGAGTAAGTAATTAGGTACGCCTCTTCTTCGGATGAGACTTGGCTATCTTTAAATTTTAGTAGACTGTCGAGGTGAAGAATGGTTCTGCAATGTATAAGAGTTGAAGCTCTAATGCTCAGGCCAGTGACGTCAAGACTTCCGAGGCCTGAAGCTCTTCTTTATACTCCTAGATTACATGCATCCAGTCTCCATCCCGAATACGTGCCCAAAAAGAGGATACCTCACTCCTCCTAACTCCATACTACACGGCATTAGGTTCCATTGCTCTCTCGGACAAGGGAGCACCCGCTACAACCACTTGGTCCCCCTCCTCAACATCTCCAATACTCTTCCAATCAAACACGGGGCCTCTCTTCGGCGCGAAGGGAAACGCAGGTCCGGGCGAGCCGCTTCCAAAGGGCCCCGCCCGGGTCCCCGCCCCGTGTGTGGTGATCGCACCCACAGTCCATCACATCAGATGAGGGGCAGAGCATGGGCTTCAGGCGGATTACAAATCCAATGTCTAGCAATGTTGCACCCACTAGGTGAGTGGTGAAAGTCCGCTGCCCAAACTCCGCTACTTTAGTCATCTATCGTTATGAAGTCGGAGAGTTGAGACAAATCTCGGTCTCGCTTTCTAGTGAACGCATCATCATTTACCAGGAATTCGATATGTATCAGTTGAGGCTAGTTCAGCCATTGGAAATCCAGAATTCTCTGACGCCCTAGAGTCCTGGCGCCCTAATGCTAATTGTCTTTAGTACTAAGTCATTGGTAGTGTTATGCCTGGCACCTGATCTAATCTGGCAACAACAACAACAACTCAGTATTACCGTATTTCTACATGCACTCAGGGTCTGTTTGTAAACCAATTAAACTACAATATCGTAGATACCGGAGTTATTACTGGGGCTTGAGTCTTATCATGTACAACCACATCAATCAGCACGGACTTTTTATTCGGTCCAACAGGACTCCTGGCATTATTGTTTAACCGCAGCATAGAGATATAATCTTGCGGTACGGGACCTTTCTGACTCTGACAGGCGTCAGGAACAATGGTAGTATCAAACAATTCACTAGTTATATGCCCTTAATATTTCTGAAAAGACATGGAAGCTAAACACAACTCCCGGGAGCCTCTTCAAACGGCTCAAGATCAATCTTTGCCCACCTACAATCCAGGTCCATCCCCAACTCTAGCATACATGTCTTCAATATCATCCTGATACAACTTGAGAACCGCCACCCTCTGGACATTGCCCTTCCCAGCAATGGGGAACGGCTTTTCCTTTCGACTAAACAAAATCCTCTCCTTGGCCAATTGACCAGCCGCATCCAAGATCTCGTTACCCTTCTGCACCATGGGCCAGATACTATCCAGCATTTCCTCTTCCGACGTCCCTTGACCGTCATCAACAAGGTCAATAACAGCACATATATGCCGCCTCCCCGTCCCACCGACAACAACATGCTTCACTGCCGGATGTTGCGCAATCTCCCTCTCCAACAGCATGGGATTCACATTCCACCCAAACTTGGTCACCACAATATCGTCCCTCCTTGAGTAAAACTTCCAATGGTGCGCCTTGGTAGGATGCTTCACAAACAAATCGTTGCTCCGAAAGACGCCGTCGACGACGTTGCTGTGCCAGAAGACGTGCTGCTGCTTCTCCACCCTGGGGTTCCTCACAAACGTCATCTCGTAAACCTGTTCTTGCGGCTCACCTTCGGAGGACCCCTTGACTTCGCAAGGCTCCCAGACGATCCCGCTCTCTTCGTCGTTGAGGCAGAACCAGTCCCAGTCCTCGCGGTCCGTCTCGTGGCCCAGTGCAGCGCCGGCCTCGGTGGACCCGATGAGCTGGTCGAGCTTTGTACGGGCCGAGAGCGCCTCGCCAGCGGGTTTGCTGAGCGCGCCACCCGCGTAAAAGATGAATTTCAGTTTCTTTTCGACGGAGGCGAGGCACAGGGGGGATTTCGCCACCATTTCTAGGTAGATCGGTACTCCCGCCAAGCAGTCGAAGTCGCCGTGCTCAAACATGAGTTCGAGCGTCGACGGCGGTATGGGACCGAGTGTGTTGGGACCCAAGACAAGAACCTTCTTCCGGTAGAGCGGGTCGGTGACGGCGGAGAAGAAGCCAAAGGGGTGGAAGATGGGCATGGTCTGGTAGCAACGCTTCCCCTTCAAGAGGACTTTGTGATAGGATTGTCGGCCATCGAGATCTGGGAGGAAGCGCCAGATGGTATCGACGACGACAAAGGACCTCTGCGTCCAGGTGACGGGTTTGGGCAACCCCGTCGTGCCTGAGGTGTGTCCCACGGCGGCCGGGTCGTCAATGCCCTCCTCGTACGTCCTCGTATAAGGGTACGGCTTCACATGGCCATTGTCGTCAAGAAGACTATCTAGAGATGGTGCGGGAAAGGTCTTCATCGGTCTCGCCGCCAACAGCGGATCAACCATGGCGTCTACGCCCTCGCTCCGCATTACATTGTGACAATCCTTTTTCTCGCAGAGGCTCAAGTTATAAATTAGGCTGTTGAAGTGGGAACACAGCAGGATCTGGTGGCCCGTCTTCATGGCGGCGATGATGTTGACTGCATATCTGATGTCGGGCAGGCCAAAGTAGAGCAACGTCTCGAATGTTGTGCTCTTTCCGATGTTAGCTTCAATGTGCCACGCTACTCGGTCGACCGCTCTTGACAGCTGACGAACGCTGACATCGCGGAACCCGTCGTTGGCGATGTCCTTGCTGATGGCGTATGAAGCCCAGATGCGCTCTGGGTCCTGAGCCGCCTGCTCGGCCACGACATGTGGGATGAGGCGGTGTGTAGTTTCGTCTGCCATCGTCATAGATCTGTTATGACAGCCGATTTTGATAGAATGAACTCAGACCAGCATATGGGTGCAAGAAGCATGCCAAGAAGATGCCAAGTGGAAATCTACATACCCAGCGTGGCTTGTCTTCTTTATACATCGTGAATCCCATGTGGAGAAAGAAGCCGTCGTCACGGATCTCAATCCTTCTAGCCCACATTCCTCTCACGTCAGCTAGGCGGTGCATTAGTCCACTAATTAATCAAAACTTGGGGCAGTTAGGAACTTTGGAAGACAAAGCCGATTTCTGGGGTTAGCCTGCCAATGCAGTGGTCGTAAGCTTAGTTTCGTTTAGCGGCCGGTAACGTCCAGATTGGACGGGGCTCCGAAAGATCGTCACAAAGTCTGACATGATGAAAACGTGGATAGGTCAGGACTGGTCGGGGACTTTGACATAAATGAGCCGCAATAGCCGCTTACTAGAGCCGATGTCACCTGTTGCACTAACACCCCAAAACCTCGAGGTCGTACGGAGTGAGTTGTTCAGTCATCGTTGAGGAGCATTTACGACTTTCCTCGATAGTATCTACAAGACTCAGATGTGACTCTGGAAAAAGTCCACGTAGTCAAAAAAGCTCCTCTTCACCCACCTCGCCAACCCGGGATCCGACCGATTCACACCCATCATGCCATACTGCGCCTCAAAGCTCCCAAACTCATTATTATCAATCCAGCTCCACGCCAGCGCCCCAATAACATTCACACCGTCCTCGTGAATAGCCCTCAAGGTCTCGGTCAAGAAATTCTGATAGTACATTGTCCTCTCGAAATCATACCGCTGCGCATCGTGCGACGTCTCCGCGTCCGCCAGCTGCGGAAACCCAAACTCGGTGACCATGATGCCCGACGGCCGGTACGTGTTCCATACGAAGCCGAATTGCTCTCTCACGTACGAGGGGGCGATGAGGGCGCCGCCTTCGGAGATTGCACCCATTGCCCAGCCGTTGGCTTGGATCGTGGTGAGCGTCACGCACGAGGGCCAGAGGGGGTCTGAGGAGTTGGCCGCGCAGGCTTCGTAGCCGCCTGGTGGGTTCGTCGCGTATTGGGCGCCGTAGGGATCAAAGGCCCAGTAGTCCATGGTGCCGTTGATGTGCGTGAGTTGTTCGTCGGTCAGTGACTTTGTAAGGGTAGTGTTCATCTTGGGCGTGTTGAGGACGACTTCAGGGAACTGTTCTCCCAAGAAGAGGGGGTTGCTCATGATGCCGAGAATGAAGTCCTGGTAGCGGTAGGAGGCTGCGACGTCGTCCAGGTTGCCCGGGTCTAGAGGGACAGCGAGATTGTTTGCGAACTTCATGGTGATCTTGCCCGTGTCTCCGAGAACGTCCTTGTACCAGCGGTAGACATCCGCGTGGGCAAGGAGGAACGCCGTCAATCCGTCGTAGCTGGGCAGGGTGAACTGCACGGCAATGTTTGGCTCGTTGAAAGTGACCCAGTACGGCACTCTATCCGCATACCGCGCCATGACTTGCTTGGCATAGTAGGCGTAGTGATTTGGAAACTCGTCAAGATCGTCAAAGATGCCAACCGGGTTGTCAATGTGCATCAACGTTGCGATTGGGGTGATACCGTACTCTATACAAGTATTGATCACGTCGTCGTAGTGGTCCAACGCCTGCTGGTTGACTGGCGAACCCGCCCTGCCAAACGGCACGACACGAGTCCAGGAGATGGAGAAGGAGAAGTACGGCACACCGAGAGCCGCGAGCCTTGCAATATCCTGCTTGTACAGGAAGTAGTGCATGTCTGCAACATTCGAGTCATTAGTACCGAGCAGTCCCTGACCGTTGACACCAACAACGTCGAGCACAGCAGGGCCGCGACCCTCGATTTGAAGACCTCCCTCGATCTGCCATGCACTGGCAGCCACGCCCCACACAAAGTCGGTAGGGAATTTGAGGTTGACGTTGTCATTTAGGGGTCTGGCGGGCAGTTGAGGGGGGTATACCAGCTCGCTGGACGGGATGGGTGTCGGGGATGCGGTCGTCGTGAAGGGAGGCTCATGCGTGTAAGTGTAGTTTGCCCAGAGAGCGGCGTAGGCGCTCTGGCCGTACTGTCCATCTGGCGATGCTGTAGCCGAGGGGTTGAAGGAATATGTCGTGTAAGTGACGTTCTCCGGCAACAATGTCGAAACCTCGGTAAAGTGCGGTGCGTATGGTGTCGCGATGGTCAGAGGCGATGGCAGCGGCGTCGGGTATCGGTTTACCGTCAGCTGCTCATACGTAAAGGTGCTATAAGACCACGAAATTGCGGCAGTTGGCCGGACGGTCGTCGATGGAGCACCGGATGACTCTAGGGCAGCGGCATACGCCCCAGTCAGGGAGACTGCTGCTAGACCTAGATATGCTTGCAACATTGTCATGATCCCTGGTTGACTGGCTACCTTGCAGGAAATATCAGTCATCTGGGCGAACAGAATATGGGAATCTGGACATGAAGTCTTTTATACATATGATCAATTGAGGCACCGCTGCCCGAATCCTGCCTGCAAACAATCGTTTTCAAACTGTCGACCGGATATCCCGACGTTCCAATGCCAATTTCCTTTACACCCCACACTTTGAACAGTTCCCCGAATCCCCGCACACGTAAACGACTATGAGTTGCATTAGTCCATATAAACCAACGAATTGCAGGTCACATTGGGTCACTTGCGGAGTGCGAGATCTGGGGTCTGGGGTACCTTTGCAACCCATCCCGGCGAGCACTCCATCCCGGCTTTCGGTTCGGGAGGCGTCGTCCAGCGCAGGAAACCCGAAGTTGTCTGTCTCCTCGTACAAGCCTGACGTATTGACCTACTATGGAATTGACCAACTATGGAATTGAGATTCGAGCCATGATGGGTCAAGGAATGGGCAATGATGACCCTTTTAACAGAACCTCAGAAAGAATAATCAGCAGATTAGTCACTCGTTGAAGAGTTGCAAGAAGCGGATGGCCAGCTACGAGAGATTCGGAAAGAGCAAACACAAGAGAGAAAATCGAGGTCTATTCACGGAACGGAGCGGTTCATGGGATGAACAGGTAGATGATGCACTGACCTGTCATAGTCCGAGCCGACGAGGATGGCCACCATGGATATCCGTCCGGGAATCCATACATAACCTGCGTAATCAATCGGCCCTAAAGTGGATCGAAGCTCCCCCACCTCCGGAATATCCAAGAATTTCTCCCCTAACCATGAGCTGAGCTGTGGTAACTTGTGAGCTTCTGAATAACCTTGAATGACGTTACCTTACTGTGTAGCTAAAGAGGCACATGCTCGGTACATGGCAACGGATTAAGCTTCAGGCCGACTGTACACCAAAACAACGGTACGTTTCGATTCAGGTATTGCACTTCTATTTACTGCTAGTGAAAAGGAATGCTATTTGCGGGAGTCATTGCCAATTTGGTAAACACTCCACGTCCTTCATGGAAAGTACCCCACGGCCCAAAACTTCACAGCGTAACCCATACCTGATCTTCGCCGGTAGAGTCTCAGACTTTTATACGTGATCATCGAGCCAAAGCCGAAACTCTTTCTACCGAGTGAATTCTCTTGATTAGTCTAGTCATGTTTAACGTGCGTGTCTCTCTACATCTCGGCGCCCGGTAGTTCCTGATACTGCAGTGGATGATCAGAGGAGGGAGCTGGCATGGCCGTGATTAGATTGGGCGACAACTTCTGCAACATCAAGAGGCGTGAAGTCGCGTTTACACTGACTCGGTTTCATGGCAGGCTGCAACCGCTCAATGTCGATGTTCTTGACGACTGGATCGAATGATACGGATCGCCGGATGCTCTTCGCGGCCGCAGACCGCTTCTTCAATGGCGTGCCCAGCGTGCCCAACGACGGAGCGCGCTTGGCAGTGTTGGCGGGATCAATCAACATGAACCTGGCCTCAGGCGTATTCAGGAGCGCGAGCGCCCGAGCTTTCACCCTTTTCAACAGCTCCGGGTCTGATGTTGATTTGGGAAATGTTGATGCCAATGGCGTTAAGATGTTGTGCCGAGGCTGACACTCTTTACGAGACTTAACCTCCGTCGCGGGGTTCGGAACGTAGAGCTCTCGTCGAGGTTGAGGACCATTTCCGTGAGACACCGCCAGACCAAGCTCTGGCATGCTCCACTTTGCGGCCGAGGCAGCCTGTGGCTTCGCATCGTTGACGGCTACTGAAGGTCAGCACAATTTCGAATCAAGAGTAAGAAACGAGATAGCGTACAAGAGACTAAATTGTCGGTTGTAGAGTCTGGGGCGTCTAATGAAGTCAATGGTGCTGCACCCCGTTTTTGTAGGCCCTCTGTGGGGAAACTGCTTGAGTTGAGGTCGCCATGAGGGTCTTTGCCAGCCGGAAATTCCCAATACATGTGATTTAATGGTCCATGGTTGTGAGCAGGTAGACCAGTGGTATCTTGATGCATGAGGTAAGGGTACGCTGCGCTGACTGAGGCGGGCAAAACACCGGTGTGTGATGGATTTCGACGGATAGCACGACCCTGGGACTCTTCTATAGCACACTGAACGGAATCTCCAGTCGAATGGAGCCGGCCTGAGGGGTTCGATGCTGTTTGGAAGACTGGCAAGATCGCGGGCGCTGGAGTTGAAGACAAAGGCAGTTGAGGCGGATCTCTCACAAGCCTTGTAGGCCATTGCGGAGAAGCCAGATCGTGGCCTGTCGAATAGACTGCTGAGGGAAAGCCATGTGCCGGCGTGGCACTCTCCCACATGTGTCGGTTCGGCCAGGCAATGGCAGCTTCCTCGAGCGTCTCTGTTGCATTAGAAATAATTAGCCCGCAGTCCAGACAGCGAACCGAGTCACTAGCTGCTACCGACCTAGTGGAGCGTGACAGAAAGAAAATGCAGCGACGTTTTTGATGTGGTCCAAGGAAAGAGTCGTCGGGTCACGCTGGACTGCTTCCGTGACGATAACTTGGATGCGGCCAAGGGATGCAGCAGGATTCCAGGAGTATTCTTGCAAATATTTCTCGTTGAACGCAGGGAACCTGATTAGATCGCGGTCACCGTGTTTGTTTGGTTCTGCACAGAGACAGATCAGCGGCATATTCCTCGGCGAGTTCATGCATCGGCAACTGTGTCGACTTACTGAGACTCTGAGAGATGGGAAGAGGCGTCCGCCGACCTTGGTTGAATACGTCCTCGCTGAAAGTCCGTTAGAAGCTGTAAGCGATACCGACATCGGCTGCAAAATTCTTACGCGACGAGTTCTCCATCGATGTAAACCCGAGCCGCAAAAACTACGAGGTTGGCGTTTTGATTCGGGTTGCTGATAGAAGGGATTGTCCAAGAAAAGATGGAAACCGTGAGCGGCATGTTGCGAAGAAGACTGGGGACGAAGCCATGAACAACCGGCAAGCCAAAAGACCCCGGAGATGATGCTGGTTTCGATTCTGTCGGGGCATCTATTAATCAGCAAAGAAACATCCATGACCGCAGAGCTCGTCAAGACTGACCAAGGTCCGGAATGACGGAGCAGTCTGTCTTGAACTCCTTCAGCGGCACCGATCCACTGCCGGGGAACAGCAGGACGTCCCAATTATCGTAACGCATGTTGGAACTCCCCACGGTATCTAGTCGAGCGCGACGATGGGTGAATTCTCTGTTGTTGGCAGAAACGCGAGCAGGCGATGGCGGGTGCGACTAACGCCGAGTCCGATGATCTAGATTAATATGCTGGAAACACTGAACAAAGCGGTTGTTTGTTTGACGTCGAGTCTGTTTACTGAGTGATGGTGGAAGGAGAAGAAGTCTTTGGCACGGCAAGCTGCCGTACCTCCTTCGCCCAAGGGGCAAGCAGAGATGGAAGTGAGATGCCTCGTGGAAAGTAGGAGCTGCCATACATTTCTCCGCCATTCTACACCAAGAGGCCGACGCCAGCCGGGCACTTGCCCTTCAGCTGCGAAGAACTGCCCTAGGTATAGCCAAGTACCTTGCGTTCTTGCCATAAAAGGTGGAAAATCTGTCGCGTCTGCGTCCCACTCCGCCTGTCAGATACAACTGCCTACATCTGTTGTAGGGTCAGCACGGTTGATATCACTGCGGATGATTCTGACTGGAACATTGGCTAAAGACATATGAACTTGTTGCTGGTGGGGTTCCCAAAGGATTTCTTCTTCTGCTCTAAAATACACACATGCGTCACCATTCGTAAACCCCGACATGTCACACTTTTCATGGGTCAGCGTCGCCAGCCTTTCTCGCCTGTCATTATGTTAGTCTCGCAGTTTTAATCTCATATATCTGCTGCAGAACCTACCCGCAGAGCGCTAGCACCTCCCAACTCCCTCTCGAGTCCATCTGGGAATTCTCTCGGGTATGAAGCCTTATCGGGGTAGCTGGCCTTAACGACACCGCAGACACCGAGGAAGACGACGATAAAGGCACCAATCTGGGCCAGGCCCTTGCCGGTGGTGGTCCAGGTGTACTCGAAGGGGGAGAACATGCCGAGCAAGTCGTGGTCTTCGTGGACAGGCTCGCCAAAGTTGCGACGCTCCTGCTTGTCCCACCAGTCGCCGTGGGGGTCGCGGAACTGTCTCTTGATGAAGGGAGGGTTGATGTATCCACCGTTCTGCGCGTCTCCAAGTTAGCCACGGCTACCGAGCCTCTCTCTCCGTTTCTCTCGCCGCCAATTGCCGTGTCACTGACCATGTTGGGGTCTTCCGCGTCAGACAGAGTCGGGTACTCGGGGTACTTCTCCTCGAGAACCTTGCGGTCGTTGAACTGAGGAGGGAAGAAGGTACGTTGTTGGACAATCGGGGTTCGTCGGGCGGCCTGGACGGCGCCGCGGACCGTCGAGGCCCGCGCAAATCGTTGGGACAGCATCTGCGGAAGAGGCGGATTAGATTGTCACAATGATCTACGAGTCAATTGAGGGTTGAATTGGCATACCGTGGCCGAGATTGTGGTTCCGATGCGGGCCCAATTGCTTGGTATTTTTGGATGTGATGTCGTTGCAGGTCTGAGCCGAAGCTTCGGTCGATTGATGATTGCTAGCCAAATCCCTCGATTGTGGTTGGCCAGCCTGGATGCGGTGAATGCCTGAGGCGTTCAATGTTCACAACTGGTCACTTTTTTGAGGTGCGCGCCAGCCAGAGAACGAGGTGGGGTACTTTGGTGGAAAACCGGCCTCTGGTTGGATAGAATCACCCTGACTCCTGTCACCCATTTCGTTGATTCAAGGGAGCAAAGTCCCCCAAACACTACTCTTCTTTTCATTGGTGGTTCGACTCACAGTGGTGTGTAGCTGCCTGCCCGTACCTCAGGGCAGCATCAATCGTCCGCCGTCACCACCCGAACGACCTCTATGCCCCTACGCCCCCCGAGTCTGAGGCCAAGCACCAACGTGCTCTTTTCGGCTAGCCCAAGCAAGGCCGGAGCTGCATCTTTGCAAAAAAATCTATCATCAAACTTTTTGCTGGCGACGCTGGTTTTGCATCCTGTTTCCACCGCAGCCGGCCACCAAGACGTGTCATCATGTTCAAACTCGAAACTAGAATTCTCTGAGCATACACCATTCCATAGACGTTAATTTTGACGCGTCAGATGCCGGCCCCGTCGAGATCACGGCCCCATCTTGCGTCTGCCCCCCGTTGCTATCATGAACAAGACCGCGTCGCCCGACCCTGCGCAACCCACCAACGAGGTCATCGACTCCCAACGCGACGAACAAACCGCGACAGTACCTCAATATGATACCGATCCGCCCTCATCACCGCTCGAATCCCTCGGATCCGACGATTTCGAAGGCCAACTGACCCCCAACGGCAACGATTTCATCGGCCTACCCCTCCGCTCACCATCACCCACATCACCATTATCTCCGTCAACCCCCTCGCCCTCACCTCCACCTCCCGCGCCCTCCTCCGACATCGACGATGAACGCCCTTCCAAACGACGTCGCGTCTCCACGCCATCTGCGCCTGGGTCTGGCCAGAAAAAGAAACAAATCTCCCCGCCGTGGAAGAGGATCACCGCCGAGGGCCCGACCTCTTTCATCGATAATGGCAGACGCAAGTCTGGTCGAATTAACACCATCCCCCTCGAGTTCCATCCGCCATCCGGCAAGCGAATGACAAGAGGAGCTCTTAACAGTAGTCCACCCTCCAAGAACAAGTATGCTTCTACGAACGGCCACGCCGCGACGCCCACTCCAAACGGAACCTCCAAGTCCAAGACTCCCTCGCGAAAACCATCAGCAGCAAAGCCCGCACCGCCACCGCCCAAGACCTCCAACCGAAAATTGACTGCGAACGAGACCAAGTCTACCTCCCGATCCACGCGCAAGCGAAGCCCTTCCCCATCTGCTCAACCAACTAGGCAGTCAACGCGGACAAGGCGGGGCCGCCGCAGCTCCATCGACGATGAGGTAGCGAGAACTTCGGCGGGTAGCCCGAACCGTACGCGGATTAAGTTGCGTGTACGCGCGACCGAGCTACCCGTTGTACATCCGGGACAAGTCAGCAAAAGGCTAAGAATTGGCCCCAACTTCGAAGAATTCTGGGAAAAGGCGCAGGCAATACCCGTTGAAGATGGTGGCATGTACGTCCCAGAGGAGGGGCCTAGCTACACTGATGAGATGGCTCAAAAGGATGCTCAGGTTGTCTTGCGCATTGAAGAGGCCGTAGAGCCTGGCGGTATCCTTTCACAAGAGCGCTGCACCCTGTTTGTTCCCGAGGCGGAAGAGGAACCACCACGCCAATGGGCCCATGCAGATCACATGGCCAAGGCTGTTACCAACTTCCGCAAGCTAATGGTAGCAGAGCAGCAAAGACATCGGGCGCAGGCCAAGAGGATTGCCGAAGCTTGTAAGGACGCCTGGCTCCGGCGCCAACCAAAATCAGCAGAAGAACTCGAGGCCGAGGCGCGCTTTGTGTGGATCGGGCGATACAGAGTTGTTGTCAAAAGCATGTTTGGAACCTGGGAGAATGTTCGGTACGAGATTAATCGGCGGAGGATTCAAGAATGGGAAGCGGAGGAGCAGCGCCGGGTCAAGGCTGCGCTTCAGGAGGCAGTCAATCTCTCAGAGCAGAAGCTGCAGGCAAGAAGAACACAGGCGGACTCGGACATATCCGACGAAGATGACCTCGACGATGACGACAATGACGAGGACCTTGACGACCTCGACAGCGACCTCGAAAATAGCCAAGCAATGTCGGTAGACGCGGATGATGATGACTCCGGCAATGACGACGACGACGATGTCATGTCATCTTCAGAGGAGGAGGAAGTTGGCGAAGATCACACTGGCGATGCTGGTGACGAGAAGCTCACTATGGAACAGCTTCGTGCCAAATACGCCAACCTGCCGGAGCTTCCTCCCTTCGAGCAAGCCGAACAGAAATTCACTAATGGCGTTGAGTCCGAGGCAGACTCAAGAATTGTGGCAACCAGCCCCGGAGAAGAGACCAGCGATGAGTCCATCGACATGGATGACGATATGGGATCCACCGACATTGACGACAGCGATGACGGCTCTGGCGCGGATGAAGAGTCGGAAGAGGAAGATGGAGACGAGGAGCCCTCTGGATTGTTGGGTATGCTCTTCGGGAAATCTGAGTTGAAGAAGATCAAGGATGAAGCGCCGCCTGACGACAAGAAGCCACCTGAAAGCACTGCAGCCTTGGTGGCTGATGGCGCATCCCCACGAGCAGAGGCGTCGGTGAACTTCAGGAGCGAGATTGGGGAGGATGAAGATGACGATGAAGTGTCTCTGATTCAACATCCCGGTATCTTCTTGGACGGTGATGAGATGGAGATTGACACAGAACTACAAGCTACTGTGCCACTAGGCGCTGGCGACCAGGATGATGGTGTCGAAATTGCAGTCTCCGAGAAGGAGCCCACCATGCCCCTACAGTCGCTCAAGTCGGATGAGGCCTTGGTCAATGGCGTGGACAAGGAACCAACAGTCACGAGTGTAGAAGTTATCACCAACGGGATACCAGAGGTAATGGAATCTGCTGATACGGAAATGGCAGACGCGCCATCAAAAAAACCAGAGGCGTCAATACCCTCGGCGCCATCTACGACTGCTATGGTCCCAACGAAACATGTCACCCCTGATACCGATATCGTTACCGTCCCGCCAAGTCGAGAACAAAGTCATTCGCCCCCTACGTCCGACACAAAGCCTTCAGATGTTGACACGATGTCTTTGGCAACCCCGGGGGCAAAGGATGTTGTCAGTCGGTCAGCTTCACCAACACCCAATTCACAACAGACGCAAATCCCGTTTTTACTCCGCGGTACTCTGCGTGAATATCAACATCATGGACTGGACTGGCTAGCGGGACTGTATGCCAACAACACCAACGGCATTCTTGCAGATGAGATGGGTCTTGGCAAAACCATCCAGACCATTTCCCTACTCGCTCATCTTGCTTGCCACCATGAGGTTTGGGGACCGCATCTGGTGATTGTACCAACGAGTGTCATGCTCAACTGGGAGATGGAGTTCAAGAAATGGTGTCCTGGTTTCAAGATTCTCTCCTACTACGGCACTCAAGAGGAGAGGAAACGCAAGCGGCAGGGATGGAACAATGATGACGTATGGAACGTCTGCATCACATCTTACCAGCTTGTCATCCAGGACCAACAGGTCTTCAAACGCCGGAGGTGGCACTATATGATCCTCGACGAGGCTCACAACATCAAGAACTTCAAATCCCAGCGGTGGCAGACGCTACTTGGTTTCAATACTCGGGCAAGGCTTCTACTTACAGGCACTCCACTTCAAAATAACCTTACCGAGTTGTGGTCGCTGCTGTTCTTCCTTATGCCAGCCGAAAATGGCGTCGGTGGGTTCGCAGACTTACAAGAGTTCCACGATTGGTTCCACAAGCCAGAGTCTCAAATCCTGGAAAACGGCCGCGAGACGATGGACGAGGAAGCACGAGCGATCATTTCCAAGTTGCACAAGGTCTTGCGACCATATCTACTACGAAGACTCAAGGCCGACGTCGAAAAACAAATGCCGGCCAAGTACGAGCACGTCGAGTTCTGTCGCCTGTCGAAGCGTCAGCGTGAATTGTATGATGGCTTCTTGGCCCGCACAGATACCAGGGAGACGCTATCTTCTGGTAACTATCTGTCCATCATCAACTGTCTGATGCAGTTGCGGAAAGTCTGCAACCATCCCGATCTTTTCGTGGACCGCCCTATCATGACGTCCTTTAGGATGCAGAAATCCGTTCCGGCAGAATACCAGGTTACCGATCAGTTCCTACACCGATCTTTACTTGCAGTAGAGCCAATGTCTATTGTTAGCCTGGGCGTTCTCAACATGATTCCAACACAGCACGAGAACATGTCCAACACGACAGCAGAGCGCATTTCGCAGCTCAGCCTTCACAGGGTACTGATGGAACTGAGAGAGGCACAGAACACCAGAGCCCATCTGGCTCGTACAAACCTCGACCCTTCAACAGTTGAGTCAAACATTATGTATCTGGACAGCCTGGCTCGCTGGCGCCGCTTCGAGGAATTGCAGCACAGCGTGTACCTGAACGCTCTCCGCGGCCAACGTCGGCCAATCTATGGCAAGCGCCTGATTGATTTCTTGACGCTCGGGTTAGACGGTAGACCCCGGAAACCTAAGCCAAGAGTTCCTAACAAGATTTTGAATTGGTTTGCGGAGGATTCCGACTTCCTCCGTGCCGTCATCCACCCAGCTGACGAACGAGCCGATGCCATGCAGACGATCATCCAAAAGTTCACATGCGTCACTCCCGCCGTCATCACTCGTGACATGAACGAGGTGATACTGGGAAGAAAGGCGGCTCAGGCCTTTACGGACGAGGACCTCAAACTCTCAGCGCCCGTCCGCTGGGCTCCATTCATGCCCAAGCAGCCACCCATCGATCCATGGCACGAGTCCCGCATGCGTCACAGTATTCAATTCCCTGACAAGCGACTGTTACAATACGACTGTGGAAAGCTTCAAGCCTTGGACAAGCTTCTTCGCAAGCTCCAAGCCGGCGGCCATCGTGCCTTGATCTTCACACAGATGACCAAGGTCCTGGATATCCTCGAGCAGTTCCTCAATATTCACGGCCACAAATACCTTCGACTTGATGGACAAACAAAGATTGAGCAGCGGCAGATTCTCACAGATAGGTTCAACCATGACCCACGCATCTTGTGCTTCATCCTGTCTACACGTTCCGGTGGATTGGGCATCAACCTTACTGGGGCGGATACCGTCATCTTCTACGACCAAGACTGGAACCCAGCCATGGACAAACAGTGCCAGGATCGATGCCATCGTATCGGTCAGACACGAGACGTACACATCTACCGGCTCGTCAGCGAGCACACCATTGAGGCCAACATTCTCCGCAAGGCGTCACAGAAGCAGATGCTTGACGATGTAGTCATCCAGGAGGGCAGTTTCACCACGGACTACTTCAATAAACTTTCCGTGCGGGATGTCCTCGGCACCGAGGGGACCGATCTGGTCGATGATGCCGCTAATGCCGCCATGGACCGCCTTCTAGGTGGAGGAGACAGCGGAGCGTCGAGAACCGTGGCCGAGGACCTTAAGCAAGCCGAAGACCAGGAAGACGTGGAAGCCGCCAAGGCCGCCGAGAAGGAGATTCAAGACGACGACGCCGAGTTCAACGAAAAGAGCGGTGCACCTTCTGGCGCCTCTAGCACCCGCCAAGGTACGCCGCGGGATGACGGGGCCGGCCAACCAGGCAGCGGCCCCGGAAAATCTGGCTTAGGCCGATTCTCGGAATCCGTCGCCCCCTATGAAGCGGTAGAGATTGAACACAACGCGTGGGGTGAGAGAATATATAATGTGGACGAGTACATGCTCCGGACGATGGCGGAGCAGCTCAAGGGCACGGCGCTCGACCTGCCCAAGGATAAGAAGAAGAGTAAAAAGAAGGGTCGCGACACACGGAAGAGGTAGGCTGTCTGTGTTCATGGGAGGGCGGCACCTTTGTGTAATTGGACGGTTGGTTTCTTTTTCTGTATTATATGGTTCTTGCTCGAGAAGGTCTCGAGGAATAGACCTTTGCATGTATTTATTGCTGGGGGTGGGAAGAAAACGGCGTCTGAGAGGACTTTAGCCGTGACGAGGCGTTTTGGGTTGATGGGGGAGGTCCCCATGGAAGCATAGATATGGACGAGAGTGAAAAATCAAGATAAATCTCCAAGCATTCATTATTTGGCTACTCCTATGTACGTGATTTATGGTTCCTAATACTTGTCCATGCGAACCTGAGTCTTGTCAAACCTACGCCATGGACATGGACCCCGCGGCCCCCTTCCTCGCAACCTCCTCACTCCACGCCTTCGCCTCTCTCCTCAACTCTCTCCCAACATACCAAAACGTCGCAGCCGTCCAGACACCAGCCCACACAAACGGCAAAGCCCAACCAACAACGTACGCAGCCTCCCCGCTCCTCAACCCAAAAATCAACGCCGTACAAAGCACAGCACACGCCTCGGCGCCAACAGCCCAAAACACACCCAACCGCCTCAGCATCGCGCGAAAGACGTGGCTCGCCTCGTAGCGCCTATCGAGCGCGACGCGGAAGTCCGTGCCGCCTGAGCCGTCGACGGCGCAGACGTCTTCGATGACGGAGTAGATGCCCGGTCGCAGCTGAGCTTTGTGGGGTACGGAGGAGATGCGGAGCGGGGAGGGGAGGTGGAGAGCGCGGAGGGCGTCGATTAGGAGGAGTTGGGTGCCGAAGACGAGGAGCATTGTTGGGACGGGCATGGAGAGGAGGCGGATTGGGGGGTTTCTTGGGACGGTGCCTCTTGGATGGTGTCAATCATGTGTGACTTGGGATGCTAATGATATTGTAGACGGATGGGAGGAGGGCCACTTACACGATGAGCTCAATCATGATTATGATCCACGCAAAGGAAAAGTTCCAGTGAAACCAGTCGAGATACCACCTATGCGCCCCAATTACACGACATGTGCTGCCTTTACGCCAAAGCCTCCAGAAGCGCACGAAGTACTCGACGATGCTGGCGCCGCCCACGGCCGCGGTGACGATGGAGAAGACGGCGTTGGGGGAGAGTTTCTCCTTTTTTTCCGTGGGCGTGTTCGTTCCCGGGCCGACGCCATACCAAAGGCCAAAATAGAGGGCTATCGGCATGGCGATGGAGTCGAAGAGGATGAGGGTCCAGAAGAGCGCGATTGCTGTCTTGCGGGTGCGGAGGGTGTAGTTCAGGGGCGGGGGAGTCGGTTGGAAGGCCGGGAGGGTTTGGGGAGGATGCCTGGCCGAACCGGGAGCTTCGCCGATGTGGGGTGTGTTTGGGTCCGTTGACGGCCGTGTAGGTGAGTGGGAGCTTCGCCGGGTCATGGCGAGGCTTGGACGGCTGAAGGGACCGTCGTAGCGACGGTCAAAGTCATGGCTTGGTCTGGTGGCGCGCCTCTTTGGGGATCGTGGGGATGAGGGTTGGTTGTGTGGTGCTGATGCTGGGCGCCGGGATGTGTCGATATCTGGCAGATTCTGAGCTTGCGACGTCTTCTCATCAACGTCTCCATCTCTTCTGTCGGAATTGGATTCATGTTGTCGTTGACCATCGGCATGTCGCGTAGAAGCGGGCTTCCGCGGTTGAATAATCTGTAAGCTATGACGACCAAACGTTGTGGGGTCATACTGATGAGAATGGCGATGTTCGGTACTGATATCACTGGAGCGCGGATGCCTCGGATCAGGGGGACTGTAGGCCCCAGGAGCTGCTTTCTCATCCATCGTTGTCAGAAACCAGCGAGATCGTAGACTTCTACGGAACGAGCATAGAGCGTAACACCTTTGAAGAACAATGTAGTGAAGGAAAGGTAACCAACATCGATTCCAGGAGGTTAATTGAGCAATAAATCAAGGAGGATAGCAAGACATCACGTCGCCAAGACTCCAGAAGGAGACGATCTCAACTTTCCGGGACTTCCAACTGATAATCGCACCGGTCGCACTAAACCGATGAATGAGGACCCACGGCTAAAAAAGGCAAATGGAAGATCTGAAGCTTCATTTGTTGGACGAGAGATGTCGGGTGGTGACATTCGGGGGGGCTAGGAGTAGAGGCTCCGCCGGGGAATCAGGGATGATGTCAGTATGAATCCTGTGGCAAACCTGAGAAGCTTCCATGTTCGTCCAACTCAGGGACGTGAGAGCTTCTTCAGGGACAATCAGGTCGGCCGTACCGGCTCTGGAAGATTGATCATGGGAACTTGCCCGATCAACGGCGGAGGTGTCCGTCAACACGCAGAAAGGGATATTGGCTGATGCTTCCTTCGAGTACAATTGACATCATGCGATGAAAGCGCTGTACAAACTTGTAGAGAGGAAGGACTTTCCATGAGAGATAAGATAAACATGTTCTTGCCGCTTAGTCATCTCACCATGAGCTTCGAAGTGATCAGGCTCTCCCAACTCATAGATGCCTGGGCTACCCCTCATTCCAAACATATCTCACTTCTTCGCTGTGAAGCTCATGGTGGCCTTCTCGTTACCTGTAGGTGAGCTGCCCTTATAAGTGTCACCATCCTCCAACCATGCGTCTGATCAATACGGCAACACTGGAGCTCGAGGAGTTTGACCGTGTCCGCACCCCACTGTACGCCATTCTTTCCCACACCTGGGAGGACGGAGAAGTGTCGTTCCAAGAATGGAGCCACCGTGAGACTAGGACAGGAAAGAAAGGCTTTCTCAAGATCGAATCGTTCTGTCGGCTGGCCTCGCGGTACGGGTACACCCACGCTTGGGTAGACACCAATTGCATCGACAAACGCAGCTCTGCCGAGTTGTCTGAGGCTATCAACTCCATGTTTGCCTGGTACAAAGGAGCAGCTATTTGTTACGTTTATATGGCTGACGTATCAGCCTCTAAGGAGAATCGCGCCCTGGACAGTCAATTCCTGAACAGCAAATGGTTTACTCGTGGCTGGACTTTGCAAGAGCTTATTGCACCCCGCCGTATCAACTTCTACGCTCAGGATTGGAGGCTCATTGGAACAAAGCAGAGTTTGCTTGACGCCATACACAGAGCAACCGCAATTGATATAAAGTGTCTTTTAGGTGACACAGCCCCTTCCGAGTTCAGTATTGCCAAAATCATGTCTTGGGCCGCTGGCCGTGTTACAACTCGCCTCGAAGACCAAGCATATTGTCTCCTCGGTCTCTTCGATGTCAACATGCCGCTTATCTACGGGGAGGGCGACAAGGCTTTCCAGAGGCTGCAGCAGGAGATAATCAGGATCTCCGATGATCAGAGCGTCTTTGTCTGCGACATACCGAGCCTGTCCATGACGGCACCCTTGGCTCCGTCTCCTTCGCTCTTCTCCAAGTCAGCAAATGTCAGGTCCTGGTCCCGTCTGGCAGCTCCAACGGCAACGATACCACCGTTTCACACAGTGACCAATGCCGGTCTTTCAATATCTTTACCACTAATTCAAACTTTGTCACCTGAATTCGTTCTGGGCGTTTTGAGTTGCACCACAGTTGAGGAGTATCCCAGGAGCTCCGTTTGCCTACCTTTGTCATCTCACATCAGCGACTACCGGCACCAGTATACTCGAGTATCCCTGCCTGCCCCGTGGATATCGCTCAATTCAACTTCGATAAAGTCCCTCCTTCCATGGCATGAAGAAAACGCCTCGCAGCCTGATTGGTTTTCAGAATTCATACCCGAAAAATCAACGAACATCGTAATCTCCATGCTTTGCCAGGCGGACCGTGACTCCCTCTCAATACGGGTCTTTAAGCCTCTCCAGAAGCTGGGAGGAAAGCTTACCAAGGTCTCTTGCTTCGTCACATTCCCGCGTGGCTTCTCCGACTATCGTCTTTACGCGGCAGACCCCCCCGAGGCGCTGGATGAAGAAACGAGTATAATGGCCATGCTTGATCAGAAATTCACCGATAGAAAGGGTTGCGGCCTGCTTGTCTTCAAAAATAGGTCCCTCGAACGCGGCAACGGTAGATACGTTGGTATCTATCTCGAAGCGGCATTGGAACACAACGGCACTTTGCAAGACTGGCCTCGAGCATGTCGCGTGTTTCCGAATTGGAATAAACGAGACGGCCTTGATGTCGCTACCCAGCACGGCGAAAGTTTTCCGCCCAGTCGCGCAAGCTGGGTTGAAAATGTCTTAGTAACAACCAGGACTGCGATACCGGTCAAACCGAATCATTTGTTATCAGCGACTATCGCGTTGATGGTGGAAATCGTCTTTGACACGGACTACATTCGAAGGCCACTCATGAACGAATCGAATCGTCGTTTTGCGACTCCTCGTTTTGCGGCTCAGAGGGCTCCAACCGGGATCGCCTAATTTTCAGGGACTCGAGCGAGTCTGGCCGCCGCAACCCTCTCTTGAAATTAACATTAGAGCAAAGGTCACGGAACCTGTCAATGAACCTTGACTAGACTTAAATCTTATCATCACCTTTCAGAAGGCAAAATCAATGTAAGAATCAAGTTCGATTGAACAGAACAAACTATGCAGCGCAGCTGCTCCGGCAGCTCAGCTAACCATTCTGTCTCCGCCTATCAATACACTGCACCAAAAGAAACTCGCTAATAATCTTCATATAATCATCAGATCTCCACGATTGGATCCTATTCCATCTTTCTCATCCTCACATTGCGCTGCTTAGGCCATGACCTCGGCGTGAAACTGCTCCTGTGCGCCAGCGGGGGCGGCGGGAGCGGCAGGCGCAGCGGGGGCAGCAGGCGCGGCACCACCGGCGGCACCACCGGCAGCATCACCGCCGAGCTTCTGGATACCACCGTCCAGGGACTGAGTGACCTGATCAACAGACTGCTGAGCAATACCCTGGCCGATGGCGGGGACCTTGGAAACAATGGCACTGCTGAAGTCACCGGCAGTCGCCTTCTGCTGCTTGAGCTGGTCAACGGCGATGGAAGTGGCGCCGAGCTTGTCAAGCTCGGGCTTCTTAGCGACCAAGTCATCAACAGAGGTCTGGACAGCGGTGGTCAAGCCACCGGCTGACTGCTGGAGCGTGAGGGCATCGGTGAGTGAGAGCTCCTGGGCGCCCTGGATTTGCGTGGTACCTTGCTTCAGCGAGGTCTGGACCTTGTTGGAGGCATCGAGCAGGTTGGCGGCGGTGTTGGGATCCGCGGCGCTGAGAGCCTATGCAAGAGCGGGTTAGCTTCGGTCACTGAACAATGTTCAAGTCCTCTTGTCGTACCTTGACAGCGGTGTCGAGCCCGGTGAGCGAGTCCTGGACGTTGGTCAAGGCAGCCTGGATGGGCTGAAGTTGACGCTTGCTGGCGAGAGAAGCGGGAGCTGCGACGGCGGAGCCGGCAAGCAGGGCCTGGACGAAGACGTTGGTGAAGTGCATTTTGATTGGTATTCGGTAAGCGAAGGCTTGATTTGATTGAAGCGAAGGATGAAAGTTGTTTGGAAAGGTGTTGGAAGATCGTTGTAAGCTGAGAAGTCTGGATGCTGATGAGATGGAAGGAAACCTGACCTAGACCAGGAAATCCATCGTCTTAATATACCAGCTTGTAGACATTGACGACGAGTCAACTTGGTCTCTGCCTTCCCGTCACCGAGACTTCATCCGAGCCATTGCAGTCTTAGTCCAAGAGACATCGAATACATACGACTCATCGGCCTGTAATCTCAGTACCTAGACCTGCGGGACGCAAAACCGACCTCTCTCACAGTTCCCATCGTCAGAATCTGTCAATATTTGCCTAAGCTGTTGCAATTGGCGCCGCGGGAGCCTCATCCGGCTGAGTGTAGTCAGGGCCGAGGATGAACCCTTGAAACGCGCGCAGACGGCACGCCATGCGGCGTGGTTCGGCCGTCGACCAAAGATCACGGCTTTCGCGGTCAGACGAAACGAAATGTGGATTCACGGACCCCAGCTAGAAGCGTCAGTCTCTCGACCAGGGCAAGACTGACAGATTTTCACATTCGGCCTACATGGCAACCCTGGATCCGAAAAGATGATCCTTTCTATTTTCATCCTCCGGCAGCGGTGCTGTTCATTCCCCATGGTGTGTGCGTTCATGAATCGCACCGCCTAGACCATACTGCGATCGCGGCAAGCTGCGATACCTACCGAAGCATTTCAGATGGCACAAATCGTTGCTTTCTTTCCCCTGAATTTGTCAAGAGCTCATGTCAAATGTTTCTGCTCGACAGCTACGATGGCTCCGAGGTAAAACTGAGAGCCTGGGTTTCGATATCAAGCTCGCGGTCTTGGCAAACGTGCTGCACACTGTCGCGCCTCTGGGCCCGCAAATTCTCTCCAGACTAACGCAATAAGCTTACTCAATGGTTCAAATATCCAGTACACTAATTAGTGGCGCAGACTGAGTAGACTTCACTCCTGCAGAACTTCAGGAAACTGGTGCGGGAACGCTAGCACACAGCAGCACCTCGGGGTGTTCCGCCTGCACATAACATGTTAGCGGTATGCGTGTCAGTTGCCTCTAGTGCCTAGCTAGGCGGAGTGGCGCCAAACAGGCATTCTTACAGAGGCACTTTGTCGCCTGTTTGGCAGCCGCTAGTGCGGCACTGAGTGTCATCGTGCGTTCACGTCTCGATGAGAGCCTCCACGACGTCTTAGCACCCAATCTCCCAATGGACTGTGGCAACGATCTCTGCCAGTGCCAAGCAATCAAAAGCCGCGCATTCGGATTCGACTCAGCATCCTGTGCCCCATCTGAGACAGTGACACAGTTGACAAATGTCTGCCATGTGTCACTTCGCCGCAGATTTCCTCTGCAGAGGTCCGTGCCGGGCGCGGCCATGCGCCTGGCTAGGAATCTGAAGCTGCAACCCTGTCACCAATTTGTTTCTGGGACGGGGGTGGCTGAGGATGGGTTATCCCGACATCGACATGAACGACTGAATCTGTCATTGTTGTGGTAGTGGCATCAACTGGTCCTTACCCCGGGTCAGTTCGTCGGATGGCAGTAGGATTTGTGGATGCCAGGGGCCAAGTAATCGTGGATCACCAGGTGGTCTTCGGAACGGGAGGGGATGCGTGAGAGACAGCTGGCACCTCTCACTCGATGTCCAGACCTCGTTCGATGTCCGATGTTTTCAAACAGGACACGGCGGCGCGCTGTGCCCCCAAGTTGGCTGGTTCACGAACCTGAGGTGGGCTAAGAACGGCGAATCACCGAGGTTGGTGGGCTTGGACCGCGGATTCGTCACATCCGATTCCACCAGAACCTTCTCGGTCTGAAGAGCCACAATCCTGAGAGTCCGGTGTAGCTGATGGTCTCAAAGGTCCGGACCCTTGGTAGTCCGGTCCCCTTTTGCCCAGACCTCTTGACTCTGCACAGGAGTCTCTGAGCTGCATCGTCCCACAATCTCCATACATGGTAAAGAAGGTTCTGCTGTTGGCCTGGTTCCCTTGATCTTTTCCTAAGCCGAGGTTTTCCTAGAATGGATATTTGGAGCTTGTCTTGTCACTGGCCAGATGAGACTCACGCACAAGAAGCTCCGATATCAACAAGCTCTTATCGCGCTTTGAAGTCGACCACTTCTCCAGAGGTACGAGCGGAGTTCCAGGGTATCGGCAGATGATTTTCATGGAATGAAATTGTTATTCGTGGCTCACATTGTGGAGAAGACTGGAGAAATGGGTAGGTGACAGGACATTTGCTTTGACCCTAGACATTCATTTTAAATGCGATTCGCTCCTCATCGAATAAGCTTATTTATGATGCGTGCTGATTGGAGAGGAACTGGTTCATTACACATTTTCAGTGGCGAATTGTACCTCGGTACATTACTTCCAGGAGTGTAAGTGATGAGTCTGACTCCTGGCGAACGAGATGTGGAGATATATAGATAAAACCAACCAAGTTCCCAGATCACCAACACCGCCTTTCTTTCTTCATGATGTTATAAAAGTAGGTTAGTAGAGGTCCTATGGCGATGCAGCATTATGATATTCTAAGTTACGCTTCACAAAGCCAAAGTGATCCAGTCTAGCGCCAAGTCGATGGTCTGGAGAGGATCTCACGAGGAACTCAACCCGTCAATCGACAAACTCCAAACTCTGCCCACTCTAGTTAAGAAAGACTTCCTGCCTTTCCAGACGGACCCTAGGGGGGCCTTTACTCTGCAGAGTGTCCGGCATGGGGACGAACTTCGGTGGTAGAGTTCGTATGATTTAGTATGGATGAACGCAGCCTGCAGGGCCGAAAGGCAAATCACGGTGAGCGTAGGACGAATGGGGTAAAGTTGGCTGATGGAGGGGCGAACCCTTGATCTGAGATTCGTACTCGGAAAGTTTATTTGAAGGAATTCGAAAAGCTTATCGTCCCTGCTATCGATTGCTAGTATTGTCCTTCAATGATGTACAGCATGGGTTTGTTTGATAATCTTTTCTAGACAAACCAAATTTACCATGGAGATCTCAGCCGCTCCAGGTATGAAAGTGTTTTCGATCTTCCTATCTTAACTTAGCTTGGCACTTGCTTAATAAGCTCAAATAAAGTTATCCCACGACGGAAGGCTACAACTGACTCGCGTTGGCTTACTTGAGCAGCCATGTCTATCAACACTTTATTTGTTGTAAGGTAGTTGAAGGCTGATTTCAATCCTTACGACTAAAGAAAAAATTGAACCACAGTTCACGTCAAGGCGGAAATCGAGCAGTTTATTTATATCTTCGACACTGGTTCGTCACTCTTGCACTTTCATTTTGGCTCTCTAGTTTCTCGATACCTGCCTTATCAGTATGTCTTGCTCAAACATGGCCAACTGCGGAGATCTAAGGCTCATAAAAGCAGGAAGCAAAGAAAAATACAGAACTTTGAGACAGCAGCCCACCAATGGGATGTTGAGACTGAGACCTCGAATTGCTCTTCGTGGAAAAGGGCCTGGCTACTTGAACTCGCTCTATGGCGGGCTGTTTTCGCATTTGTCGTTCTGTACGACCAGTATAAATATCGTAGATCGTAGTCGAAGTGATGGTTGATCCGTACTGCCAGTCCAAGGTTCACTGACCTCTCTTCTGGTTTGTCTATGTGTGTATGGTCTCAGAGTACAGGTAGGAGGATAGGAAGCTCGTGAGGTGTGATGTAGCTGGGTGGGACCCATCCTCGCCAACTAGGTACCTTGATCCCACATGACAATAAGAGCTCTTTTCGATATACTTACCCACACTACCCAACTTTTCACGCGTATTCGAAATGAAACACTCTGGTAGGAGTGGCGCTGAAGCAACGACAACGCTCGACTGGCAAAGGCTTAGATGGCTAGCCGTTATCCGCTTCTTATTGTTTACACCAGCTAATCGATCGAGATTACTCCCATCACAACCATGGGCGGAAAGGAACCATCCAGGCTGCTGTTGTTTGCACGCGCATGGTTGCTGCTCGCTCTGTCGCTTCGTAGGCTACGTGCGAGCCTACTTATACTAAGCCAGCCCCCCCCCCCCCCACCCCCTGGGCAGCATAGAACATCAAGAAAAGAATTGACCTAAAGAAGTACTTAGTCTACGCATGTTGCCAATCACCGACAACTATGTCTTACGCTAGAATTTGATTCGGTCGTTTGTTTCACGAAGAATTCAATATTTTTATGTCTTTCCGCTTGCTGGGCTTGAAACCAGCAATGGCCAAAAATTCTCCGCGCACAATCGAGCACCCAGCAGCTCGGCCGTTCCTTTCAGCCTAGCTATTCTTTCGCAGAGATCTTAGTTTATCCCTACCTCAGAAGTTTCCAAATTTTCCATTCGTCAAGCGCAAGTAAAGCGCTTCTTTCGAGTGATGTAGTCTGCCAGCGGACAGAATCGGGAATGACGCCGGCCGTAATCCCGCAAAAGGTGGAGCCACGACCGGGCGCCGAATCCTCACGGCATCTCCGATTCGACCCGCTCCGAGTCAGCTTCCTATCCGGGCCAACCCCGTGATCGTGTATCGCGGAACATGTCGGACTCAGTCGATCCTCCTTTTTCAGACAACACGAAGTCTCACAAACCGAAAAGCCGTAAGACAGTCCTCGGTGCCTATGGTGATTCAGATTCTTTAAATCGCCGTAGTCAGCTCACTCACCTTCAACACCATTGGAATATCGTCCGCTTCGAACAGGACCAATTTCCAAATTGTCAGCCATGCCTGAAATGAAAGTCCTCGTCCTGGGTCTCCCCAGAACAGGCACCCAATGTTACCCCCTCCCCTCCCCATCCCCCACCCTCCTCCCCACCACTCTAACACCCCACAGCCCTTGCCGACGCCCTCGCAATCCTCAAAATCGCCCCCGTCTACCACATGCGCGAAGTCGCCAAAAATATTCACCAAGACCTCTGGATCGCCGCCATAACCGACAACCTCCCCATCTCCAACCCCAAAAATCCCTGGTCAAACTCCCAATGGGACGCCCTCCTCTCCCCCTATGAAGCAGTCTCCGACTTTCCCCCCTCTCTCTTCCCAACCGCGCTCGCAAAAGCATACCCTACAACCCCGATTATCTTAACAACCCGCCCCTATGAGTTCTGGGCGTCTTCGATGCGCGATACTCTGATCCACGCACACCTCCACCGGGATCAGCACCAAAAGAAATCGCCAATGGAGGGGTTGGCGGACGCGTATCACTCTGTCTGTTGGGACAACGACTTTGAGAAGAATGGAGAGACGTATTTTAAGAGGCACCACGATGAGGTGAGGGCGTTGAAGACTGACGGGCGTAAGTTTCTCGAGTATAGGCCTGGAGGCGGGTGGGAGCCGCTTTGTGCGTTTTTGGGGGTTGAGGTGCCGGATGTGCCGTTTCCGAGGAGTGATGATTGGGTTGAGTACAAGAAGAAGGTTGAGCAGGACAGAAAGGAAGCTGGTGCTGTCGATAAGTAGATAGAGTTCTAAGGGCCATTAAGGATCACGATAAAAGCACACATTGTGGCAAGAGGGAACGTATACACTGTGGGTTGAGCTCGAAAAGTCGAGGTCGTTTTATTGCGTGGCATTTCTGGGCCGGAGTAAATCCTCAACAGCCAAAGCCTGATAGAAAAGATACTAAAAGAGTGTGACGAAAGCAAACGTATCACCGAAGCCAGAAAGCCCGTCAGACTCATGTTGAATAGCCCCATTCAGCCTGATTTCCATTACCGATGTTGGATCTGATATCAATCCCGCCAAAACTCTGCACCGAGGCGCCGATTACCAGGAAACTTCCCGTGTATTTTACGTTAGCCTGCGCAGTGGCATCTGCTTTGCAGCAGAATTATGTCCAGTCTAGAGCGCGGACTAAACCTGTCCCTCTGGACTGCGTGCAATCATGCCGAGACCCATGTGACGCTTCACAGCCTTCCAGGTTTCAATGAGAGCAATGTAAACGACGAGGCAGGCAACGACAATACCCCACTCCCAGGTAATCATGCCGTGCTTGAAGACAGCGCGGTTGACAACGGGGAGATAAATGACGGGGAAAGTCATGATGAAGCCGCCGGCGACGGCCCAGAACAAGAAACGGTTCTTGAAGATGGTCTTGAACACGGCCGTGGGGCCAGTCCACAACTCAGGGTTCATGTTGAACAAGCTGCGCTGGAAGTGCTTGACCTCCCAGGCAGTGACCAAGAGCAAGAAACTCAAGGTGGCGTAAACGGTGGATCTGGCCCTGAAGACAACGTCACAGGTTTCGTTCCAGCCGTCGTTGCAGTGGCTGCCGAGATCGCCCGCGCCTGGTCCGTACGCAACGGAAGTAAACGCGGCCAAGCAGAGCGAGCCCATAAAAAACCCGTAAATCATCTTGTCGCGGATCAAGTCCCAGGTGAAGACACCGACACGGAGACTGTGAGGGGCACGCAAGAGGATATCGGGTTGAGCCTCCTCCAGCCCAAGACCAATAGCCAGGAATGAGGAAGTGATGAGATTGACCCAAAGAATCTCCAAAGGAGACAGAGGGAAGATGGAGGTGCCACTTCTATCCTTGAAAGAGAGACCAATAAGGAGGAGGATGACCTGGGAGATATTGGAGATCAAGAGATGGAGCAAAAACTGCAAGCCTGGTTAGAAAAGGGTCTTAAATGAACAAGTGCGCGGGAAACAAACCTTCTGGATGTTGTCAAACAAGCGGCGACCTTCCTTGATGGCGGTAACGATGGAAGCAAAGTTGTCATCGGTGAGAACCATGTCCGCTGCCTCTTTGGAAACGTCACTGCCTCTCTTGCCCATGGCAATACCAACATCGGCTTTCTTGAGAGCAGGCGAATCGTTGACACCGTCACCAGTCATGATGCAGTAGGCCTTGCGACGATGCATGGCCTCGAGCATTCTGACCTTGGTCATAGGGCTGCATCGAGCGACCACAAGAGGGAGGGCTTCAAGAGCGTCAACTTCGGCGTCGGTCATGGCGTCGAATTGTCCAGCGGCCATGACTGCTGTGGACGGCTCGCCGCCGCGCAAAATGCCGACCTCATGAGCAATGGCAGTAGCAGTCTTAATGTGATCTCCGGTAACCATGTGGACTGAGATACCAGCCGTGTTGCACTTCTTGACGGCTCCGAGAGTCTCGACGCGAGGGGGGTCGTACAGGCCAGCAAGACCTAGGAAGCGGAGCTTGCACTCCGTTTCGTTTCTCTCGCTAGCGTTCTCAGCGTCTTCGAGGAATCGTTGAGCAACGCAAAGGACTCTGAGACCCTCTGAGGCTAATTCGTCAGCTTTGGCCGCAATTCTCTGCTTGACATCGTCCGACTCGGCCAATCTCTCAACCATGACTTCGACGGCACCCTTGGTAAACACCTGGCGGGGAGCGCCGGGAAACTCGTAAACGACACTCATGAGCTTGCAAGTGGAGTCAAAGGGGAACTCGTACAACATCTTGGTCTTTTCGGACGAGATGAGGTCAGTCTTTCCCTTTCCGTATCGCATAGCAAAGACCTGAAGGGCAATCTCGGTGGGCTCGCCGATGGCAGTCCATGAAACCGGCACCTCAGTAGCGGTGGTCATAGACTCGGTATCGGTCGAAGCCTTGCCGTCGGTAACAGCGGAGTTGTTGCACAGAGCAATAGCCTTGAGGAAGGCGCCGAAGGACGAAGAGATGATAGTGTCGTCAGACTTCTCAACCGTCGGAGTCGAGGCTCCACTAGAGCCCGAGCTTGATGCGGTCGATCCAGGCCAACGCACTTTGCCGCTGGTTGGGTCGTAGGGGTCTGTAGTGCCCTCTATAATGGCGGTCGTATCTTCGGCCAACCAGATCTTTCTGGTAATCATTCGTCCCTGCGTAAGCGTACCTGTCTTGTCGGAGCAGATGTTGGTGACACCACCAACGGCTTCGAGAGAGGAGAGCTTGCGAACAATGACGTTTCCAGACGCCATTGCTTTGGTACCAACAGCCATAGTGATGGTGAGGACAGCAATAAGGGACTCGGGAATGACGGCGACACCGACGCAGATACCGTAAATGAGAACCTGGTCATCAATGTCGAACTTGCTGACCGCGAAGACGATAATGGCCAGAAGGATAGCCAGACCGAACAGCAGCAGAGCAAACTTGCTAAGCTTGACCTGAAGAGGAGTGCCCTCGAGGCCCAGGATGCTCTTCATGGCAGCCTTGGAACGCGCGAGAGCACGGGCGGGAAGTGAGGCGTTCTCGTCTCTCTTACGAGTAGTGCGAAGCATCATGGCGATCTTGCCCACCTCGGTTTCCATACCAGTGGTGGTGACGATACCGCGGGCGCGTCCTCGAGTGACGGTGGTAGCCGAGTAAACCATGTTGATGCGGTCGCCGAGGGGAATATCAGCCTCCTCGAAGAGTGCCTCGGGGTGCTTGCTGATGGGCAGCGACTCGCCGGTAAGGAGGGCCTCGTCGATGGAGAGGTTAATTCCCTCGAGGAGACGAAGGTCGGCTGGAACGACATCGCCGACAGCGATCATGACAAGATCACCCTTGACCAGAGTCTCGGCTTTGATGGTCTCCGCGATTCCGTCGCGGACGACCTTGCACGTCGGGGCGGACAGCGCGTACAGACTCTGGATAGTCTGTTCGGCATTGTAGTCCTGGACAAAGCTGGAGAGATGTCAGCCATGCATGCTAGGCGACCGAAGTGCTGAGGGAGGGAAAGGTGTGTGAGACCGAGTCGGCTCGGTGGCAGGGGTAGAGGATGAGCCACTTTGCCAAGAACCTCACGGGCAGGGTACATTGAGTGCGCGGTGCCACAGGAGCGGTCAGCAGTCACCCAACCCAGCCGCGGGGCGGAAGCTAGGCCATTTGTGCAATGCAACGACTCAAGAGAATCATGAATTCTGTCGGCCAGGCACGAAGAAGCAGAGGGAAGCAGACATGGACCAGTGCGAGGGGACAAGGTGAAGGCGGACGACGTAACTTACCCCACGACGATGTTTAGAAGGATAACGGCGGTGATGACACCTCCTTCAATGTAATCTTGGATAGCAAAGGACAGAATCATGACAATGACAAGAACCAAGGTCAGACTGTTGGAGATTTGTCTCATGACAATCTCCCAAACGGATAAGCCCTTTGCGCCCTCGATACGATTAGGCCCGTCCCGTTCAAGACGGGCGGCAGCATCGGCCTTTGAGAGGCCATTTTCAAGATCGGTTTGCCAGAGGAGACCTATGTCCGTGACAGGAACCGAATGGGCAGGCCAGTGGGGGACCGGGTTGGGGATGGGCGGGGGCCGCGGTATAGACGGCGGCTCGTCCTGCTCGGGATTCACTTCCGCGGCAGCTGTGTTGTGTTCACCATGCCTGACGGCTTCGGGTTCTCCCATCGGATATCGGTAGGTTACGGCTTAAAACGCGCGCTTGGGGGGTTTGGATGGTGTATGTTGGTGCTTTTGGTAAAGCCCTGCAGATGTTGATCTGGGAAGAAGTCTGTTAATAGAGAACGGGCAAGCTCAGAGCTTGGGGTTGGTGATGAAGAAGAGAAGAGAAGAAGAGGGTAAAAGAGGTGTGTGCTAGGAGACAGCGTTAAGTTATACTTTGTGGCGGGTGGAATGCGTGCCAAGGGAGGGGAGCGTGGATGTATGTACCGGGAAGACAACCAGCCTAGAGGAGGGTGATGGATGGATGGGATACTAGGAAATCTGGACGTATCTCCGTAACGGACGAACGAGAGAGGCCTGGGGACTGAGAGAGAGAGAGACGAGGTACCTCTTACCAAACGACCCCCGTTGACTGTCCGAGGACTGGGGTGGGGAGGAGGGATGCAACGCGGGCGCGGGACGGTGGTGGGAAAATAGCTCCGACCGAACGGGACGACGAGTGGATGGGCCGAAGAAGTGAAGACCGAAGCGCATCCGTTGGGCGGCTTCCTGTCTTGGACTTTGTCTTGGAAGATGGAGCCAGTGAGGTATTCGTACCATGTGTCGGTCATGAGCTAAAGTAGGGCCACAATTGTTAGTGTCGGAACGAAGGAATGCAACAGTTGAACAGAGTGTGGGAGGAGGACTTGCATGGAGGGGATTGGATGTGAGGTATCTTCTGTCACCTGGTATCAATAAAAGCTGCGGGGTATGCCTTGTAGAGATAGGTACTTTGGGTCAGGTAAGGTACGTGAAGTAAGGTACCTTAACATACGCCGTATACCTTGATCAAAATATGCTGGATATTGAGTGACAAAGTGGGCGGGAAGCTTGGCAAATCGCAGGGGCGTGAATAGGTGACAAGGTTGGACGTGTTCAAGATGGGTGTGTCTGTCTTGAGTCCTAACTTTTTGTCGGCTTGCAGCTGTAGACGAGACGAGACGTCAAGGTTGTGCTTGACAGAAGAAACGATAAACGGGAAACAGGTAAGGCGTAACAACGGGGGAGAGGAAGCAAATTGAAGATGATGGATGATGAATGATGGATGATGCGGGGGATGGCTGAGTATACCGAAAAGAACGCCCATGGATGCAGATGCGGCAAACCAAAAGGGAAGGAAAGGTACCTGATACTTTTGCGGATGCTCCTGCCTTCCATGATTGCGATGCAGGCGCAAGCAACGGGAAGGCACACTGTTCGTTCGGGTTGTCTGTTTCCTTCCCAATGATTCCATTTCCATTTCTATTTCCTCAAGGTACCTTCCCTAACCTTGCTCCGTACCTTAAGGGAAGGTATTAGCAACTGCGCAAGCAAGTGCCACCAACTTGGAAGACAGGAGAGTCCGGCTGCCAGAGTGACGGGACTGGCAGGCCAAATTGAGCGAGAAAGGGAAAGCACTAAGACTCGAAGCGGCGGAAACAACGACAAGTACACAGTTGCCAAGACGAGCTTCCTCCAGTCGCCGCCAGCGCCTCCGTGTTCCCCAGCGGTCTCGTGCCGGCGAAACTGTGGAAACGGTGCAATCCAGCATACTGGATCGACCAACACTGACTACTGCCCTGAGTTACCTAGCTGACGGCGCAGTCCGCAGCAACATTGTGTGACGCATCAGCCGTCACAGCCCCTGAAGCATGGTGGCAATCACTGGAAGGTCCGCTGTAGTGTAGCGTCAGGTCAGGGCAGTTCACTCAATACGCAGCTGAGAGAATGCCTCGGATGTTGACTGTGTGAGGTATCGTGGTAAGGTATCCCCAAGGTTAAGGCGAGAAACGGTGCTGATGATGGGAACGCGCAGGCCCGGGGTGGAGAAGCAACGCAGCGGCGCCGCCAAGGAGCACCGATGTCCGCCCAGCGCGGGCTGGTCGTCGTCATCAGGGAAGGAGGGAACCCGCCGTCCAATCATGACTCCGGCAAGTGGCTGGGGTGTCGGGGCCGTTTCTGGCCAGCTGATAGCTGATAGGGGCGGCCACTGTGACCAGAGTGGCTGTGCAAACCATTCGCTTCATCCAAACCGTCTTGCTCTGTAAGGCCAAGAGCACCGAACTCTTGGTCGTCCAGACTATCAGTGAGAATCTTTGCGTGTCAATTCTGTCAGTGGTATCCGTACATACGCTACGCTTCTGATCAGGTACCTGATCTTGGATACACAAGCACGCAATGGTCCGTTACTTTCCAGTTTCTACGGCCATCATCGCTGACAATGTAATCCCTGCCTCATTTGAGTCATTCGATTGGTCAGATGGCACGCGGCTCTTGGCAAGCTGCGCTAGTGCCTCCAGCCCCACTACCCTGATTCCGTTCGAGAAGAAGGAAGGAAGCATTGCCTGGCAAGTCGCGACTTGAATTGCATCTTGCCAGTTGAATGTCTTGTTGGCAGCTGCTCTTTTTCTCGTCTCAGTCCAACACCTTTGTGCGCCTATCTGCGGATATTCCTCCTCTCTCCGAACCATGTACTCTTTCACCCCTTCACCTCTTTTGTGCGCTTCATTGGGCCCCCAAAATGTGCCTTGTCCAGAGCGACATCAGATGACAATCGTTCCTCCCCCACCAGACCAGACATTAATGGACAGACGAAGGGCCACCCTTGCAAACCTTGCGAAACCTTGCGACGGCCACCTCGCCTTCGCAATGGTACGGAGTACGGAGTAGTCGCAGCATGTTCCGCCAAGCTTCACCTTCCCTCATCGTATCCTCTGATAGACGGCCACAGACACGATATCTTAGGTGCCTTACATCATACCAAGAAGTCTAGTCCACGTGCCTTGCTTTCCATTTCCCAACATTACGCATACACCAACCGCATCGCATTCGACTCGCCTCGCTTGGCCGCGCTTTCATCCGCCCAAGCTGTTTGTTTACCATTGTCTTCCATCACTGTCGTCACTGGCTTGTTTCCGCTATCCAGCAAAAGAAGCGAACATGTCAAACACACCAAACAACGGCCAGAATGCCCATGGAGGACATTGGATGGATTGACTCTCTCAATGCCTGTGTGGTCTTTCCCTGGCCTGTCAACACCCACAGCCAATCGCGCAATTCCGCACCTCATCCACCTGTTCTCCCAAAGTGGTAGGTGAGCAGACCATGGCAAGCAAGCCTTATCCCGACACACACCATGCCCCAGCCTCAGGGACCTAGCATTTGGATCAAGTACTGAGTACCTAAGACGGATACTTCGTAGCCCAGCGGGATTGCTTGCTGACCTTGCGTTTTCAAACACCGCTAGAGCCAGTCATTTCTTCTCCTCCTTTTACCGACTTCTCCGACGTACAATGTACAGACAGTTCCAACTCTAAGGTAGAGAAGCGTACGTGGTCTGCAGTGTCACGTGTGGGACCGCTCCCGTCTCGACCTGCCCTATCGAAATTCAAACGCTGAATGCTAAACGCCAAGAAAAATGCGTCTCCTCAGCTTCATTGTGGCCATTGGAGCCGAGAGACGTATGCCTGCTCGAGCCCAAGTATCCGAATGTGCATCGGGATACGAATGCATACTCCCCAATAGTCCACGCGGTAAGAATGCGAAGAAAGCACCAACCAACGACAGAAGCCCAAACATTGTCGACGTAGTGGATCTCTTCTGGGCTCGTCTGCTACGCCGAGACGAGCCTGCATTGCAATTCTCCATCCTCTTACAATCCCACGTTCACACGATAGCACGAGCAGCCACTCAGCTCAAAGATACCATCACTCTATCAAGGAATGGAGAACGGCCAAGTTTCAGCAATGTACACGCCATGCCAGGAAAGCCGGTTGCAAACGCCCCGGCAATTGCTGCCACGTATCGCCCAGTTCGCTCTAGACCATGACTGTGGACAAGTTACAACCAATCCACCACACCTTGCAGCAGTCCCGTTTGGCAATTGCTAAGCTTAACTGCCCCAAACTTTTGCACCAATCCGACGGCCCTGTCCCCGGTACGGACCTTAGATCTGTCTGCCGCCAGATGCAAGTGTGGGGGCCCTCCATGCTGCCAACCCTTGGCCAAACCCTCACTGAAGGTCTCGTCTGCCTGGGAATGCAAACATTTCGAGAGGTCAAAAAAGGCTTATGGGACCGCCTACGCTACACCAACATGAACTATGGGCCCATCCAAATGCCGGGGAACCTGGGGGAAGAAGAGGGGTAAAAGGAATCTTGCCCAGGAAGACGCCGGGGAGCAATGTCCATGGCGCGCCATATCACACACGATACCTCAGGATGGTCTTGGAAGTTGATCTACCTCACAGTCTCGGGGCCCAAAAGTTGAATGTTAGACGCCGAACACTCGCCATCCCTTGAATGACCGTCGACGCCCTTCAGCACTGCCCTGCGGGGTCGTTTCTCGGCGCTCACCAAATGTCTGGGCATCGCCAGATTACCTATCCCAAAGCCCAACAGGTATCGCCGAAAGATATCACAGACAAAATGAGTCGTCGGCGGCTACGGAAACGGATGTCGTTGAGATTGACGCTTTTTCGGCCGTGAGCCTCAACACGCTCTTGATGAGGGGGATTTGCAGGCCAGGGCCGGGGAGGGGAAGCGAAGGGGGGCAGGTTCCAGGGCGCCGGGCAGCGAACCTGTGGCATGGGGCGCGAGGCGCAATGCGGCCCTAAAGCGCACCACAGGAAGCGTTGAGGAGCAAGGTCCAGCCTACAACAGCCCCAGCCAGAATCCAGTGGCTGCCACCTCAGTGCCGGGGACGCAGGTTTCAGTTAGGGGCGGTTGTGCCGTGAGGCCATGGTGCCAGTTGTGCACACAGCGTTAGTGTGACTAGCGAGCGGCTGGTGGGTAAGGCAACCTGAGTCTCCCCGACCTCTTAACTTCTGCCAGCCATCGTGAGCGAAATTTGGCCTTTAGGATGTTAATGTCGATGTGGTCAGTCGCGGATGACGAACTGGATGCGTCCAACCTGAAAGTGCCGAGTTTTCTGTCTCATCGCTCACTGAATCGTACAGCCGTCGGGCCCAACGCAAAGGCGTCCCTGAGGGCCGTATTGCCCCCTTTCTAGGCGTGATTTGACCACGGAGACGGTGTACTTTTTTTGGTCAGACTGGGACACGACACGTTGCAGACAAAGACGGAGGGCCGTCGCGCGATGATTATGAAAACCGTTTCTCGTCAGGTCGACTATCTCGCGCATATTTTGTTCATCATGCAGTTGAACCAGAGTTCCCATTATCTACACACACGCGCCATTACTTCCTTCCCTGCTCGCTAGAAAAGACATGGTATCATGAAGGAAATTTCCCACCAGCTAATAATTAGACAGGCCCAGTATCCCTTCAACCAACCTCAGACGCAATTTGCTATGCTCTTCTTCACGAAGCCAAAGTCCTTACTCTCTCAAATGGCTTCTGCTCATCAATCTCCTCTTCGCTAAACCAGGTTCCATGCAATCCGTACGGTACGCGCTGCGGCAATTTGATCCGAGCCACGACCTCCTTCATCTCTTTCGCGTCAATTATCCACAACTCGCTCGCAGCATCGCGCACACATTCACCATGTTCGTCGAGCTGATCTTCATTGAACACGTATGTCAACAGCCATCCGTCGTCCTCGGAGTCTAGTTCACGCCGAGGTACAAACCTTGGCTCTTGCGCATACCATCCGACGGGCATTCGGAAGAGCTTGATAGGGTCTTGCGGATCCTGGCTCTCTATGACCTGGGCAATGCTACGTGTATCTACACAGCCTTTGACTGGCTGTGGTGGTTGTGCGACGCCTCGTGCTATCAATGTTCGAACGTCAAACTTGGCCAAGTGGTCGATCTTTGCAGCTTTGCCAAGGGCAACTGTATAAGATGCCTCGCCGGTGGAGCATCCGTAAACGTATCGAGCCTCCTGCATTGAGTACGCCGGTGCAACAGATGGGAACTCCAAGGAAATGGCCGATAAAGCCCACTGGTGTCTGATATTGTATTGGATTCCGGCGACGGCCGACAGTGGGAAGTTGTAGTAGTACAATCGGCACTGCTCCTCCTCAGCGTACTCGGGAGGCACTGGCTTCATCTCTGGCGTGGGAAGATTGCCGGCGCTGAAAACCATGGATGCGGAAGTGAGCCGACAGGCCACGAGATTGACCGACACACTAGGACCATTGACATCTGTCTCCGATGAAATCGAGTCCCAGCAGTTAGCGGTGTGAAAAATGGTGCAAGGGTTAGTCTCGAACCATTGAACCGCGTGCGGCTGGTGTCGTGGGAAGACTCCGAAGCGTGACCTCCCGGCCGAATCGTACGACAAGCTTGGAACACCGCGAATCAGGTTCATGGTATCCAACGACAGCGGCAGGTCCATGATAATGGTATGGTTCCTTGATACCCCAAAGTCATGCATCATCTTGGGTGACTCGACTCCTGGAACCGCTAGGTCGAACACCGGAGAGCGGCCGGTCCCGGACTTTGATGTTGCTGGCACCACGGAATAACGCACAAACGGCTGGACAAACGTAGCGTGGAACGTAATGAGCTCTTTTGTCACCGGATCAACTCGGGGGTGAGCAGTTGTCCATTCCCTCATGAAGGATACGACACCTGTACCCCCAAAGCCACTCTCGGTGCTTTGTCGCGGTTCGTTTTCTGCTGTTCTTCCGTTGAACCAACCAATAGTCTCCAAGCTTGGCAATGCGAATCTGAGCGGGGGGCCGCTTTCGCACGTTGCCAACGCTCTCCCGTTGTGAAATAGGACACTGGTGTTGGCGACGCTAATCTTCTTGATAGGACGACCAAAGCCTGGGAGTCGCGAGAGGAATACCAGAAACACGGTTCGGAAAACCTCGAGAATGATGCGAACCATGCTCACTGCCGGATTCACCAGCGTTGCGATGCTCGGAACTACTGGTCGGCGCAGGTATTTGTTGGTTTTTGCGTGGCAGTAGACGTCGGTCAACAGGTATTGATTGACGAATTCCGGCTGGATCAAAGTGTTCTTCTCCCCTGCCCGGCGGAATAGAACACCACTCAGCATGCCATCGCCATCGAACCAGTGCGCCGCTCGGCTCGCATCATCATTTGTCACCGGGTTGCCGCCATTGCGAACATACTGGCCTCCTGCTAGATCAGAAGGGATCGTGCCCTCATGGCTGCAGGGAGTCAAGGGGAGACACGATTGAATCGGCGCAAAGTTCCCTGACAGGTAACTACACAAGGAAGCAGTCAGAGATCAGCTATGGGCAAAAGGGCCAAAGAATATGTACTCACGGATGACGAGTATTCTCGTCTCCCCGACGTTCATCTGTCATCTTCGCGCGTAGGGCAGACGTTGCCTGGCCAAGGTACGTTCGATGTTGTCTGTCAACATGTAGGCTCAACTTCTGCGATGAATGGCAAAAATCAACCTGCCAACATCGGCCAAAAGACTCAGGCAGAAGGTCTGAATTATCTTTTGTGAAGCTGGCTAGAGTTCAGGGACGGCTGATTGCACTTCAGAATTCAAGGCACGGTTGAAGGTGGGTTGTATCACCTGGCCCGACGTTGGCCGGGATGGTTTACTGGTCGCGCTCGAGCATTAGACCACCATTCCCATCCGTGCTCGAACTGCCGACAGACTGCCCATCAATCGATTCTGGCTCGATGACGACATCGGACGACGAGAGACTCGGAAGTTCGGAATTGCTTAGTAGTCTTTCTCCCTCGTAGTGCGCGGTCCAGGTCGCCTACGCAAGTAATTTCGGATCCGGTTTGAGCTGGACGCGTGGAGACATGCCACAAGCCTGCCTTTGCTCACGCCCAGCTACAGCTATGGCAATCGGTCAACGGAATGCGATTTGCCAATGCCTTCATAACACATGCGGCCGCCAACTCGTCAAAGAGACTTCGCGTGTAAGTTTGGCTCGAAGAGATCTGCAACTTAGTGCGAACCACGACTGTGCAGCACATGGTCACCAGACTTGTTTTGACACAAGGGTGGCAGAAATCGTGGACATGAGACAGATCGCGCACACAGCTTGGCGATCGGCAAACCAAGCAGAAGCCAAATTTGTTTTCTTCCTTATGGCTCCCTCTAGAATAAAGCTAATGATGTCTTGCCAGCCGTTGGAGCGTTAGCCTGAAGAAAACCTGGACGGGCTAGACGTGCTGTCCTGTCTGCTGCCAAGTCTTTCGGGCTTTGCGCTGCAGACATCAAATCACTTGCCGGCGCTAGCTCCGGCTTAGTGGGGCCGGGAATACCACTCGGCAGCTTCCGGTCCAGAAGCCGGCAAAAGTGGTGACTTCATCGACCTCAAATCCTTTCTTGTTGCGCCAACCGCCTTACATGCCTACGTCGGAACTTTGTCACCATCGCCCTACTTCGAGACGCGAAAAAAAAAACTGTTCTCAAATCGTTTCCCAGTCGCACTGAGTGAATTACTTTGAAAATGGGTCGTTTTCGTTCTGGCGCGGAGCAATTCTCCGCTTCAGGCCTGACAACCAGGGTTACAGCCTCCTGCCGTCATGGACTCGTCAAGGATTTGCGCGGGGAGAGAGTTCACAACTCATTTGATCTTATTCGCCTGACCCCGCTTCTAGGCTGAAGGACGAGTAGCAGAATCCCTTTGCGTTGCAGTCATTTCTGGACGGTTGACATTGTTGACAGGGACGGCTCGAGCTTGGAATACCATAGCGCCCGTCTTGGCCCAATAACCGCTGCTAGCCTAGTCTCACCTGCGAGGGTGTCGCGCTGTTTGGGCTACGGCGAAGCTACTCCTCCATCGCGATGGTGTCCTCGCGTCGACGACTAGCCTATCGTCTACAACTTGCGGTAAGTTGGCGTTTCGAGTCTAAACGTCATCCAGAGCTCATGGAAATCTCAATACCACCTATCCCCTCTTCGCCTGGGTGAAGTCATCCGACATGGCTAGATGCGGATCAACCGGCAGGGGCTTTTGGGATCGCGTTAGCTCGGGCCTAAATCTGATGTTGGCCGAGGACAAGAGATGAAGATATATGGCATGTAGCAGCTCCCTCACTATACTACAAGAAGACCAGAGACTAGCATCACAATACTTCCTGCCATATACCTTGGCATACTTAACCAGCAGCGCCTCGCTCAAAGACTGCCGTCAGCTTGCATTTGACACAGAAAACCGAGCTGCGAACAACACTCTCACAATGGCGAACGATGCTCTCAACACCAACGCCCGCGTTGGCCAACAAGCCGACCTGGGCATCTCACCCCGTGCCTCGGACTGGTATTTTGCCGTCTGCGCTATCATGGCGTTTTCTACGCTCGTTTTTCTAGGGATGGGTTTCACCAAGCGAGAGACGCACCGCCTCTTCCACTACATCACCGCCACGATTACCTTTGTCGCTTGCATAGCGTACTTCTCCATGGGCGCCGGGCTGGGCCAGGTACCTATTCAGGTTGAATTCCCCCGCAACAATAGTCAGGTTGGCGGCGCCGGCACACGCGAGATCTATTACGTGCGGTACATCGATTGGTTCATCACCACGCCGCTATTGCTTCTGGACCTGCTTCTCACTGCTGGTTTACCCTGGCCTAGCATCATGATCGCCCTCCTCGCGGATGAAATCATGGTTGTTACAGGCCTAGTAGGCGCCCTTACAAGCACCAGCTACAAGTGGGGTTACTGGGTGTTTGGCATGTTTGCCTTCTTCTACGTAGTTTACGCGCTCGTGGTTGACGGACGAAAGCACGCCGGTGCGCTGGGCGGGCAGGTCAGCTCCACGTATCGCAACTGCGGTGTCCTCACCATCTTCTTGTGGTTCCTGTACCCCATTGCCTGGGGTGTCTCCGAGGGTGGTAACCTGATTCACCCCGACTCTGAGGCTGTTTTCTACGGTATCCTGGATGTTCTCGCCAAGCCCGGCTTCGGTTTCCTCTTGCTCTGGGGACACAGGAACATCGATCCCACCGCTCTGGGACTCCACATCCGCGAGGCTGGTCAGCCCAAGAACCGCCCTGTCGGCAGCCACGACGGAGACCACGGACACATTGGAGGTGCGGGACCTAGCAACGGCCTGTAAAGTCCTTAGGTTGTCGCGACAATTGTTTGGGATACGGAAAGGTGACGGTCTTCAGCACCAGTAGCAGAGTTAGGCGCATTGCATCTACCTATCAGGGTAGCCATGGGGTCTGGAAAAGTTCCTTGGGTCTTTGCTAATTGTGGTGTCACGTTTCTTCGTGTTGATGGAGGTTCGATGCGATTCATTTGCGGGCGCTTATACGCGTTGGCTTAATATTTGGTCGTGTAATGCTCATAGGAGTTGTTGTATGTAGGGAATTTCATTTATACCCATAACTTAAGCGACCAAGTTCATTGTGGGTGTGAGATCTGGTGGCATGTGATTGCCGGACATGGCTTTTCGGATATTTCCCTGAACATCGCGATGTTGACAAAACAACAAGATAACAATAGCCTTCGTGTTCGTACTTGACAGAGAGCGACAAACCTTCTAGTGATACATGAACGGGAATCTGTTTGAATCCCTGAAATAATGTTCCCGTTTCATCAATGAAATAGGCACCTCATCCAAGGTGAATCAAGCTTTGCGGGGTAAAAAGGCCTGGCCATCTGGGTGTAAGTTAAAATTAATGCACCTGGCGAGGAGCCAAGACTCAAATCTGAGAAGGGGGGCCCGAGGCATTGAAATCTCCGGACAAAAGTATGGGCCAGAATACTGTTTGCTAGATTTAGAGAAGTTTCTTTTGAGAAAAAGTACCGTCTCACGATCGTTTGCAGATTGAGACGAGTGGATGGGTACCAAAATTCCATGTGTTGTCTTCGAATCGTTCTGAGGATGCCCTTCATACCTGGTACGCATCTGTGAAAATGGATATAGACTAAACAAAAAGCTAAGAAAGCTGTTCGGTGCAAAAAGTTACTGATTTCACCTGATGGACAGAAATGGGTCTGTTGGGGTTTAAAAAATAAAAGCAACAGAGTTTTCCTCGGTTATATTCCAAACGGCTAGAGTAATTAATACTTAGATTGGCGAACACAATGATTCAGCCCAGCAGGAAATAAAACATCCAAAAAGATGCTACGGCTTTTGCGGCGACATGATGAATATGGGGCGATTAGGCGGCAGTGCAAAGAGACGTCTCTTGAGGTAAAGGGTTCGCACTATCACACATACTGATTTATGGAGTAACTCAAGGGTTTCCTGTTTGTCCATATCCTAGGGGCAGTCGCATTCATATGCTTGGTGATGATAATTATGAAAGATATGCAAAGGGCGGGGCTTTCCAAGCACCTATGATCAACTTAGGTTGTGAAAGAGTTTCTGCTCAAATGACTAGAAGCCTGGCTGTCCGGTCTGGATTTCTATCTACTGAACTAAGGATATCACATTTACGCAAAGTAGAATCAACCCTCTCCCATCATCAGGCCACAGTCTCTCAGCCGTTTCTTTTCTTTTTTTTTTTTTTCTTTTTTCCCCTTTTTCGTCTTCTACGGATTTTGCGCTTCGAGATTCATATCGAAATTCATACCCGCCCAGAAGCTATCGTCCATAAAACTCAGACCATTCTGCTCGCCAAGCTCACCGATAGAATTCGCCAAGGCGAATTGCGTGTTGTATGCCGACTCTGATCCGCCGTTACTCAGCAACGCCCCCTGGAGCGTCTGGTCCGCCGCGCCGGACTCATCCCACGCGAATTCGGGGTCAATCATGTTGATCAAGGGACACAGGCTCTGCTCCAGTGTCGGCTGCGGCTGCATAGAACTTGATGCTGCATCATTCATGTCGCTTTCTACCACCGCCGCCGATGCCGGCGCCGTTGGATCCGGACCAGGGTCCTTGTAGGCGTCTTTCTGCTGCAGGATGGAGTTTGGCATTCGCTCCGGGTATTTCTGATACAGGTACTTGATCAGATCGGACCGCATCTTCGCGGCAGGACGCCAGGAGATGCCCAGCTCCGCCAGGACCTCGAGGCAAGCTTCGATATAGATGGTACAACACGGCCTCCCCGTATTCGCAAACTCCGGGTCGGGGCTCGCGTACTGGATGAGCACCAGCGCCGCGGTAAGCGTGCAGTGCGTCGCAGTTATAGGGCTCCGCCGGAACGAGCCAAAGACCTGGCGGTACTTTTTGCCGGCGTGGCAGATGCGTTTGGCCGACTCGATGCAGAGGACCTCTGCGCGTTTGGCAGTGTCTGTTTTGAGGGCCGGGGGCGTGTCTTTGGATTTGAGGAGGAAGGGCTTGAAGAGGAGGATGCAGCAGGTGTGGTATACCATGTGGAGTGTGTAGACTTGGGGCAGGTCGTTTTGTTTGTCGATGCGGAGGTCGGCGGGGAGTTCGTAGAACCAGGTTTTGAGCTCGAGGGTGCAGGAGTGGAGGAAGGATATTCTTTGGGGGCCTTTGTAGAGCGGTTTCGGGGCGTATCTGGGGATTGTTAGTTCAGTTCAGCAAAATGGAGGGGGGGGGGGTAAGCATCTGGGATAGTTCGTACAGAGCCAAGAGGATGTTTTCGAGGATTCGACAGAGACCTATGAGACCGCGGTGTACAAGGACCTTTTTGTTGCATCTGTTTACGTCGCATGAGTCGTTTGCTCCTGCTCTCATTTGTTCCGGTGTGTATGTTGACGGGAGATGGACAGCGCCTTGGACATCCTGCGTCATAAAGTCAATACATACAACACTATCATAGCTGTCTGCATATCTGATTCGTTGGGATAGAGCTTACCAAAAGACTGCAGACTCGCCCCGTGTATATGGCAGCAAGTTTGTCGTCGCAGTACAGAGCCCAATAAATCTGTCGTCTCAACTCTACTTCTTCGCTGGACATGTGGCATGTGCCAGACAACGACGACGCGTCGAGATTAAGTCCCATATCTAGAGCAAGTCGATTCGCCATTCCCTGGTGCAGCCACCCGGCAGCATCGCATCCGTAGGACTAACTGTAGTGAGCATAGAAAACTTTGACTCCATTTTCATCCAGAAACATACCACATAGACCCCGACCAGAATGGACATTGACTGAATTGTCGTGATGGTCGGTCGCTTCATGTCATAATGTAGTAGTACTTCAGCTTTCTGAAGAAAAACTTTGCCGGCCGAGTTTTGGTCGTCTGGGATGGAGCGGGTGTCGGTCCTATCAGAGTAGCGTGATCCCAGAGCAAGTATACAATTGAGTAAACAAGGACTGAAGAAGCGGCCCTGCGTTTTCATGCTCTCCCTGAATAGCTTCTCGTCGACTACCTGACACCAGGGATTTTGGTACTCAAAGAATAGGTCTATCAGTTCCGTGGTGAGATCCTCCGGGTAGACGTCTGCCTCCAGAGGAAGGATGTAGCGGTTTGTCTCCGTTGACTTGGATGTCATCGGACTGCCATGATCGTCGGACTCGGGAGTAGATTCTAAAGGCTGGTTAGTAACCACCTCCGCCGGGGATAAAACCAGCCAACACGACTGTACGTACCACTCTGGAACTCCAAGCGGCCGCTCGCTGGGCCAAAGTATCGCATCTCTCCATCCTGATCATAGTTCACCGACTCATCTAGAGAAAGTGCTCCTTCAAAGGTAGCACATAGGTCGTCAAAAGCCGAGACGCTGAGTCCAGCATCGCTGCCGGTTGCCAATGTACTGGCGATAGATGGTAGTTGTGGTGCTGATCCGGTGGCCGAGAGCTGGGCCACGGCAGCTTCGACATCAATGGTGTGGGACTGTAACACGGCCTCCAGGAGGTCGATTCGGTTTCTCAAAAGTTGCACATATGTCTTGGAAGCAGGTTTACGACCGTCCTCTTCACTCCTATAGAGACAGTTGATAGAACGTTCCGAACATCGGCCACAAATGGGCCGCAGTCCGTCACACTAAAAGTTGGCACCTTTCAGTCAGCATTATAGACTTTTAGCCAGCACATCAACCCCTTGTCTATACGAGTATCGTAATGCGTGTATAGGTTGAGCTCAGCCGTCCCAAATGTGTGGGCTGATCGACTGACTGGAAGGAAAATATATTCCACCCACCTTTGCCCTTCGGCGCCGACACTCCTCGCACGCCTTTGACGTGTACCTGCGCTTCGGTTGGCTTGCGGCCCGCTCCGACGACGCTTGGGGCATAGTAGCGAAGGAGAGCAGACACGAATAAGATGGGCAAGGGTCTTCCACCACGGATGATATAATCCTCTCTGTTTCAGTCCGCGGACACCTTCGATTTTGGTTCAATGTGGAAAGTCGGACGCACAGCGGCTGGCACTTGGAAATAGTTCGCAATTTCTCTTGCCTGACAACCACAACACTGAGATGGGCAAGGGCGGGGCCAATCACATGGACTCGAACGGCTCCCAATAGGCTCACGGGTACCCGTGCATGTAAAATTCCACGGGTACCCGTGAATATGACTAAGCACGTTCGCTGCACGGGTCTTGAGCCAATCGGGGCCGCGGCTTGGGTTCCAATTACCCTATAATTTACGATTTAACCACAATACACTCTTCGGGCAGATTCTCAGCATACAACGCCTCCTGTTCGGCGTTGTCTCTCTCAACTCGTTTCCAGATGTCGCCCATACCTCTCCTGCTATTTCGAAAAGGGTTTTCTCCCTCCTCAGCGATGACAAGCTCATCAACCCGTTCCTCTTCAGCTCTGTCCCAGTCTAGATAAGCCATCATCTCTTCCTTAAGCCAATCTCTTGACCCCTTGGAGGTGGTGCAGCGTTTGTTCATCTGCTTGTAGTCAAGACACCACTCATAACATTTCTTCCCATAACGCAGCGGAAGTCCCATTGCCCTCCGATACTCCTGGTTTGTTTTGACACTTCCACGAGGCTGGGCGGCATACCAGGCGGTTCTCGCTGCACAGTACCGTCCGTATATTGCCTGAGGTGAATCGTATTTTAGAACCGAGGGCGAACGCGAACGCCGAGACGGTGGTTGCATCTCAGGTGGTGACATCCTGGCATCCACTGCTTCATCTGTAGTCGATTGAGTCAAGGCTATTATGGACTGTACGGCGTTCGACGGAAGGCTTTCCGTGACTTTCCGTGTAGTGGCACAGACTGCACTCGGTGTTGGGGCTAGGCCTGGAGTAGGAATTGGCTCAGGCAACAAATGTGAATATCGCTGAGGGCACGCCTTTGAGGTCATAATATGGCCAACCGCATGACACCTACTACATGTGCTTGGGGCCCGTGACGCGAGTTCAACGATTTCAAAGCTGCTTGGGTCTCGCCTAGTGCTTGAAACCGGAATTCGGGGGTTCTCCGATTGCAACCTGGGCTCGATGCGCTGGCGAGGCTCTAGTAACAGCTGCGGCGCCCCTTCACGCCTCAGGTGCCAATGCGCATGAAAGTGCTCACGTAGCAGAACAAGATTTTGTTCCTGTAAAGCCTTTAATTTGTGTAGACATGGCAAACCGTACACACGAGAGAAGGCCCCCGTACAGACTGAGGAATGGTCTGTGCCATTCTTACTGAGCAGCTTCCGCTGCTCTTCTACTTTCCGGAGGGCTTCATGCGATACCCAGCCAAGTACTGCGCCATATATTGTTCCCGAAAGCTCGACCGGTATTCGTGTCTGTTGCTTGGCTTGATTAGATCTCAGATCCGAGAGCTGATTGAGTAACGCGTGCTTCATCGCTCGCCAAGCCTCGAACAGATCTAACGTGGATCTCTTTAGGTGCGATTTGAGCAGAGCATGGATGCCTTCAACCCGCGAGGTAGCCACGTTGCCAAAGTGCGTGTGCTGATCAACCCAGGCTTTCACTAGCTTCTCCTTGTACGGATGGAGCCAAAAGGACGTAATGTAGCCGACTTCTTCAAGATGGTCCGTAAGATAGCGTTCCTCGAAGTGAGAAACACGCTCCTGAAAGGTCATCTCAGACGGCGAGCTAACAATCAAATGCCAGGACTTGTAGAACTCTCCCCAGTTGTCAGTCGATGACTTCGGCGCTGCAGGGCTACTGGTTGTCTTCGTCTTGACAAGGTCGAACGCAGAGTAGCAATGCTGAAGCACCGCCTTGTTCGCATGCCAGAGGCAAAGCAAAGATGCCGAAGATGGAAAGACAGCGGCTACAGCATTGATGCATGCTAAGCAGCGATCTGTGAGGACAACCGCAGGTAGGCTAGCGTTGCACTGGTCATACAAGGACCTGACCCGCTCCAGAGCCCAGGTATAATCATCTTCCGTTTCGCCACTGAGAAATGCGAACGCGATACAGAAGGACCGCTGACAAGCATCGACGCCAACTATGTCAAGAAGCGGCATACCGTACTTGTTGGTCTTGTAAGTGCAGTCCAGCAACATTACGTCTGGGTAAGCTTGTAGGAGGGCTAGGGAATCTGGATGGGCGAACAAGACAGCTGTAACGCGGCCATCTGGTGCGAATTGCATTCGACTCCAGAAGCCTTCCTCGTCAAGCTGATTGGCAAGTGCGTGGATCGAGGTCTGCCCTCCACGAACATCTCGTTTGATGGCTGCAATATGATTGTAGATATCCTGTTGGGTTGCTACAGAGTTTGTGGTTTGTCGTATGTATGTCCGGATATCTCTGGGCGCGACGCCAGCATTTGATAGGCCGGCTACTTTCGCAAAATCCTCCTCTGTCAGCTTGCGGTGTGTTGGGTGAGCAGACGGATGCTGGCTTGGGGGGTGATTATGAGAAGAAAACCGTTTGTCGGGCCGGTGTCTCAAGCTCCAGGTGCTTTTATCCAAGGATTCCTTGGCAAGCACGGAAAATTGACAGCCCGTTCCTCTGCTCGTAGTTCGTCTTTGGCGCGCTATTGCTTTGCTTGGGGGATGACACGACCGATCGCACGAATACGTAATTGTCCGCCGCCCACTCTTCTCTTTGGTCGATCTCCCAGTCGTGAAGGCGTATCCCCTTGTTGCCGCCCAGTTGTTAATTGCCAATATGAGGTCATCGCGCGATTCATATTCGCTTTCAGGAGGTAGACAGTCGTCTAGGAAATTGAGTGCTGGGTTGTCCGGGGCTAATTCCATCCTTCTCAGAAACGTGTGGCCGAGTTGCCATGCCATGTGCAGAGAAACGTGTAGACTGACGCGAGACGCGTTTGTCAATCTGTGCCGCCCGCTTGCTTAGTCATATTCACGGGTACCCGTGGAATTTTACATGCACGGGTACCCGTGAGCCTATTGGGAGCCGACTCGAACCGATGGATGACTAAGGAGCGGGGGAGGAATTCATATTCCGCCCCATGCGTCATGGCACGAATCTTTTTCATGACTTTTGAGCTAGAATTATGTCGACAAAGATTCGACTTTCATCTCTTACAAGCTCAATCATAGTACTGCTATAGATGAACATTCCCTTCTCCGGAGGCTTTAATGCCATCATTGAGGTCTTGAGAGTTCTGCTCGGCTACCATGGCTTCCACCTTTCAGTCTGTAAGTGTATCTGTACGCTTTGGCCAACCCGGGGTGGAGCCGCCACGCCTACCGAATCTTGATGGAATTCTCTTGGTTAGATGCAAGTGAAATTCTGGGAGCTCTTCATGTTGCTGTAAACGGCACGGGAAGCTCTGATCTTGAGTACTGAGTTGGCAAATGCAAGAACGAGAATGCGACTCCATAGACAAGAGACATGAAGTCCCCAGTCCGAGAATAAGACCACCTCCGGCCTTGGCCCGGAGATCAGATCGCGGGAAACCCAAAATAGCAGTCAGAGAGGATCCCCGTGCGGATCAGCGCCGTGTCGGTTCATCTTATGCCGGGCCACCGACTTGATTACTCCCGTCTTGGTGAGGGAAGGATTTCAATGCTTCTGCGATTATCTGATACTCTGATTTGTGGCCAACTTCAAAGTCTCAGTACGCATGAATGAAAGACGAGCCGGAGTGAAGGATTACCGGACCTCTGATGAACCTGAAGGCTCTATCGCGTCCCTGGTCCTCCAGAGCGCACCAGCGCATAACCTGGACCCCTACCTTTAAGCGCATGCTGAGCGCATGTTGACGACGCGGCTCAGCCAGGGACACTGATACTCAATCGTATTGCCGCGAAATCGATATTCTCTTTTACAGCAACAACGAGGTGCGACCGTCAGCGCCATGACCGAGAGGCACGGACAGACAGCGGGTCTGCGTTTTAGCGCGCGTGGAACGCACCGACGATACCTCAAGCACACCCTCGGCGCAGAGAACTAGCCATCATGTCGATCATAACAACGTCTGGCCTTACGTGGACACTCAGACGGTTGTTTTGAAGACTGGATTAGGAGGCAATTGATTGGTGTATTCTCGACGTTTTCGGGGGGAGACGCTTACTTGCAGAGACTTGGTAAGTGTAATTTCGGCCCGCGACGATCCCTCCCTGATGGCTGTCAACGGCTTACGCCGCAAAGCGACAACTCTTTCATTAGGTCACGTCTTCTTCGACGATGAGACAAACCTGGGGATATTTTAAGCCTCACGTTGACTTCAATGTGATCTATCGTGGTTGATCTTGCAAGCGCCGGTCTCACTAAGTTGTGGTTGGGACGAAATTAGGGGTTTTGAAGGCCTCCAGTAACCTCCAAGCTTGCGCAGGTGCCAAGTAGGGCTACCGCTCGAGTGCGCCGGCCGTGTGATGGGAATGCGGAGAGTGCTGCTCCAGAGACACGCGTAACTAGGACTCTTATGCAACAAGATGCATGTCTCGGACGAACACCTGGGTGATGGGCATGTCTCACGCAGCATTCGGGAAGATGGTGGGTGCTTTGCGTCCAAAGCTTCGGGACCAAACGCAAGCAGCGAGAGCCAGCGCAGCTGAGCCAAGGTTCGAGGAACATGGTTTTTGAACTGAAACATTTCCAAGAAAACATGTCTATCGAGACAACTGTTCACTCTTTCTTCTATCAACGCCACATGTCTATCATACCAAGTCAAATCCCTCTGTTTTCGTACCGATATCAAGAGTCTGTTAATCTCACCGGCGTAAGGCAATGCCCCCCACGGACTTCTCCACGGATGCCCGCCTCCTCTTCCCCTGGGCCCCTGAAAGAACAAACAAAAGCCGAGCCCACTAGCGTGCAGCATCGAGGTCTCCTAGCGTTAAGCTTCAACGTCCGGCTCGGCGGGAGCACGGTCGGGGCACGGCCGGCCCGGTGCCACTTAGCCTCCCTACTTGCGTCTCCTGCTACTTGGCCCCCGCGAACCATACCGTCCTGAATCGTCAGCGGCGCAACGGTCGGTTCACTCTTTTCTTGGGGCTCCGATGGTGGGATTCAGAGTTAAGGATGAAGAAAGTATAGGGGGATAAGGGGGGCAGACGGGGTTGCGAGGTATGGAAACCTCCAACCGTCCGAAATGATTGAGTTTGTTCCCGGCCTGAGCGAAGGGGAAAGAGAGACATCTATAAGAAGGCTCCTGCTGGTCTTTGGTCATCGTGCATCACCAGCCTCGCCTTCCTTTACATACCACAGCTAGCAACTAACATACTCACTTCTTCACGATACCCCTAATCTTCAACCCCCTGCCAAAATGCCTTCCACCGTCGTCTCCACCCCCGTCCCCGCCGGTGTCGACCGCAACGCCGTCCTCTCCGCCATCCACAACCACGACCTGATGGTCAAGACCCTCTGCCCGGCTCTCATCTCCTACAACCTCGAGTCCGGTTCCGTCGGCGTCGGCCAGTCCGCCACCTACTCCGTCACTGACAAGAAGCCCATCGGCCAAACCACCTACCAGCTCACCATCACCAACCTCGAGGACGGCGTCGACACCCTCGTCAACGCTAAGCCCCCCGTCGGAACCCTCGTCATCACTGGCAAGTGGCGCATCATCAACGAGGCTGCCGGCCTCATCCTCCGCGAGGAGGTCGACATTGAGGCCAACATGCTCATGAAGAAGATGGCCAAGGGCAACGTCGAGAAGACCCACCCTGAGCAGCACGCTGCTCTCTTGGTCCAGGCTGGCAAGGCATAAATGATGTATCAAAGCGACTATACCCCATTGGCTGAGTTCATCGCCTATGGAATCCGCTCGGTGTGATTGGCGTTCAACGGATATTGGGATCTTGTGATGAGATTACCTCTGATACAATAATGGGAATATGACATTTTTGGGACATCATTATTATAATTGCTCCACGTGTGGCGTTGCTTCGAATCTTGTTTGTTGTAATTTCGTGACTTGGTCATTCTCCATGTATGTTTGCCAGAGCTAGTTCTGAGTTCACCGAGTCTCAAAGCCTAAACCTTTGAGGCTGCCTCCGGGACATGAGCAACAACCTCAATTTCGACCCGCATATCGTCCTCCCCAAGCCTTGGTACTCCCACACACGTCCAAATCGGCTTGTGGTTCGGCATCCACTTTCTGAAGTTCCGTACCATGGCTGCCAAAGCTTCGTCGTTAATCGGCACATGGTACGAGTTGACCCGGAAAACCTGCTCCCAGCCTGTTCCGCCAGCATCCTTGAGGTTGAGATCCACATTGGCGAATGCTTGATCTATTTGAGCGTTGATTTCCTTGTAAAACTCGCCCGTCTTGGGATCCCATCCGCCTGAGTGTTGTGTCAGCATGTGTCTGGGTTTGAGGAGACTGTTAGGGACACGGCATACCTTGACCAGAGCATTCAATGCGGTCACCAATTCTCACTGCCTGGTTGTAGCTGAAACCAGCGAGATTTCTCTGGCCTACGCCTTCATAGGAGTAATACTTGAGATGAGACATGTCGGCAATGCTTGTCTGGGCCGTTGAAGGATTAGGACGTGGTAACGAGGCCTTTGGTTGAATGAAATTCGGCGCAGGTAATGGCAGTGACCCTAAATTTCGTGCTCGCGATCCTGTAGTGTTTTTGTGTAAGAATGGAGGCAAGCTGCGTACTAGACAATAAACCCGACGTCATATAAGGATAGCGGAATCTATATTCCTTTACATGCGGAGAACCTTCGACTATCGTAGCGCATGACTCGAACCGATCCGATTATCCATGCGGGGCTCTTCCGACTACACAGTAAGTAGACATATCTAACTTCGGAACCTAAATGCCTTGGCTGCTTTACAACAGTTTCCGACAAGCTCTTCTCTTTGTCATTATTGTGGAAGGCGATTACCAATTCCACGATGGTACACGCAAGCATGAAAAGATAGCAGCGCTCTCTGTCATTCCCGATTGCTCTCCTCGAAAGGCAAAACCTTTTCTTTTTGCGTGTATAACGTGCCATTTCTTAGAGACACGAACTTTTGCAACGGAGGGTTGAACCTCGTCTAAAATACGACTTGACCAAATACACTGGTTGGAAAGTGCGGTCGGATCAGATCTAACAGAGTACAAGACCAAAAACAAGTGGAAAGTCAAACATAGACAGAGCAACCCAAATCAGAACGAAATCAGAGACGGACGACTTTTGGGTCTCCGCCTACACGCCATCATCACCTTCAAGGCAGAATTGCCCCTCACCGGGCATACTGCTAGCTCCCCTTCCTTCACTCACTCACCCTTCCCAAGCAGGACCAAGTTAGCCACGTTCATCGCAGCCATAATGACCCAAACCAAGACTGCAAACCCAGCAGTGTACCACGAATTTGCCATCTTGACGGTGCCGTCCGTAGGGGCTGTCGTAGACTCTTCATCATCGGTGCCACCGCCGCCTCCGATTCTGAACCGAGCACCGCCGCCCGGCCCATCCCGGACCGTCATAAACTTATCCCTGCAAGTAAAGTAGATCAACGGCGCCGTAACAAACGGTAAGACGACACTGAGCACCACCTGGGAAGCATTCAGCGCCTCGCTGACGCCCTTTCGCCCTACGGCGCCAGCAATCACAATACTGGGCGTGACGCTGATACTCCGCGTCGCCAGACGTCGCAGCCAAGGACGGACTTTCCAGTTTAACGCGCCCTCACTAACCATCTGACCAGCAATGGTACACACGATCCCCGCCGAGACGCCGGAGAGGAGCAGCGCGAGGGCGAAGATCGTACCCGCCGCCTTGGAGATGGAGTCCGTGAGGAGCTGGTGGATGCTAAAGATGTCGGCGTCGGGCGCTTCGGGGTTCCCGTACAGGGAGACGCCCGCGACGATGAGGATGGCCGAGTTGACGAACAGGGCGAAAGTGAAGAGTGAGATGCTCAACTCTGCGGTCGAGGTTTTGAGAGAGTGCTTGATTGCTTTGGCGGACGGCACGTAGTAGCCTTTATCGATACTGTCGCCGTTCAGGTCGACTTCGTCCATTTCGGGGGGTAGGAGGTTGTGTTTTGTGTCGTATTCTCGGAGGCGGGCTTGGACGATACCGGAGCCGAGGTATAGGCTGTGAGGCATGACTGTTGCGCCTAGGATACCGCAGGCTTGGTATAAACTACGTGCGTTTTAGATATTTTTCAGCGGGAGAAAAAAAAATGAGGAAGTGAAGGCTGGGGAGATTACCCTTGCGATTCGACCACGGCACGCGATGGCAGATACCCTTGAAAGACTTCTCCCACCGGCGTATCCTTGATGAGCGAGAGCTGGATACAGAAGCAGACAACCACCGCCAACACCAGACCGATGATGAAGTACTCAAAGATTCGCAGGCCTCTCATGGATCCGTGGGGTCGGTAAAAGACGAGGATGATCATGACGTCCAAGATGGAAATTGCGCATCCTGCTACCAGAGGTATGGCCGGGACGAGAAGGTTCAGACCAATCGCGAATCCAATGACCTAAACCGATGCAGACATCCCTTAGTAAACGGAGAATTTCGACATGGAGGCACAGCAGTCATGGATTGGCAGAACTCACCTCGGCAATGTCGGTGGCAATGATGGCAACCTCTGCGAATACGTAGAGAAGATAGTTCATCCATCGCGGCAGGAAAGCCCGACATGCTTCAGCCAGGTTGAGCCCGGTGACGGTACCGAGCTTGATACACAGGCTCTGGAGGAAGATGGCAAAGAGGTTGGACAAGAGTACGACAAAGAGCAGTCTGAAACGGTAGCTTGCTCCTGCAGCGACGTCTGTTGAATAGTTTCCGGGGTCAACTATGAAAGGCGCAGACTGATGTTAGTCACAGTTTATTACTTTTCGCGGGTGTTTACGGAGGGAGAAAGCGAGGAACAAATCTCACTATACGCAACAGCAATCATGAACCCGGGCCCGATAAACGAGCCAAACTTCACAATGGCCTTCTTCACCCGGCCGTACAAGGCTTGATGAATTTTGGGCGAGTACCCTCCAACTCCGGAGAGAACTTGATGGGAGTGAAGGGTAGGGAGAGGGGTCGCGGGGACCTCCTCTCCCTGGGGTAGACCAAGCCCATCAGACTTGGTCGTCGCGGCCGCAGCCGCGGGACCGGAGCCGCCTTTGCCCCAATCCACATCGTGACAGGACCGCGATATATCCCCATCGCCCGTCCCCGAGTCCCCCGCCAGCGACAGGCCCTTGTCATCCTCCCCCGGCTCCAAGGCCCTGGCGTTGACGATGCCGTTGAGGTCTTGGTTGGTGGTCAAGTCATTGGACAAATCGTTTGGGCTCTGGTTGTAGCCCTCGCCTTCGTAGGGCTCGTCAGTGCGAGACGGACGATTCATTGTTTCGCTTTACTGTGGTTTGCGCGAAGCAAAGTAAAAGGCTAAGGAAGGGGCGTGAATGACTTCATGACACGCGTTTGTCGTCAAATCTAGGGTTGTCGGCTAACCGGCTACTCAAACCCCATGACTAATCACAAGACAACCTAGCGGGCCCGTCTAGTTAAACGTCGGCTATTGTTGCCATTATCTACAATGATGCATCAAAAACAGTATTCTGACTGATTTCCTCTAGACAATCGTCGTTGTTTGATATTAGAAGGCACCGTGAGATGAAATGTGGCTGTTTCCTAAAACGGCAAGTACGCTATGTAGTCCACTTTGCCAAGCAGCCAAGAAGACTAGAGAACTCAAGGTTGCATGCAGTCCAAGACTCCAAGTGACCAGAGGCTCGGGATTTCATAACGGTCCCAAATGTGTCTAAATATTACTTACATCATCTCTTTACAGAAGAATTTTGCTGCGACTGGATAGTTATTTTGCGGTTTTCCGGCTTTTAATATGAGAGAAAAGGACTGAGAAAGCAACGCTCGATGAGCATTGACGTAAACATCGATGCTTCAAGTTGCACGTGGTCCGACGAGTCCATGACTACCTACAAGGTTAAATAGCATCACGGGTAAATCTTGACAAACACCCAACAATTCAGATAAGATGCATAACGAGGTATCTGAATCAACATGTTCTACGGGTTTTAGCTCGCTTAGTGCCAAAAGGTAGCATCTTATGCAGGGCACCCTGCCGTGTATTGCACACCAGATCTTTTATACAACAGCTACCAAAGCAATGAACGATACTCGTACAAGTGGACAATTACACTAACTCTGAAGCGAAATTTCTGTTGAAGTAATGAAATGGCGCTTGTGCAAAAGTTGCTCACCACTCAACGTGCCATCCAAGAAGGAAGTCATAAATAATAGTGATAGTACCATATTAAGTGCGAATCTTCTCGAGAGTGGCATCCCAGCGACGGAACCAGCGGACATCATAAAGCATGTTTCTACGAACAGCTGGTGACCAAATATGAGACACATACATCAAATCGAGTCGTTTTAATGCCAAGTCCGAACTAAGAAAACACACACTGAAAGTCGACGCACGAATCGCGGCGGAGATGACCGTTCCATCTTACAGGTCACGAATGGCAGGCAGCTTGGTTATAATTCGGGAGTACGTCTAGTTCTTTGAACCCAGTGCCTATCAAGGAGTGGAGAATAGAAAACCCTCGACGTTGTTTGCACAGCGTCCTTATCAACCTGGCCTGGTACTTTCTGTATGGCGGGCTTCCTGAGATGACCGTGGAAAAAGGTACTGTAGATGCTCACAGCTGCATCTATGTAGATCCCTCTCTCGAGGTGAATACCGCAACGTACATAGTGTTCCTAGTCATCGAAGGGGAGGTAAGAAGATGGATTAAGCAGCAAGAGATTCATATTGATAAATTGCTATGGAAAGGCAGTTGTACTACTTTCTTCTCACCATATGGGCAACGGAAAAAACCCTACTGAAAGTACACTTTTGCCAATAGCTACCAATCAATCCACGTGTACTAGCTTGACGTCGACTCATCATCTCAATAGACTCAAATCTCATCCCTAAATCCTTCATAGCTGACGAGCCCTCCCATACCAAAGTCGTACTACCAACGGACGGACTCAAGAATCCAGTCAGCAGACACAACGCGCCTCTGCCACAACCCCGCGTTCCGGACCCGGTCGCTGCTGCCGTAAGGCCGATCATTCCTCACATGTCATCAGCTTCCATCATCCCACCAGTCGCATACGAACACCCTCTCTACCTCATCTCGATGCTCATTTGGTCTTTCGGCGGCTAGTACCACCAATAGCAGCCTTCTTCGAGCACATCTCCCCGAAGTTTGACGTATGCTCATCCTCTGCTGTCGGGTCCCCTAGGTACCCATCCAACCGCACAAAGACGTTGTTGACTAGCTCCATGCCGATCCATAAGCTCGGTGGGAGCTTCGTGTAACAACCATCGCATAACGTCGCGCTTGTATGGCCTCGCACACAAAATGTTGCAAACCCTTTCACCCCTCCTTCAATCCCCTCTGTGGAGCGTTTGGACAAATTGTCGATGGATTTGCCTCCAATCGAGCCTTACTCGGCAGAATCTTTTCTCGCGTGCGACCCTATCCCGTAATACGAATCAATGGTGGGCGTTGTGGGCGACATTGGTAATCGGTGGCAAATGACGTCGGCGTGCTTTCGACATGTTCGGAAGTTGGTGAGGGATCTTCGTGTGGCGCAGGTCAACCACCACAAATTTCGCAGACCGCGACTCATTCGCGGCTGAACACTACTGGGCATCGTCAATCTTACAAAAAGTGGTCGAGGTTAGATGCTGTCACTTGATGGCTCCGTCGTGATTGCGGAAGCCAGGCCGATGCGAATGGATGAAAGATATTCCTTTGGTCAATTCGAGGTCGATACCTCCCCCCGCCTATGGCGAGGTGTATAAACAATATGCGAACGTAATCCCAAAGGCCGTAGCCCTATACCAAAAATCCGGAACGCCTGATGCTGTCCTATGCCCAATATGTCATTTGATGGTTTGTCGAAACCCCCAATGATGATGATGATGATGTTCGTTAGTGTACAAGTCGCGAGCCGATGCAAGTTTTTTTTCCCTCTCCAAATACCGTGTCCGTGCCGTAAAGCCATAAACGAGTTCAGAATAACGCTGTAGGCCATTTCGGCCAAAAGGGGGTATCATGCCCGTCGCGGGCGGTGTCCGATTAGGCAGTGTAGTGAGGTGCTCAAAGAGCACTTTACAAGTGTGATTGATCCTGATTGGCGTCAGGATGCGCGTCCCCCAGCACAAGGGGTTGCAAGCGACCTCGCATAGGTGGTCAAGCTATCGCGGACTGAGTGTAAGTCCACGATTGTAAGGAACGATTCGAGGGAGGTGATATGGTGCAATCTGTATCCTCCTCTTCAAACTTAAGGTGCTTGTAGAACCCTTATTTCTTGCCCTTGGTAGGCGCGGCAGTAATTTTACTCGTGGTCATGAGGTCGCCAATGTACTTTTGGAGGAACTTGTTGTTGTTATCGAGCTTGTCGTGTTCTTCTCTGACGGCCTCGATGCGGTTAAAGATGGTCAAGAGCGAGTCCTGCAAGGCCTTTGCATGTCTGCACAGAGTGGTACTGTTAGTGATGCGCGCGTCTCAAAGTGGCAGAGGGTTTCGTTTACCTCTTGAGCTCTTCCCGCGCTTCCCTTCCAAGTGCTTCGATGTCTTCACTAGTCCTCCGTGGGCTCATAGCCCTCACATCGTCGGGTCCAAACTCTGCATCTACTGGGCCCACTGCCGAGCTGTCCCGGGGTACCACCAACGGCCCGCTGCTCTTTCTGCTGGGCAACCGAGGTCGAATAGGAGTCGGCTGGTGGATGTGATGCTCGTCGTGTTCGTGATCGACCGAAGAGGAAGACGAGCTTGATTGGGACCGCTCGATATGAGGAGGGAGATGCGATTGTTCGCTGAACTGTGCTTGGTGTTCGTTGTCCATGTTGACAGCTTTATTGAGTTGGTTGCTGTGGTTGTGATGTTTAGAGGTGATTGTCGGTGAGAGTACTGCGCGAGATTGCTGGCGTTTAGGGGACGGTGTGGATTGATTCGATTGCCAAGTGGCAGGAAAAGTTGGTTGCCAAAGAGCGAAAAGGGCGGCTCAAAAGGCAAATATTGGTTTTGAATGGATGCAACTCCGTCACCAGGCTCGATTTGAGAAACGGGGTCTTGCCACCTTGTAAAGCAGGGTCAAGGCTCTCTGGAGCAGGCTCACAGTGGCAGAGGAGTCGAGGATGGCGGCGGAAGAGTCAGGTGGTTGCAAATGTGGTACTAGTAGCGGTGATGGCGGCGGGTGGTGGTGTATATGGGGGCGTGGATTGTTATGGAATGTAGGGGTATTGGTGGTTGTATTCCGGAAGCAAGTAGGGTCCTACCGGTCTCGTAGGCAGGGACAGAGCCGGCGGCGGGAGGAGGGAAGAAGAGCAGATGAAAAGGAACAAGCCGAGTGTCGAGCAAAGGGGAAGAGGAAGGAAAAAAAGGCGCGGTGGGCCGCAACGGGTAGTGTATGACTATGAATGGGGGGCAGACGAGGTCTCGTGGGTGTGTGGGTGGGTTTTTGGGCAGCCTCTGCCTTTTTGTTTTATTTTTTCTTTGCGCTCAATTTTCCTTCTTCCTTGTCACTTCGTCTTTGGTAGGGTTCCGTATGGGTTCTTGGAAGAAATCGTCTTTCGCGCCGATTACTTCTCTTTTGCTGCTCCTTGAAGGTGGGGGTCGTATGGCAATCGGAATTTGAGGAGCGGGAGAAAAGAGAATAGAGTCCCAGAGAATAGGTGACCGAGAGCGGGAATGTCGTGGAAGTAATACGGGATTGCGACGGTAGGGAAGACCGAGCGAGAGAACGGAAGTGATGAGCTACAACACGGTATGTATGTATGTATGTATGTATGTATGTATGTATGTATGTATGTATGTATGTATGTGTGTACTCGGTAGCGTGCGGTTGCGTCGACGGCCGTGGTAGCTGTACAATGGAATGCGATCTGTGGGATTGGTAGAAAAAGAGGTGAAGGGGTCACAAATAGCTGGCTTGGCTTGGGTGGATTTTGGTTCAGACGTTGACGTTCACAGGCGGCCAAGTTGTCGCGATCTGCGGTACTCAGGACCAGTTGCAAAGACTGGGATGCCCTCTTTGGCCTTTTTGGTTGGACTTTGGTGGCTTTGTGGTGTCGATCGGATTGGGGCCCTTGCCAGACTCCCACCCAATATGTCGTAGGAGTCGAGGATTGAGTCTGCGGCAAAGGCAGAACGGGGGGGTGTTGGGGGCTTGGGAGCGAGCGTGGTGTGAGAGCGAGGGCGCCTTGAGTGCTGCTGGGGGTGGTGGAGAGTGACGATGGACACGACAGGGATCGTCGAGAGGGACCGCAACACAACGACAGGGGCGGGACAGCAAAGGTCGAAATGGCAGGCGGCCGTTGTAACTGGTCGTTATTCGTAGAGTGGCCCGGTCAGGCTGAAGCGGTGTGGAGAAGGATGATGTTATCGCAACCGTTTTGTCGCCGTGCGTGTGTCGTGGGTTGTTTTGCCTCTGCAACTCTTTCTTTTGAGGTGAGGGAGCTTCAACTGGGACTGGGTTTGCTTGTTCTGCGAGACTCGAAAGGTATTGCGTAGCTGGGTGTCTCCGCCATGCCGTCTGGCTTGGATGGTTTTCTTCTAGGTACTCGCAGGTTCGCCTGGTCGGTGCGGTGCGAGCTGCAAAGAACTTGAGCATGCCGCTACTGTGTATGCTAATGAAGTCAGCTAGTGGCCAGGAAGCTGAGAGTTGGGGGAGGGATGCAGCTGAGGACCGTGATGCTCTGTTCCTGTGTCGAGGCACGGTGTGGATTGCGCCAGCCATGTAGGAATAGAATGCTATGTATGTGTGGGTTCGCACTAACGCTTCCTGGTGTGTGGTGAGGGAGCGGCGGCATGGACGGGTCCCGTGTGATGAATGATTGACCGCCGAGTCCAGTGGAATTACGGGAGGGTCGAATCGGAGATGGTGAGGACAAGCTGCCACACTGCTCCGGCGCCACAGAGTCCAGCGGTGCGGCCTGCCTAGAAGAGATCTTGATCGTGATCCAGTCCGCGATGCTGCTGCCGTACTAGCAGTCTACTCATTACTAGGGTATGCAAGCAGGAATGATGGCGGCGACTGTGGTCTTGGACCATGTAGTCTGATGTTCTGAATAGAGGGACCCAGGTCGAAAACAGATGCTGCTTGAGCCCTTGAACCAGCCATGCACCCATGGAAACAGAAACGCGCCGAGCAGAATTAGTGTAATTGTGCGCAGAGGAGTGGCACGGCCTGGTTGGAATTCGAGATTGACGACAACCTCAGAAGGCGACGGCGTGTTTGTGATTGTTTGCGCCTGAGACGGATGAGACTGATGAGACGGACGGGTGCCAGAGAGGGGAAGGGCGGTACGTACCGCATAGCTGTGGTCTCTGGACTTATCCGTCACCTTCTGGAGTTCAACCTGCCCGGGGAGGAACGTCCAAGTATCTACAAAGGTACCAGTAGTAGTTAGGATGTTGCTAAAAGCGTCCAAGTGCCCGGTTAGAATGGAAGGTGGAAGGAAGCATTTGGGGGGGCAACGATGAGGCAAGGAACCGTGCAAAAGATGGGGAAAGCAGGGAAAGACCTGACGTGGGAAAGAACCAAGCCTACCTAAGGTACCTAACAGGGAGGCTACCGCTTTCACCGAGGGCTTGGTGTACGTACCACACGGGTCTTTCCATTGGATTCAAGAAAAGTATCCCCGTACCGCACCGGCGGGTCCTTTAATTCGGTGTCCCTAACCCTGCGCCTGCAAATTGGGTATTTCACTATGTATCTTAGTACTTGTCCATTTGACCTGAGGCAGTCTTTTTCTGCCCACATGTTACGCTGGCTTTCCCCACACATTGTGACGTTGGTCGGGCATGTCAGCACCCTGGCACGTACCGGAAGGCACATGATCCCCAAGGTAGATAGGTACGTACTCTGGATAGGTATGTCCCAGGTAGGTTTCTTAGGTACGGTCTCCCTTCCGTTGCTTTCTCTCCGGCTCCCACGTCCACTTCCACTTCCCGTCCCGCAGCCAGTTGCAATTTGCTGGGTGTCACTGTGCCACACCGGACGAGCTTCCGTTCTTCTCATCCTTGGCCTCTCCTTCCATCCTAATTACTCGCACTCCCGTCCTCCGGGCCTTTCTCTCCTACCGCCTCTTTCACGATATTTTGACGAATTTGCAATAGCCTGTTCTCGTAGTCTGGTCTCTACTTCCCGACTGCCCCGCCTGCCGCCTGCCTGCGATTTAAAATTCCACCTGCTCACACTACCTAAGTATTGTAGGGTGCGATAAGACACTAAGGCAGGTGGCCCGGAGTCTTGCCGACGTCGCTCCATGTAGCAGTAGCAGTAGCAATAGCAAGAGCATGCGTCTCGCTGAGAATGTTCAAACTTGAGACTACAACTTTTCCCATATCATTTCATCACGATCGTGTACCGCAATCCCCCCGCCGACACAGTGCTTGTGCTGTGCTGTGCTGGTCGAAAGCTGCCATTTCACAAATGCCACCCCTCGCCTTCATCACTCCCTCTTGACTCCTTGAGTCGTAGCATCGGTGTGCGACCGTCAATACCGCCGATCCCTTACATAACTGCCTCCTCCTGCTTCTCTTCTACCCGGCAGCATGCAAGTAGTCACCCACCACCACCGCTGAGCGATCCAAAAGAAATCTCCAGTGGAGAACCAAAAGCAACGGCTTGCCGAGATATCTCACCGATTCATCGACAAATACCTATCAAGACTTACACTCTCAGACTTGCTACTCCCCTGAACAGATGGGTAGTAGACATATATACGGAGTAATACAGCTCAGGTATCGGGGCTTGTCTTCCCTGACCTCCCACAAGGACCCTGGATCTCTAACCAACCAACCCGACGACCCGCTCCATTACATGCAAGCAAATTGAGCAAATGCTGTTTACAAGTCAAACGAAACCTACCCTTTGTGTCTGCGTCTGCGCCTACGCTCTGCCACTGCACCCGCCGACCGCGTCTCGTGGGATCAGGTGTCCATGAATACCTAGGCAGGAGGGCACGGAGTCAGGATAGCAGCAGTAATTACAGATACAGAGTACTTACGGAACCTACACAGAGTATGCATTTCTGCCCGTCGACACAAGTAGGGATACTTGAGACTCTCCGCTGTTGGACCCCTGCCAGCCCAAATTGGCTGATCAGCGCCTGTGACGCCATACCCTCCAAGGTCAAGACTGACACCCCCGATCTCCACCACCCACGACAGAAACTTGAGAGCTCAGAGTTGGGCTCCGCCGTGCGGAGACGTATCCATCGATCCCATCCACAATCCGAATTCACACTGAGATTTGTCTGCCGCCAAGCTCAACGCCTGACTTTTCACTGGCGCGCGAACCTCCCCGCCGTCCACTCCCGGCAGACAGCAGCCGGTTTGGCGGCGTTGGCGCCCTCCACCCGTCCCCCGTCTTACCACTCTTGACTCTCGAGTTTTCATCTGCCTACGGGTATCCGTACTGCCAGGAGACAGGCGGTTATGATCTTGAATTCGTCTCCAGCACAAGAGCGGATTCCAATTCCCATACGAGTGCCTGCCTGTCAGTTGGGCCGATGAGGCGAAGCTGCTCAACTGCTCACTCAGCAAAACTCAAAAACACCATTAGGAACCACGCTAAATATTTGTATCCGTACAAAGAATATGGAATACGTATACGGATACACCACGCTACGCATTGTACTGAGGGCGGCAGGTCGCGAGCGAGGTGGGGGTTTACGGTCCCTTTTCTTCTCTTCTCACGATGGAGCGCCCGTCCCGCTCTCAACCGTTTCTTCCCAATCCTGATCCTCCCGTTTCTCATGTCACGCGGCCAAGACGATGAGAGACTTCCCCCAGTACCAACATGTCGTGACAATGACATGGCGAAGAGAGAATTGCTTTTCATCACCAGCGACACTCTGCTCGATTCGAACCCCACGTCACCAAGTCCCGCAGAGCCGGAAGCCGACACTGCACGGGTTTGGGCATCCACGATGCTTATTCCAAGACACTGACCAACATCAGCAGCCGCCAGCGGTCAACCCCCTCGATGCCACTCTGTCACATCTCGGGATACCGACCGCTGTCCGCAAAGATGACAGGATCCCTTCCCTCCCACTAGGGCAGGCCCCCAAAACTCAGTCGTCCAGTGACTCCCCACCCTCCCAGGACCCTCTCGGCCCCGTTCCTACATTAGAACAACCGCCCGACCCAGGTAATATCCAACGCGACGTTGTACAGGATGTATACTAGTTGTTGCACTTGCACACTACATTAGCTTGGCCAGCGCCACGGGTCCGACTGGGAACAAGAGATGGGGAGCACTGCGTAAGGCAGGGACAAAGAAGGCAGCGCAAGGCAGAACTAGCAAGGAAAGGTTCACCGGCCAGGTAACCGAGAGAGAAAGCCGCTTGCTCGCCTGTTTGCTTGCTGCACTTGCATGCGCTGACCGCAATGGAAAACCCAATGGTTGAGTGAGAGACGAGAAAGAAGCATATCCTTTGTGTGTCTCCGATGCAGGGACCCTGGAGAGACAGACTGAGATCTCGGGAGGCTTTTTTTTTTTTTTCCCCCTCTCTCGCTACGCTTCCACGCTTCTTTCAAGGGCAACCTTTCTCCCGATTACACTAGTCCTCCTCCATGCTCTCTTGAGCCCATGGATACCTTACTGTGCAGTACAATAGGCCGGCCTCAGGGACGTTTTGCCTTTTCTTCTCCCCAAACTATCGACGGACTCGCCTGTACGGATCTTTATTCTTCTATTCGCCCTCAAACACAAAGGATCGGGGGTTTTAACCCTTCCTGAGTACGAATACTTGCAGTACTTTGTGCCCCTCACGCAGTTTGCCTTAGCTATGACGCGGTTGCTGGCGGCTGAGAACACGTCCGACGACTGCTCCCCATGGATTCTGACATTCTGCCCGCCTGCGCCTCCAAGAATGATCCCGGCGCCACAACCGTCGCATCTTACAGGCTGTGAACTCTCAACTCTCCTCCACCACCACCAGGAAACCTGATACACCGAGAGGGGCCTCGGACAAGGTATCCCGGGGCCCCTGGCATCGGCCGAGTGATGTCATCAGATCAGCGGCCGAAACTTGTCTTTCATTTCATCAGCCTCTCAGATCGTTTGCTTCGTTCCCTCAATTTTGCCTCTCGCCATGCAGCAACTGGCAGCCTGTCTCCCTGCACCGTTCCGACAAATCACGAGTCAATTCTTCTGCCCGTCTGTCGCCGTCATCCAACATTTACATACACAAAGTCTCTGACCTCCTCAAGAGTGTGACCGTGGAGCACGAATTTCTTTTCATGCTGCCCACCGGCGCCGTTTCACCACCTCATATACACGACAACGTTCTTAAGCAGAGTGGCAGAGTAGCAGACACGCGGTATCTGTATAGTATAAGTGTCATAAGCATTCACACAGGCACGGCAATATAGGCATGGGAGCCCTCGTCGATTCCCCGCAACAAAGCAACAGACGATCCTCTCACAAACCTGCGTGCGAATGGCTATATCCAAACGCTTCTCTCACATGGTTCAACCTTCCAGCGGGGGCTAGCTGAAGGCCTTGCTTGGTACTGACTGTCTGGGATAGGATTGGCACAATGTACCATCAGAAACACGCTTCTCTTAGGCTTGTGGTTGATATCTTCCATTGGTCGAAGCTAAGAGCAGATCCCTATTCGCTAAGCTGCCACCGTTGGTGAGAAGCAGATCATCATCGTCTGCCCCCCGTTCTCCGTTGTTGTTCGATCCTCACGTCCCAAACGGTCATGTACACCGGGCAGGGTGAACGGACGGATCATCATGGTGTCCAGTGCATGTCGTCAGGCGGTCTGAATTTCGCGGCAATAGCATCGTGTGTTGGCAATGGGCTACCAATGTCCAATGGTAGGATGAACACGACGGCTCCACTTGTAAAATCTCTAAATCCACTTCTCCATCGCACAACCTTTGAGTTATTACCATCCGTCCATTCCTGACTATTCCAACAAACGCGGCCAAGCATCCGGTTTTTTGTTCAACGCACAGCCTGCCGTGTTGCAACCTCGTCTAGCATTCCCCGGCAACAAACCAATATCTCTCTTGTGCTCAGCGCCCGGAGTTGACATTTTCCCCGACTGGAAATCAGTCAGCAACAAGGACGTACCCATATCAACTTCCTGCAAGCCATCCGGCGAGGGCTCCGAAAAGCAGGAATGCGAGCATGGGATTTCGCAAAAGCCCAAGGTCTCCAAAATTTCCACCATCTTCCAGCCTCGTACAGTGTTAGCGCAGCCGGTTTCTCACAATGTTTCCGTCTTCCCTGTCATCTGGAGAGGACCCTTTCCCTTCCCTTTCCAGCCTTTTGCCAAATCAGTCTCCCCCCTTCCCCCTCCTCAGATTCCGAACGAGGTAATGGGAACAAGCGATCGGCGGTGCCCAGCATGAAGACCGACGCCCGGCACTCAGAACAGCAAAGCGACGATCCCACAATAAGCCCGACTCAGCCGATCGTCTCCGGCCAATGGCATTCCCGGTATGGGGATCGTCATCAAAAGGGAAAATCCAGGGGGTGGTTGTCAGTGCTGCACTCTTACACGTCTGCGTGGACGGTTCAGGTTCCGGCAGGATATTGTTGCAACGCTACAACGTCGCTCGCACTGCGATGCCCTATCATGAATCCTACTCACATCTCATCAGCAGGACATATCAGGAACAGGATGTCTCCTGTCACACTCGCCCACGATCATTCGGCAGAAGAGCTTCGAATCCCCTTTCATTCGCATGTTCGACCGCCAGACCAACATTGTACACGCCGTGTTCTGCCCCGCCCCCAAGCCGGGGAGAGACTCAGAATACCAGTATCCTACGAATTTCGGACCACGGGCAACATGGTGGTGGGATCATGGCCGTTCCTCTTGCCGCCACCCGTGTCAGCGGCTCCCCTGCATTGTCGTGTGTGCCATGTTTCGTCCCCCGCGCAGGTCCCCTTATTGCACAGTTCTATTCATTGTTCCTACTTCTCCCCGGCGACTCTCGGACGCAATGTCGTCCTGAATAGCCATTCGTGGTTCCTGGTTCTTCTCCGCCGTAATTGTTGGGATTGGGGTCATCGTACAACACATTATACACATAACATGCAAGTGCGCCCCGGACGGCATGAATGCCGGGGCCACGGAACGGGTCAGATGAGACCGGACAGCGACTTCTTATGACCGTAGACGCGCAATCTCCCTTGTTTCTTGGTTCTCCTTCCCCGCCCGCCGGGACCAACGCCCAGGTTGCGAGTTGGTCACAAAGTTGCTGCCCAGCGGCGGCGGCGGAGGGAGGCAACGTCGATTTCGCGAGTCCCCGTTTCTCGTGTTACCGTCGTCACCCTGTCTTTTGCCATCCGATGGCGTGGTGCCGCCTTGTTGCACTTCTACTTGGCTTTCCTGCTTTCGGCTCTTTTTTCTTTCATTGCCACGAGGTGAGTGGGAGCAAGTAAGTTAGCGTTTCTGCCCGCCAAGGATCGTCTTCAACCTCGGATCGTGACCAACTTCTCTGTGCCCCCCCCCCTCCCCCACCAACAACGTACACTTGCTCGTGGCTTCCCGACTCAAAGGATTCGCCGCCTGGGATTCTTTCTCGGCGGTCCGGGGCAGTAAGGCATCATTCGTACGAAGTATCTCACGTACAGGCATTTATTTTGCACGGAAGCCGTCCAGGATTCTGCTGAACCGGACCACAGTAATTCCTGTTGGTACTCCGTACGGATAGAGAAGATCCAGTTATTTGGATAAGAATGGATACCCAAGAGGAAACGCGCTGAGATTCTGGCGTTTGCGTGGGATTCGCGTCAGCTCCGCGTACCCGTGAAGAACAAAGAAACTGGGAAATTTTCTTCAATGGCAATCTCATGACTCCACGTGGACTTTCACCAGGTACTACTCATTGGGAGAGTATCTGCAAGCCAAGATTCCGATTCCCGGCTTCGGGATACGAGTACGTGTGACTCTTGGAAGGTTTCCCAGATTCAAACAGCCGTAGTTCCCTCTTTGCTGCGGGTAGTCAAAGTTTTGTTGCAAGTCTTGCAAATTGCAACGAGCCAGCCAGTATGGATCTTTCCGGGTTTTCGAATGGGGAAAACCTGGTATCAAGTCGCAAGTGCAACGTCGAATGGTCTTCCAACGTGGTAATGGGTCGTCGAAAGCTTGACTCAGCTGAGAGTCTGAGCCCAATGGGTGGGTAGAAAGTAAACAGGCAATTTAGCGGCTGTTCTCCATACCTGTTTGTATTCCTCTTTTTCGGAAGATTTCGTCCAGGTGCTTCCTTGAGGAGTTGGATGTTGAGGTTTCCAGATCAGTTCCCGGCTCCCTTCCCATCCCCCCATATGCAGAGGGAAACTTTAGGATCGTTGTAGGCAACGATCTTCCTACCTACGAAGAAGCGTCGAGGGCGTCAAGGGCGTCGCGAGTGAAGCCCCTTCAAACACGAGATATGTGGTTTCTCTTTTCTGCGCATATCGCGGCTGCATTATTTGAAGGTGTAGCCGTCAGTGGGATAGGTTCGGATAGGTTTTCTCTTGGTGTAGTTGGGTGATGTAGTTGGGTTATCATCGGCCTTTAGGTTTATCTTTCTTCTCCGTTGATACACGTCACGGCTCGCGAAATGTGGGATAAGCGCGCGGGGCCTTCTAGTTTTCATGGTTTATGTGCGATCCTGGAGTCAGTTTCGTGGTAGAGTTTCCCCACGCCGAGACGAGATAGAGACTGCCCACGTTCGGTAAGAAAGGGAGAGGGGGGCGTTTGTTCGCGATGGTCGCATGGGTCTACCTATTCCTTTCATCTTTCCCATACGGAGCAGAGTAAGACAGGTGAGATTCCTTCGAAGATGGATAGTAGGAAAGGCTAAATGTATTGAATCGGAGTCATCCTATGACGACTACACTCCGTCCCCATGGTTTGGGGAAAGGGGTCCACAGGGTTCAATCCTAAGGTCTTCTAAGAAGACGAAATTGTTTGGTTTGAGATGGCTGGAGGGATCCTGCTGATGCTTTTGGGTTATTATACTTTGGGCCTGCGTCTTGCATGTGCAAATGTGCGTGTTGTCTGCTTGGCCGGCTCCTGGGAATATTTAGATGTACGGTTCCTTGTGAAGGGGTCATGGGGAAAGTCAATTCTGCGCCGGCGGACTCAACTCCTAAGTTACTTGAGCGAGGGGGTTGCCAATATGTAATTGGCTCGAGGTTCCATCCCCGGTCTTGCGTCTGCGGGTAGTTTTTAGGTTTGAGGCCGAGTTGGAGATATTGCGTGATGGATTTGGTGGATTTTGGCGCTTACCGGTTTTGGTATTACGAGGATTTGGACATTCGTGACGACGAGAACGAGTTTGAGGGGTAGATGTTGTTGCAAACTAGCGGGCATACTGGACCCTGAAGAGCCGTGTAAGGTGTCTTGGCTGAACTTGAAAGAGCACGAGGTCGTGTTTTGGAGTGGCGTGCGGTGATTGTGGCGTTAATGAACAACACGATTCTCTGGATAGGAATATGTACCACAACAGGTTCTCAATGTCACGATATCATCCACGATTAGTTAAAGGTATGAGTAGCAAATTCTAATAATTTCTGAATTTGTAGCAAAACCATGAAAGGGGGGACATGCCATTTTGGGCTCTTGACCATCCAACTGTTATCGCTGCATTCAATCTTAAAAGTGGCCAATATTTCCTTACTAGACTGAGATACGCTAGAATATGTGGTTTGGGCGTAAAGCTGATCTCTACATTTCTCATGAACTATCAAGATCTCAGGTCTTTCCGTGGAACGGTTGTCTGGAAATCACTTGTATGTACAATCCGTACCAGCGAGTTCACAAGGTCTTCTAGCTAAGTGACCACATCATGATCATCTCATGAGCCCTGTGACCAGTCCTTAACTAATCTATATCTATTTAGTGGTTTTGTCCAGGCTGACACTTTGAGGAACATGCTTCAAGTCCATATCTCAATGTGCGATCACGGCGTTACCATTGTCGTAAAATATTTCTGTGCTTGAGGTTTCCTAAAACATTGATGTTCGAACTCGCCTTGGATTGCTAGAGCTACAGAATTCGAGAGAGGTTATCACTAGCCCTTTGGAGTCGTAAATTCCACCAAGGACGATTTCTGTTTCTGTGTCCAGAGTTGCGAGTTTACGCAACTTGTAACTACGATATAGCCAGCGTAAGACTGTCATCGGTTTCTGGTGTCTGACTCCCAAATTAGTAAGATGGATTGACAGATTACGCTCAAATCAAAAACGTCCTCAATTCTTAAAAGGGATGCGTAGTTCCATTGTCATAACGTCTACAGTGACTTGAGATGGAATATGTTGCTTTTGGCTGCTCAAGCTCTATTAAGGTATCCATATTACCCAGGAGCCTGGTTCGAAAAGAGTGTATGCCGAGACATACTCGCAGTAACGTAGTACAATCTATCTATATAAGAAACTCTATATCAAAATGCCAGAACTTCCTTGAAGTGAACATCAAAACTGTCCCCGGGTTGTTTTACATGTCTACTCTGCGTCATGCTTGACGCACCAAATTTAACTACTTTCAGCTTTCTTGAAAACTTCACGAGGGGTCCCTTCATTTGTGATATTGTACTCAAATATGATCATTTCCACTGTCGTTTTGGATCTGTTCCTCCATACTTCCTTCAGTTTTCTTCAAAGACTTCGCCGGTCACGGATACTTAATCACAATTCCTAGATGTCAAACATCCCCGTCTTACCACATACCGAGGATTCTGCTGGTGAAGTCCGCAAAGTTCGATTGGTGTTTCCAATCTGAGATAAAAAAAAAAACCTGACTCTTTTCCTTTTGGCCTTCCCTGCCTCTAATACATCGCGCTCTTTGCAACCGTGCAAACCCACCGAAATCGCCATCAAGGGGTGCTGTTTGAACCTTTGACTCTTGGAGAAGAATGTGCCCTCTCAATTCTTCCTGCGACGGATCTTCAGAACTGTGCCCTCTTTGTTTCTCTTCTGCTGGAGTTTCTTTTCTTTCCGAAGCCTCTAGATAACTTAAAACATTTCATCTTTCCTTCATCGCCAACGCCCATGCCTGTCTTCGCCAAGGGGTCTTGAGCTTTGATGACTTTGATCTGTCTTCTCCCCATTCTGTTGTATTTTCGCCATGACTAGTATCTCTATTCAGACGGACGTCAATTCTGAGCCTCCCAGATTTGGTCCAATGTTTCAGAGACTGAAGCCGGTGTTAGCATCCCTTCCCATCGCCAGTCGGTATCACTTGAAACTGACATGGGCCCTTAGCAAACTCGCCATCGACGTTGGCACTAAATCTACCAAAGTGACGCGCTGCTACGGAGAGGGAGCCAAGGATGTCTTCGTTGACGGTCCCGCTCCAGACGTGTCCGAAGGGAGGCAAAGGCTGCGACTTCGATGGGGTCGTCAGCTTATCGGGTTAACCTCCGTGGTGCCAATCGCGACCTCGAGCGCACCTGTCCGATCAATTATTTCATCTACCAAATTGCTACGTCTTCTCCTCAGGGAACCACTACCACCAATATTCCAAGATATAGCCAACCGCATAGAGAACACCTTCCAGAACGAAGTGCAGAGCTCTCATCTCGAGAAAATACTCCCCCTCATTGAAGAGTTCTTCGAGAATATCAGCAAGCGGTGGCGTCAGTCTGTAGAGAGCGCTGATACATCGTGAAGAGAACCGTCGCTATCCGTCCGTACCACAATGCCAAGGCTCTGCAAGATGTGGTTATAGAACTTCTTCAACTTAATGCTCCTGCCGTACTAACGAATGGCTTCAGCTTGGTTGAAGAGACCCATGCGTCGCCTCATGGGAGGCCGGAGCGTTGCGGCTGCTACTTCTCTCGCCGATAGTAGCTTCGACAACAAGGCTGTCTTAAATGAGGTCGACGACATGATTCGATACTGGAGATGACAGTAGTCTGCAAGCCTTGCTACGCTTCTGCGGACGGGAATCGCGATCGGCTCAAGACCAAGGACGGCACTTACATCCTCTGTCATCTGTCCATCATCGGGAACGCCCGGGTCTATGAGTACATGCTTAGTTACCTTGGGTCTGAATCGAGCTGAGATAGAGCAATTTTATGCTACTCAACGTCATTGCCACGGACGCTGGCACCAATCCCATTCCGCGGCATTGCCGCTTCAAGATTCACGCCCACGTGAATCCTGGTTGGACAATCCTAAAGATGGACGCCGTCTATGAGTTAAGGTCTGACAATACAGGTAGTCCTGGCCACTGGGCTGCTGCCACAAGTATTAACAGGTATCTTGACGACGAAAGCGCGATCTGAATTGTTGAACAGGAAGTTTCCGGACAACTAGGCATCATGTGGTGGTAGGAGAAGCCACAAAAGAAAGAGGATGTGAACAGATACGTACATAGGCCTCGGCTTATGGTCTGGCGACTTTGTCAACGGTTGTGGAGAGGCTGGCCTCGTTCAGATAGACCATTGATAGCACCCTTGAAGTGCCCTTATGGCAGTTGAAGACCAAGATAAAGCCTATGGTACTCATCGTAGCAGGGCGGCGGCGACCACCGACCGGAGCCCTTCATCAGTCGCTTCTGCATGGACACATAGCGCTGCTGTCTACTTCCGGCGGGCTTGTGCTAGTCCGCCCTCCCGTGAACAGTCTTCTCTGGCTTCCTAACCGCCGGATAGTAGAGAATCACGACTCAAGGATTCAACAGACGACGTCATGATATAGAGCGTAGTAGTCCTTGGCAGTCCCGAATGTGGGATGGGGACTCTTTGATTGTTCAATGGGAGAAGTCTCTGTAGTTCAAGATAGATATATCTCGCTCTTCACAACAAAGCCCGCCCTATGCACCTAATTAAACCCATGAAAAAATATAACAGTAATGGAAATGGATAGACTTTGTGCCGTCGTGTCGTAAAACCCAAACGCTGATAACCACGCCAGTTGTTCCCCTTTCTTCACTTCCTCCTCTTTGCTCTTTTTGATCTTTCTGTCTCGTCTGGATCTGGGATCTTGTCTCTCTCGCTTCTCGCTCATCGCTATCGTCTCGCCCCCTCCAGGTCTTTTTCTACAAACTCCCACCGGGCGTTTGACCGCAGCATCTCTTGTTCAACGCTTGAAACAGTCGGAAATCATTCTTATTGCACCTCCTTCTCTTTTCCCTTGTCATTCGTTGCTGTGTCGTCTTCGTTGTAGAGGCCGTGCTCGTCAATGTACTTGATGACTTCAGCAGGGATGAGCTAGAGATATGTTAGCTGTTGGTTGCCTCCAAGACGATTGCAATGCTTTCGGAAAACTCACGTAGTCGATGCTCATATTCCTCCTCAGCAACAATCGGATCTTGGTACTCGAAACATCGTTGGGAACGACTTGCGGAATGTAGTAGATCTGGTCCTCGTACTCCTTAAGATTGCCAAGGGCCTCGTCAATGTTCACACCAGCTCTCTCGAGCACGAAAGCGCCAAAGTCGCCCAGGATATGTCTCAAATCAGAAGGCGACCAGACGCCCGGCTGACTCATCGTATTAATCAGATCAGCGCCAGCAAGCACGGCAATACGTACGCGCTTCCCGTTGCAGCCGCCGCGCTTGACGTTGATTTCGTGCTCAAAGTGATCGAGGACGAGGGCAGTGGGCACGTACGCCGTCTGCTCGGCCTCCCAGGGGTCGACCATGAGGAAGCGCGAGGTCTGCTCGGCGGCGATCTCGCACATGCGGCGGCGGTGGCAGGCGGGTGCAAGGCCGCGCTTCTTGTAGGCGTCGGAGACGGGGGAGAGGTAGGAGCCGATGAGCTCAAAGTTTGTGTTGTAGCGGACATAGTCTGCGGCCATGACGGCCATGCGCAGGTGGAGGAAAGTGATGGGGCTGTAGGAGCCAGGAGCGACGAGGACGAGGGGTTCGCGGTCGGGTTCGGACTGCTGGAGGCGGAGGCGGTGCTCTGGGAAAGAGTAGCCGGGGGGTGCCATGGCCTCGATTTCCTCCGGGGTGGCTACCATTGTGAGGGTTCGCGGGCGGGCGCCGGTGGTGATGGACGCGGCGAAGGGGTTGTTGCTGCGCGGCGTGCTGAGACGCCGGAGAGGAGGGGTCGGCGGACGGTGGTAGTAGGCTGGGGGCGAGAAAAGCCGGAAACCAGCTCTCATCAACTTTCCGTTCTGTCCCCTCGGGTTGCTAGGTCTCTGTCGTCGGCGATCGGTCGGATGACTGAGTTGGATGGTAGGTAGTCCTGTAAGAGGAGAGAATGGGTGTCGAGTATCAACTATGGCTGTATGGATGGGGCGGGGAGGAGCTAAGGGAAGGTCGGCGAGGGCTCCGTGATGTTCCTTGAGGGGTTCGGTGTCTCGGAATGCGGCTATCGGTTCGGTCGGTGCCTGGGCCAAAGGCAGCAGCGGGCAGAAGGGGACGGGGGACGGAGAATGACGGGATCTGCCTGTGAAGAAAAGAAGAGGCGGAATTGGTCAGCCTCGTGCTGAGTACGTCATACGGTAATGGTAGATACAATAGGGAATGCGATGAAAAGCGTACCTATTTTCGTTTGCTGAACAGTTGACGTTGGTCAAGGTAATTGAATAGTGACCTTTGTAGTTTTTTCTTGGGACGACGGGCAAAGGGACGTTTCTGGTTGCTGAGGGGTGTGTTTTGGAGTTTCTGTGTTCCGGTCGGGGATTGCGTGACTAAGGTTAAGAATGACACTGAGACTGCCCTTCTTCCGGGGGGGTAAAATATCTCGTTTTGGTTCTGAACAAGCGCAAAGGCCGGGGGAGGGAATGAAGTGGGAGACTGGGAGTAGGAGTGGGAAGTGCGTGCGTACGCAGTATGTGTGTGGTGCGTGGGTGCGTGGGACAACGTTGCGGCAGTGCGGCGTTACGGCCTTCGTCGCAGTTGGTGGTGCAGGGCGGGACGCAGGTGCTTCGCATCGAGGGGTTAGCGGGGCTACCTTACCTGGAGGGTTTAGTCATCCAAACACCCCGCCGCGGGATACTCTGTGATTGGCGAGGCTGTACGTCGGCCACATCGGAGAAAGACCGGTACCATTGCGGAATTGCTCCAGGCCCGGCATCTCCGCCTTCGGGGCTTCCTACCTTGTCAGTGATGATAATGAATTGTTCATATTATTCTAGCCTCTAGTTATCTGATATCTTTATATCTCAAATTTGATACAAAAGTATGCATTGGCAAATATCTCCAACAAGAGGCTGTTCAGGAGGCCTACGATGCAATTCACGGCGTCAAGTGCCGAGGTGAGGGGTAGGCGAGGTGCGAATGGTCGACCGGCAAAGGCCGTTATCACCGGCAGGTTGCGCTTACCCAGTACCCGACCTTGAAGTAATCAATGGAAACTGCCCGGAAAAGACCTGGCTCATGGATTCAGGAATTTCCGATGAACAAACACAGACAACCGCTGAGCATCCGCCATCACAAAACCTCAACTCTACAATGCTCTTAGTGAAGGCAAGCTCAGACGTAGGCACCGAGCTACCCTGCACTGCATTCGTTCGACGCTGTTCTTTCTGCCCTGAACAACGCCCTTGAGCCGCATATCAGCTCTAGCTATAACCTTCATGCGGATGCATCAATGTCTTAATCAAACTCTTCTCTCAGGAGCATCAAATAGTAGCCTCAATCAACACAGTCGATTCCCAACAATTTGCTCAGCAGAGCAATGAGTCCTGTTCCTCGTGCCTGAGAGATCGACAAACCCAAGTCTAAAGAACACGTGCCCCAGCTTCCTCACCCGCCTTATGCTGTCTCACTACCCCAACCTCACCAACGTGTCGTGCGTATGCGTGTGTGCAAGGGAGACTGAGTCGGTCGAGAACCTCGACATCCTTCCAGCCACGTGACTCACGCAAACGGCGCGTGACCGCAGCGCTTGTGAGAATGAAAAGGGTTTTCCTCACAGTGTCATGTTTTGACCGCAACGTCTCCCCTGTCTCCGACATCGCCGCTCCCCAACTCTAGAATCTAAAATAATGGTAGTTTCTCAGCGGTCTTTTTGGGAATTCCCTAGCGCTGCTCAGCGCTCCAATTGCCATGCTGCCGTTTCACTCGCCTGGGCCAAGACGGTCCCTAAGCTTCCCCCGGCACGAGCTGTCCGATCTTGCCAAGCAAATGCCCAAGGTGGAAAAAGCTTTTTCGGCGAAAAGGCCAATCGCCGCGCTCACTCACATCCCACCAAATGAGTCAAGGTTGATCAGATTGAGTGAAATTCCGAACGTTGTCGGAATGAGAACGTCTCGTTCAGCCACAGAAATGTGTGAGCCACAATCACTGGCCACAGCGTCTGAAGTGAGATCGGATGGCAGGTAAGGCGTGATGAACCCTCATGGCGGAATCTGAACCGTGAACCTTGATATTGGAGGCACGCCGCCTGAGGTCATGGCTTGGGGTCTCACTCATTGCAAGATCGCGTCGATGAGATGATGATAGCAAAGCGTGTCGGCTTCATAGCGATTTGGTCCCTGCCCCTTCAGACTGTCGAAAAGTAAAGCCAGGTCACGAGAGAAGAGCCTTCAAGCCATCGGCTCTCCTTCTTGTAGGCTATCGGTCTTCACGATTGCCGCATCGCAGACTTGGACAACTTATGTACAGCACTATCGAGAATGACGTCTGACAGGTGGGAAAGTCATCGGCCGAATGATGCAGAGTAGCATCCCTATCCAACCTTAATACAGCATCTCACTTTGCACATTTACCACCAAAGGTGTGTACCGGGTATGCGTACGTAGTATGGGAATGGAACATGCGCAAGGCCGAAGAGCATCCCCCTTTAAGCTATTCCACCGTATTACTTTACCTGGTATGCATGGCCTCCACACAAATAAAGACGGAATATAAGCCTCGCACTCTGCGCACTCGTATCTCACAAACAAAGCCCATGTCCACCATGTAACTCCAAAACAACTCTCCGGCCACCATCATCAACCTGAGAAGCCAAAAATCCTCCGCCGCCCGCCGTATGTCCATCACACCCCGGCCCCGAGTGGCCCCGTCCTCTGCCCCTTCAATATCACCCAAACACCAGGGATTCCCCACCAATTCTGCCCGTTTCGGAGGACGCCTCCCGTCCGCCATCCCCCCTTGGGAGCTCAAACTTTGTGCCCATTTCCCACCAATCGTCTCCAGATACATCCAATTGTCGTCCAAATCAGGCAGGCTGGATATGCTCAATGTATTGAATCGTCTAGAGACTCTGTAAGTGAGTTCACATCGGGAGCTGATCACCGGGACTAGATGAATGGAAGCGGAATAATACAACATACGCAAGGAAGCTACAATTCTCTGCATTTCTACCTTAACTTCCGTGCGGTCAAGCACCCCCGAACCAGCATCTACGGCCGCCGCATGGTTCAACACCACCAACAAACGCTGACCTCTATCCCCATGTGCATACACGCCCCTTTCCAATTCCCGTAGCTTAACAGGGCGAGATGGATCATGGGGTGGGTGGTGACAGGCGAGAGACCCCCTGAGCAACCACCACACCACCCATCCCGGTGGATCATCACCGCGAAGAAGCTGTCCATCAAGAGTGCAACATGACCAAGAAACGAAACCTACAAAACTAAACCCAGGTCCCCTTTTTCGTCTCATCTTTTGGGTTCTCCTCTTGAAGTCTTGGAGATCTCGTCGCTATCCTGCTACGCGTGCCGTTCCATCCATTCCCATCCCTTCGGCTTCCCCCTTGTTATAGCTTCTTTTCAAGCTTCTTTTCAATTCAAACCCATTTGTTTGGTTTCGGGATTGTCTGGTACATTCGCTTCCGTTTCGCTTTTCTCTCACGTTAGCCCCCACCACTCGCTTCGACCTTCCCACCTTCCGACGATCCAACGCACACCATGAAGGCTTCCGCGACACTGTTGGCCGCGGCCGCCATCCTCTACCAAGGCGCGGCCGCCCTCCCCGCCGCCGGCTGGACCGGTACTGCCGTGACTCCGGCCAAGGTCGTCGAACGTGCCGACGCCGCCCCCTCCGCCTTCCCTGGCGCCGAAGGGTTCGGCCGGAATGCGATTGGTGGCCGGACGGGAACGGTGTATAAGGTTACCAACCTCAAGTAAGCACTCACTCTACTTGGCTATCAGCTATCCATGTTTGAAGTGCTTCTCTAATCTCTTCGTCTTTGTACTGCAGTGACTCCGGCACGGGATCCCTCCGCGATGCCGTCTCTCAACCCAACCGGATCGTCGTCTTCGACGTAGGCGGCGTCATCAAGATTGACGCCCGGATCGTGGTATCCAAGAACGTTTACATTGCAGGACAGACAGCTCCTGGCGGTGTAAGTGACGCATAAACCAAGGAAACAAAATTATGGCACCCAAACTAACATCAACACCAGGGCATCACAGTCTATGGAAACGGCTTCTCCTGGTCCAACGCCAACGAGGGCATCGTCCGCTACATCCGCATCCGCATGGGCAAGGGTGGCGACTCGGGCAAAGACGCAATCACCATCGCCGACGGCAAAAACATGATCTTCGACCACGTCTCCGTCTCCTGGGGCCGCGACGAAACCTTCTCCATCAACGGCGACGTCTCCAATGTCACCATCGCGGACTCCATCATCGGTCAGGGGCTCGAGACTCACTCGTGCGGAGGTCTCATGCAGACGAACGAGGGCGGCGTCTCCCTCTTCCGAAACCTCTACATTGACAACAAGACGCGCAACCCCAAGGTCAAGGGCGTGAACTCCTTCATCAACAACGCCGTGTACAACTGGGGCGGCGGCGGCGGGTACATCGCGGGCGACTCCGAGGGCGCGAGCTACGCGAATATTATTCAGAACTACTTCATCTCCGGGCCCTCGACCTCCGTCACGGCTTTCACGCGCGGCAACGCAAACTTCCGCGGCTACGTCAAGGATAACTTCTACGACTCCAATAAGGACGGCGTGCTTAACGGCGCGGCCCTCTGCGTCTCAACGACATGCTACTCCAACATGGCCATCCAGACCACCGCCTTTGACTACCCCGCCCCAGCAAAGCTCCTCTCCGCCGCTGACGCCGTCGCGCACGTCGCGGCCAAGGTCGGTGCCTCCATCGCCCGTGACAGCGTTGATGCCGCTTTGGTGAAAGAACTCCTGTCCTACGGAAAATCAGGCAAGCTCATCTCCGATGAGGCTGACATGGGCGGCGCGGGCGACATCGCGGCCGGCACGGCCAAGAAGGATACCGACGGCGATGGAATCCCCGATGAATACGAGACCGCCAACGGTCTGAACCCCAATGATGCCTCGGACGGTATGAAGATCGGTGCTGGCGGCTATGCGAACCTCGAGATTTACGTCAACTCGCTCGTTCCCGCCGTGTACTAGGCTCTGTCTAGTCTGGCAGGCCGATGCCGCGAATGAGGATGATTGGAGGTTAAGAGGGACCGAATCTCTATGGAGAAAACACCTTGGCTGTATATAGCACGCACCATTTTCACATATTTTCTTGTGTATATCTACCTACTATCCATCGTCGACTTTTACGACGAGGTACATATTTTCTTTCAAATGGACATAATCCGTTGCCCCAGTCCAACTCTTGCTACTTTGCAGAACTTCCCAACGTTCAAGTCCAAAAATTGAGCGCCAAATTTCGCTGCATGCTTTTCCACAGAGTGTTCGCATGCATACCTACTCGTTTGCTGAAACCCGGACCTAGAGTACGGCGCCGGCCCGGACGGCAGGAGGTGGTGGGGCGCCGGAGCCAGTTGCTTTCCGGGCTAACGAGTACCTTATCTCACGAACACCCAACCTTGACCTCCGCCCGAGAAGAAGTGGGCCTGTCACAATCCGAAAGATGAGCCTCCTAGGACGCACCTGCCGTCTTGCAGATTTGGCGAGAAGTTAATGCCCGCATCCAAGGGAGATCAACTCGAATGCCTGCTGTTACGGACGACGCCAGCTGCTGATCATTCAAATAGAAGCAGCTACAGGTCGAGCCATTGGAAACTTCGGCCCCACAAACCCACAGCTAACGCTTTTGTCTGCGAATCTTGCCCGAGACCACGTTCAAAGGCATCCATGGTTTGATCAAAACAGCATGGAATCTTGCCATGATTAACATTGTATCGCCGATATGGTTAGGCAGTGTGCAAGTAATTGGATCGCGCGCGTGACCGACCGCCACGCTTCCGTTTAATATACAACTCCAAAATCTTCCGTAATATTTGAATGTATGTTGGTATCCTCCTCGGTCAAAAAAGTCCCGCTTAAGTGTTTTCCGCCCCCTCCCAAAGCATTTCCCATATTGACATCCAGAGTTATCCCCAACCACCTCGCAATCACCCTGTTTCTTAGATGACGATCATCCTCTGAGGCCCATAAACTTTCGCCAGGTGCAATCGACGAAATCATATACTAAAAGATCCTCTCATTGCTCGGACGTTGCCAACTCCCGAGGGGACTGTCAACTCGAGTTCACTCGTCTGATCGCTGCCGATAGCTTTCGTGTGCCCATGGCGACCGTTTCGAAACCTGTCATGGTGATCGCTTCGAAGAACCTCGATCCTTACGCCGCCTTGGCGACTTTCGATACCGCAACTCCCAAGTCGGACCTGGTGACGACAACCCCTATCTTTCCACTCTTCTCTGAAAGTCGTCCAACTAGTCATGAAGAAGATGACGGCATTCCATACCCCTTGAAGCGGGAGAACTGTGGCGCTGGCGACGTTCAGGCCAAAGCTGACAACTTCGGGCTTGAGAAGATTGACCACTCTGTTGATCGAGCTTGGTGTCCATGTCACCAAAACAGAGATGGCAAAGATGAAACTGGTTCTGAGGTATGCAAGCTTGACAGGATCTAGACGATCCAACCTGGCAGAGAACTTTGTACCAACGCGCCCAATCCGCTGAAAGACAGATCGACGGGGCTTTGGCGGCGGGGGGTCTGATGTGCATGTGGTTTCGAAGCGAGGGCTTGGTGTACAGTGTCCATCTTCTTCACTCGTACGCCATGACTGTTGATGTCGGGGCTGTTGGTCGTCCGACCCCTTTGTAATGGCTATGGAAGGCACCTGAGGAGTCCAAGGCCTGGGTGCCATCGTTGTAATTTGTATATCCGTCACAGCGGTTCCATAGAAAAATTCGGTACGGGTTGTCAGGCTCTGAGAATTGTCAAATTCACGCCATTTCACAAGTACCTCCTGGCTGTTCGACAACGCACCTTTTCTGCTGAGTCTCGCTCATCCGAACATGACGTGTCTTTGCAGTCTCTTCCGGTGTTGCTGAAGGTGAGGTTGTGGAGTTGATTGCGGTGATGGAAGACGTGGTAGCCGACGGCAAAATAGATAACGCACGACCCGACAATGCAGGTCCAGATGGGAATATAGTAAGTGAATATACGAAGCTTGGACCAGTCATGATTTATCCAGCACCATATCTGCGAATGTTAGTCACCGTACTTCATGGCGAGAATGAAGAAACCCATCTACGTACTGTGGCATCTCCGTAGATAAGATCATCTGGGCCACGAGGACGGACTAGGAGACAAACAACGGCTGGAATCATGGGGAAGCCAAAGCATATAGCGCAGTAAACCCAAATATAGCGTCGGAAGGAAGAAGGATTGGCACCGGCGAAGAAAACGAGGTAGACGTTGACAGCCATGGCGAAAGACCACCACGGATCAGACTGCATGAACCTATTGCATTAAGCCGTCAGCAATGATTGTCAAAAGAAGGCAAACCATGAAGGATAAGACGAACATTTCGAGCAAAAATGCTTGTGCTTGACACAGAGCGGATTCTGCTCCAGCTCGCATGCCGTCGTAGCCCATGGCACAGGCAACGCTGGCACCAACGTTGGCAAAAGACGCGAAGACGATGAAGAGATTAGGAACACTTCGAATGCGCTTGAACTGCCAGTAGGTGATAAATATCAGGGTGACTCCGACCAACGAAAGGGACGCGCCAATTCTTTCCAAGGCGATAATAACGTCGATCTGAGACTGGCTGAGGGACTGCACTTTCCCACCCATGTTGGCAACTGGTCCGTCCTGACCGTCCATGAATCTGACTGATGATTAAGGCCTTCGCTTTGACGTAGTTTGGTAACTTTGGTAAGTGATGGAGCTGTTGAACGAGGCAGCAACTCGAAGACCGGCTGGGTCATGAGGTTAGTCATCTTTGTCTCCTGCGCAGGGAAGGGCATCTTGGGAAAGAGCTGCAAGCATACCTGCCTCCGTATCCCAACAGCTGAGATGCAGTCTGCAATGCTGCGAGACCCGGACCCCTTGATGTATATGTGAAAGAACCGAAATATGAAGCGCAGGTCGTGGCTCGAACTGACGGCAGAGGTGGCACAAGTGGCGACCGCGACGCAGAGAAGAACCGAAATGACCAGTTGATAAGAACCGAGAGAGACTAAAGCAACGAAAAGTATTGGTCGACAGGAAGTACAAGCCTCGAGGACCCAAAGACCAAAGTGATATGCCGTGTTGCTAGACGGCAGCTCTGTGTGACGAGCTGCTGACCTCTGCAGCACCAGCGAAGGCGAAGGTGGGAGCGGATTGAGGAGTTTCGAGCGTGTTCGATCAGGAAACAATCGAGAGGTCGAGATAGAAGGGCAGGCGAGGTCATGTATTAATTTCAAGCAGCCCAGACTGGTAGCCACGTTTGGTCGAGGTACTGAGGTGGATGACCGACTGCGGAAATCCTGGCTTGGGACGGGGAAGAGAGCCGACGCAAGGAGATGTTACACGAACGAGAACGGGCGAAGAAGAAGAAGGGACATGGGCGGACAGATCGATGGCGAGCGGCAACGGGTACGAGAGGATCTTCTCTGAGGCGGCAGGGGGCGCTTGGTCAAGAGAAACTTCAAAAGACGTTTGAATGCGGTGATCGAAAGACGAGAAGGGGGGAAGCGGTGTCTGTTTCCAATTCGAGGCAGACCTTACGGCATTCTTCTCTGATTGGAACTGGCGTCAATATCAAAAGAGTTGTGGCTTGCAAGTTGTAAATGTCGACACGAGGGAGGAATATCCAGGATGTGATGGTTGCGCGAATGAGTTGAAGTGAATGAACGCTATAAAGGGGCAGGGGTCAAGGGGAAGTACCGTAGGAGAGGATGGAAGAAGGAGGGAAGGGACAAGAGAAAGAACGTATACATTCAGGGGGGGCAGTTGCCAAGAGATGAAGTCAAAACAGAGCACTGTGGAGGGAAGGCACGGTGGAGATGGATTCGAGGGATGAGAACGGGGAAGGTGTGATACTGGCACAGCCTTGCTTGAGGAAGCAAGTACAAGACGAACGAGCCTAGCTTATTCTGGGGAAGTAGGTGCCGTCTTCCATTCGTGGAGGTGGAGTTGAAGACGGAGGAAAGAGATGACCGAGGATGTGTAAGGTAGATGGCTTACCTTACCTTGCCTCAACGGGCCTCGATGAAATGCCGTCCGGACAAGTTCCTTCAGAATATTGGATGCTGGCAACCTTTTCCGCGCGGGGCGCTGAATTGCTGAGGTAGTATGAGATAGGATGTGAGATGGGATACAGTAGCCTGAATGTGGACTGACTGGGGATGAAAGTGATGGATGATATCTACATGGGAGAAAAAGGCGGAAAGGCATGACAGCGGGATAGTAAGACGGCACGACAGTTCGGCGAGCACATCTCGGGCACAGTATCTGTAGGGCGAGTGAGATACAAAACCCCAACCCATCTGCATCATCTTGGCTGCCACACTGTATGAAGGCCAGCCAACGAGACCCTGCCAGACATGTTGTGCGGATATGCATCCTCACAAACATATCTCTACAGGCCAACGCAAGGCTCTTTTCTACACAGGGCTGGGCAGGGCTGGGCAAGGTGGCAGTCAAATAGAGGTGGTCCGGGCAAACAAAGAGAATTATTGACGAGGGAGAGGGAAGGGAAGCTTGGTAAGTAGAATGAGATCCCGATGAAAGCATGAGAACGAGATTAACATGAGTGATGCTTGCCACTGATGTTTCCGGAAACGAGAAGAACAAGTGAGAGATAAAGTGCCAATACCCAGCAATCTCTTCTGAGCCCCAATTGGGATCACCTCAGTGTCCAGTATGGTCATGATGCGACCGAGGTTATCTCACATTACCTTAGGGAGCGAAGCAAGGTGAAGAAGTTAAATGCGCCTTACGGAGATTGTCGACGAGTAAGGTAGGCACGTAAGACGGGTACAATGTCTCGCACCCTCGATCATCTGTCTGCCCTAGTGTCTCACTTCCACGCCGTGGCGGCAGTGTACCCGTTGGATGTGCGCCCCAAGACGTTGATCGGATGACCGCCTGTCTGGATCTCAGTTTGGATGAAATGTCGATTCGTTTAATCCTGGATAAAATGAGAGATGAGGCGAACGGGATGAACTCGCGAGACGGAGAGACGCGGCACTCGATCCTTCCGCTCAGTTCACACTTCCAGGCTCACAGTGCAGGAGGGAGTCACGTTTGGCTGGACCCCAGGTACGTCTTTCCTGCCTCAGTGGCTCCACATCCTGCCTCCTGCCTCCTGCCTCCTGCCAACTCCCACTTCTTGCCTCCCTGAGGTAAGGTACCTCATGGCAACCTCAGGTATCCATAGCAGATCAAGGGAAACCGCAAAGAAATGGAAGAAGGAAGACATCAATTCTTCTGGTCACCGCATAACTACCTCAACTCCTTTTACCTGCGAGGCCACCGCTTCAACCTGGCAGCCTTCCGATTCTCTGACCGCCCGTCCTGACGCACTTTATTTCCCGGGCGGACGTGAGCGTGGCTTAACGACTTGGCTACGTTAACGGCCGAAATATCGAAACTTCATTCGTCATCCTCCTTAGCATCTTGCATTTCCCAACGCAGCCCGCCGTTTTGTCGGTCAGATCGGTCGGAGCATGTGGCCCTGAGGCGTCATCATCCTGCACACGGTGCGGTCTTCTACATAGTTCACGGTAAAGTTGACGGATCCGAATCGTTGCTGTTGATCCCTCACCTCGTGGCCGGTTATCGAGATACAAAAAGCCATTGATTGGAGATGAACAAATTGAGACAAGAGACCCACCGACGGCTCATGGTCCGATCTTCTTTTTGAGAGTTCAAGGGTTTTGTCATTGTTCTCTTCCCTCTAGACTGCTCTGGATATGAGAATTGACGAGATTGCCTAGCCAAGTCACCTATTTTGGCCTCTGCATCCCTGGAGCCTGGACTCGTTGCACCCAATCTTGTATGCGTTCGTTTGCCTGATATGCACTGTCTATCCAGCTGTGCCGCAGCTGGGGCTCCCACCACGGATGGCTGAGCTGCCAGCAGGCCAGCAAACCGAAAATAGAGGCAAAACACCACACCGATGCCACAGGGACCAGCCTGCATCGACAAGTGCCAGCAACCTGGGACGCAGTGATGGGGAACACCCTCTCGCCCATATCAACTGATGTGATGGACTACGAATACAACGTGGATGCGTGGAGGTGCAGATGAGGTTCAACGGCGCAGCAAGAGCAAACGACTAACCCCTCACTACGATGCCCAACCAGACTCCAAAGTGTACTGCACTGTTGTTTGCCTGCCTATCGCGGGCTGGACTTGACTTTGTCTCCACGAATCACGGATCACAGCCCGCTCCTTCACCTACTCTTTGGTTTGCCGGGATAGCCTTTGGAGACCGAACGAACTGCCTACTCGAGCTCGAGACCCATGATCAAACTTTCAGACCAGACTCGAGAAATACGGCAAACGCTCTCATGGGAAATTCGAGTTGCTCAAGGCTCTGCCCAGCTTCGTTGCGCTGGACCTGCTTCTCCTACCTGTCCATCTCGGGCCAGGACAGAAGCGAGATGCGGACTCGCAATGGGTGTTGCAGAGTTCGATAGCGATCCAATCGCCAGCGTGCTCTTCTCTTACAAATGCATCCCGCCTGACTGCATTGTAGTCTTTTAGCCAACGAGCGACGACCGACGGATTGGACCAACGCACGTAAGATCATCTCAGCGCGACGGTCACCAGCCTAAGCGGTTGCGAGCGGGACATATGCCAAAAGACATCGGTTTACAGGTACCTGATACTGGAGACGCCAGGTGATCTCCACGTGCGATGTAGAATGGCAATCCTGCACTGTCGCTTATGACTCCCCAACCAACCCACCGTACCCTTGTTGTCGACTCGTACCGGTAGCGACCCTCAAGTTTCTGCGCTCACCCAACACTCTCTCCAAATCACTCCGACGGCCGAGATACACAAGCAAGGTCTCCCTAGGTCAACACTGAGAGTCACGCCATTCCTCTCCCTCAACCACCAGGTCTCGATGTGGCGTCTGCAGTTTGCTGTGAAAAAGGGCATGCGCTCAAACCCTGCGCGTCGCTGCCTCCCTTCTTGAGCAGCCGGCTTCGTCGTCCTCATCTAAGTTTGCCAGAATCACTCGACCCCTTCCCTGCTTTCGTGCGGCTTGTTTGCTTCCTTCGCTGCAGTCAACCGGCGAACCACTATTCGTCGTAGCAACGTCAGTCTAAGACTCACTATCCACCCTGATGAACCGGGTGGTCTTTGCCAAATCGATTCTCAGATGCTTGAGCTTGCCAACCACTTGGAGCTCGCATTGCCTCGTCTGAGGCTTGCCCGAAGAAAGCAGCGCAAGAGCACGATGGCCATTGTCGACCAACTCACGATGAATCACTGCCTGCAACGACTCCCAAAAACACGCTTCGATATGTTAATCACCATAGCTCGAGGTTCCCAATATGTACCCATCCTTGCCCTCATTCTGAAACATTAATGGTATCTTAATTATTCGTAAATTCCCCATCACCATGGGAGGAATTCTGACCCATATCCCGACCATGACTCGTGAGTCCGTGACCAACATACATGCATTCTCATGTGCCCGATTTCCTAGCTTCGTGAAATTCCCAGTCGTTCTGTCCACTTTCCGAATACCTTTCCATGTAGCTGAAGGCCATTCAGAAAAGGGTTTGAAAAAAGTCCGATAAACTTGACCGATAGTCTATCTCCACAGTGCAACGCCTCGGTGATGTGATGCGATGCCTTCAAGCACTCGCAGCTTCCACACCAAGGCCAAATCCCGATTCCGTGGTTAACTCCAGCATCTTTTCTGCTACCCACCTACCATTATGAGGACCTGCGAAACATGAGGTCCGTACCATAACCATTGGCCAGAACATTGTCATGGTTCTGTAAGCAATACCCTCGGTCGGCGCCTCTTTCTTCCCTTCTAGGCCGAATACTGTTCGGATATCTTCGAGAATGTCTTCAACGACAGAGACACCATCCGACCAACTCGGCATAGGACCTAAGCTAGTGGCGACTTTGCCGCTGCTCTCCTTTAGAATGTTCCGTAACTCGATAATCCTCTCTAGAAGGTATACACGAAGCGAACGATAATGACTTCGCGCGATAGCAACGGATGACTCAGACGACAGTGAGAACAGACCGTTGAACACCTTCTGCTGCTGCCCGGAACATGTTGAAGCGCCAGAGAAACCGAGGAACGCGACGGCTGCCTCAAGATCGCTGCTCAATTCGATGCCGTTTCGGATTAGGTCGAGCAAATCCTCCGGGGGACTTTCGGTTAACTTGGTCAAGTTACCTTGGACTTGCACCTTGAAGTCAAAGGCTCTCTTGAAATCGACCACTTGTCTGACAAGTGGCTCGAGAACTGGACCTTTGCCCCACGGAGTTTCTACCTCTTCCAGCATTGACCATAGAGGCGTCAAGTGGTCTCGTTGTATGAACATCTCCATCAACTTTGACACAGAAAAGTTAGCTGGGGTGCTGATCACGGAATAATCAACCCTACTCACTGCCGCATGACAGAAGAAGGTGAAGCAGGCTTTGTCGACTTCGTTTGTCAAGCCATGGTCTGCCCGAAACTTGAACAACTGCAAGCCTCCAGCCCCATGGGGGAATACGTTTTCTTGCAAGTCAATCGTGCTTGTGCCTCGCTTGCCATTGATGACCTGCTGGGTTTAGCTAAGGTATCTAGAGTACCTCGGAGTTGGGGAGAAGTCCAAAACACAATAGGCGTCAACTTCGAAAGGGCCAACCCAAGCTTACCTCAAACATGCCGAACAGAAACAACGTGACGAGGTTGGCATCGTCTCGCACTGCAACTGGGTCTTGAAGAGCTTGGTTTAGAGTCGAAATGGCTTTGCCGTAATGTCGCCGAGCTTCGACCATGAGCCCTGATTGACGGAGAGATCGAGATGCACTCGCTAAAGCCACAGCGTGTGTGGCGTGTCGTGCGTGGCTCGCATCGGATAGATCGACGTCGTAGTACTCGGGAAGTCGACTGAATATCAAAATACTCGCCTGCGCGGCATAGTTTGTGTAGAAGCGGTTCACAGACAAAACTTCTGGGCCGATTTGGATGGACTTTGGAAGGACTAGTTCCGGCTCCTCTTCAGGATCCAACAGTGTTTGTGAGGATTCTCTTCGAACAAGGACCAGTGGCCCGGGTGAGCTGTCCTGCTGTTCACAATGGACTCGGGTTGGCGGAGGTTGCTGACGGTGTTTCCATCTAGATGTCCATGATGCTGGGTATCCGGAAGACCGTCGTTGTTGGGACGCAGAGAGGAATGCTCTACGTGGTTTGGGGCCGTCGCGCTTCACTCTCAAATCAGCATGGGCCATTACCATCCTCATAGCCGGGATCTCCGAAGCTTACCGTCATGCGCTTCTCCTCGACCCTCGAGTGGCCCTGTTGCGGTTTGGCCAAACTGGCCATGGCGACTAAGTCTCGTCAATCCAGCGGTGGTGTGGATTCGACATTCGAGCGACTCTTTCATCAGCAGCACTCCAACAGGACCAAAGCTGACGCGCCTGAAGGGAAGTTGCGAACATTGAAGCTATGTGAAGAGGTCAAATCGTGTTGGAAAGGTTGGGGAAGCTACCCACGATAAATGTGGAAATTTGGAGAATGTTTGATCTGGCTGATCCCGGTTAAGATCGCTCGTAGCCGTAGCGGCATATCCCATGTAGTCGAGGTCGACCAACCATCTATCCTTGGCAACGCGGGCGAACACGGCGCGTGCAGTAGCCCCTAGGCCAGGCGAACGACCTCGGTGAATTGGTTCAGGACAAAGCCTATTGGTGTCCGTCCGGTGGTGGCGGACGTGACTGAGACGTCACTTTGACCTGCCCCGAACCGGTCAAACTCTAAAAGCGTACAAGTAGCGCGCCGCGCTTGTTACTAGAGCGCCCAATGTCTCACACAGCGTCCTCGAAGAATCCTCCGGGGCAAGTTCCGGTGGTTAGCTGTCTTTGTTCGTTGGCTCTTCTCTCTCGTTGAGAATACTACTGTGGAATGACTTGTCCCACAGATGGTCGTCAGCAATTCGACATTGAGGACAGGCTTTGCCGGCGCAGAGGGATGCTGACCCCAATACCAAACCTGCAATTCTAGCCGTATGGAGAAGGCAGGCCGAAGTGTCAAAGGAACCCATGATACGCCGAGTCTAAGGCCGAAAACTCTGAGCTCAGACTTGAACATGAGGCTTAAGTTGCACAGACGACACCCTGATTCCGTGCATCAGGGTTTTTGCCTGCTAGATAATCACTCACACGCGTTAAAAGGGTCTTGTTCCGTTGGCGCGTGCTCTCATCGAGCTGCAGGACGTTGGACCCTGACAGCGGCCAGATGATCTGCGGCATACGATGCCGCTGGATCCACAAGCCACGACGAGCCAAGACGCCATTGCTACTATTTCCAATAGAAGTCTGCTCAGCCATGGCAAAGTCTGTTCAGTTGGATGGATGGATGGCAAAGTCTCGGATGCCAAAACGCGGCATTTCATATGAAATCGAGGCTTGTCGAACCTTGCCAGGCACTGGGTGGCTAGAATTTCCTACTAGGCCAAATGATTATGTTTATACATCAGGTACGGAGTTTACCAGAGTTGGCTAACGGCACCATCTGTACGACCCAACTATCATCCATGGGGCTCTAGAAAGCAGCTGATAGTGCGAGCTGACACCAACATCGAGATCCCCTTTGCATCTCATTCGGTGATTCAAGGATCAAGCAGTCTCACTTACTCGAGAATAGATGCCTTTCACCCCATGGAAAACCTGTAGCGGCAAGGTGACACAGGCTTTGAGCCATAGAAGCTGACGTCAAAGATCCCTCATAGCTATGGTGGGGGAGAAGCCGTTGCGTTGGGATTTTGGGAGGGGGAAGAGGGCAGAAAAAGGAGCTTGGGTCTGATGTTGAACCCCTCATCCTCTTCCACCCTTACCCATGAGTATGACCTCTCCGTGGATGAAGCAGCACAGACGAATTTCCCCAACTTTCCCCGGCCTTGACGGCACGCACATGAGAAGAAGCGAAGAGCTCGGATCCTCGCAACGCAACCATGGAGAGGGACGGCAGCGGACTCGTCCAGAGTTCGCGACGGGATCCTAGACAGGGCCGCCACAGGCCGTCCTCATCGCCGACGGACTTAGTCGGCAAGTTATTCATGCGACATGACACACCTCATTGGACGGACGGCATTCTCACGGCCACTGCACCGCCGCCGGCGGGTTGCCGTTTTGCTGCCCAGTCGTCTGTTCACACACAAAACGCTCCAGCCACCTTCCTCACATTGGAAGCCCGCCTCGCCCTCCTCCATGAACCATCCCCGCCTCTGCTGCTGTTTGACGCCGCAACAGTAAGTGCGTGCCGGCGTTTGACGGCAATGCTGGCCGGGACTGCGGGGACTCGGCGATGCCCCCGATGAGCGGCTCTTACACGCCCAACTCTATCGCGCTTCCGATATCAGTCAACCGGCCATCGTTTTACAGCGCCGGCTACTGGCTCCATACTCCATCGGTGACGGACTCGACCACCATCCCGTGAAAGCCTAACGCCGCTTCCGTCGGCAGGACTGACAAGACATCACTTCCATCCCAAGTCATGTGTACTCGAAATCCCAATTGCCGGATAACTCAATGGACGGAAGTTTGACTCGTTTACAGAACAACTAGTCAACTACATGCCAGGATGCACGACACAGACTCGTGAGGAAGCGAACCCCTTTATTTTGTTTATGCCTGGGTTCAAGGCGAGATCAAGGTTGTTTAAGGTTACGAGAAGCAGGGCCGAGAATGGGGCCGGCTGTTCCCTCTCACAGCCCCGTCACGGTGCGTCCCACACCATCCCGTGAAGGACCCTTTACCGTCCACGTTGCGGCCGACAGTCCGTACACCATGAAAGCTGCCGGCACTTGAACCTGAGCCCTTTCCAAACCACGCAACACGCTTGACTAGAAACTGGGGCGCGACCTTGCACTCATGATGCCGCGCCAGCTTCTACCGCCGGCAGCACGCCGATCTTTTGAAACCATCTCTCCAAATGCCCATTAAACTCCTCGCTCTCGAGCTGATGAAACCAGTGGCCCTTGCCCTCGATCACCACAATCTCATCCAGCGCCTCATCGCCCTTCGGCAGATGATCACGATCAGTGCCAACATACCAATCGTTCGAACCCAGCGTCAGGCGCGGGCACTTGAGCTTTCCCGCAAAGGCCTTGACTGCGTTCTCCTGCCTGCCCAGGCTCTCCGCGTCGCCCCAGCCGCCCCAGCAGAGCGCGTACATGACGGCTTTGTCGAACTGTGCCATGCGGCGGAGGTGCCACGTCTTTTGCCAGGCCGGGCATTCGGGGGAGTAGCAGTACGTGCCGAAGAATTCGATGAGGGTCGGGATGATTTTGTCCTGGGCGTCGGGGTCGTTGAAGAGGTAGGTGTCGCGTTCGCGGACGGCGTTGGAGAAGGCGTGAATGGGATCCACGCCGATGGATGCTTTCACGAGGTCCGGATGAGTGGTGGCGATGTAGTACCCTGCCGCTTCACCCAGGGAGTGCGAGATGACGATGAGGTTTTTGGTGATGCCTAGGTGTGATAGCAGCGTGAGCATGTCTTCGGCTGTAGATTGCGGGTAGTAGTCTATCACATCCGGGTCGGCGGATCGAGCGACGCCGGGCCAGGTGCGGATTTTGGGGTCCGGCGCCGGGGCGGAGGATTTTCCCTGACCGCGGCTGTCGATGGAGATTACACGGAGGTTGTGGGAGAGGAGGAAGGGGACCTGCCAGGACCAGTCGTGCATTTCGCACGAGAGGCCTGTGATGAGGAGGACTGTGTGGGATGCCGTGCGGGGTCCTTCGTCTAGGTAAAAGAGGTTGAAGGAGGGGTTTCGGGTGAAGTAGGGCATTTTGGCGGTTGGCTTTAGAGTTACGGGAGATGGTGCGATGGGTTATGTGAGTTCGATTGAGAGAGGTCACAATGTAGACGGGTTCGATTCCGTCTTTAATTGCGTTGTGTGTGATGATGTTGGCGGGGTTTCTTTGTCAGACGTTGACCTGAAAGCGTTCCCCGTTCATGTGTCAGCGTTAGCGCGAGTTGCAACTGGCGTAGCCAGAATAAGAAAGAGTAGGTAGGTAAGACTTTTGTCCTGCAAGCCGACCCCGCGAGTTCACCATATCCAATCAATGCAGTCGCCAGATTCCTAGTTTCGAAAGCTATCGACGGTATGCTATCGTGGAGGCTCATTGCACTTGGTTCGGGAAGTGCGTCTTACGTGAGATTGTTCGGGCGGTCGGAGAACCAGCCATCTGAGTTCATGTGCAAGTGAGATCCTTCGAATAATAGCTCTGCCAGTTTAAGAGCAGCATGCAGGCAGAATATGCCTCATATTAGGATGTTCGACTAGGTCCAGTTGGTGTTTACCAATGTGCTTGGTTGAGAGAGTATGGAGGTACGGGCCGCGAAGTTCGGGTTCGGGCTCGGAGGCCGTAGGTGGAATTGCGGGGGTCCGGGATCGGGATTTTGGGTTTGGGTGGAGACTTTTGTTCGACTTTCCGAACCCGAACGACGTTAAGGTAGTGTTCAGTTATTTCAGACTACCTTACCTTAGACTACTCCTGAGTAGTTGGATGAACGGACTTCTGTCTAATCTCAGGACGAGGAAATATTTGCGAGGAGTATTAGAGGTAGCTTTGTAGAAGGACTCTTAAAGTAGGACCAAGTAGACTAGGTACTCAAGCAAGCCATTCGACTATCAACTCTTTAAATCTTGAACAAGGCCATGAACTAACCTACTTCAACAACTTTACAGTACTACATACGTCACAAAAAAGGCCAAGAAGTCTGGAGTAAGTAGGTAGAAGGCGAATGAGAAGTTTCTATACTACCTGGATAAAAACGTAACTGCGTCAGGGTTAAGGAAACGGACGTCGAAACGAGGGCAGATGTAAAGAAACAGAAAAACAAAAAGTCACATCAAGCCTTCCCGTATATCCTGTCCAGACTACTAAGGGTCTGATACTGAAAGCATTCCTGTCAAAAAGCTTTTTACCTTCACTCGATTTCGTGCCAATTCGTCCAAGTGATTGTCCCTGGCTTCTTCCTGTCGGCGAAGTTCTTTCATGAGCTGCATAAAATGTTTAGCTAGAGCAAGTATCCCAAGCAAAAGACCATTACTCACCTTGAGTCTTGTCTCCTCCCTCTCTCTGTCCCGTCCGAGTGTCCCATATAAAGTCATCGTGCCTTGGAGAGCGTTTCGGTATGTCTCGGCGTAGGTGAAGTTGCCGAGATCCCACCTTGATGCTCGATTCACTGCCAAAGTAGCCTGTTCTTGGGCAAGTTCGAAATCGCCTATTGCTGTATGTATCCTCGAATCATAAGTAGCAACCTTGACGATCGCCACTTGGTGAACCTCAGGGCTTGACTGCGTCTTGAGGATCCAAGCAGCGCCAATGGCTAAAGGTAGAGCCTCAGCCGCTTTGGAATACTCACCCATTGTCTCGTACATGTCCAATAAGGCGAATACTCCATCCAAGTCGGTGGATTGAAGGTCGACATATCTCTGCTTCAACTTTGCAGCCTCTTCCCGTTGACCTGCCTGGAACATGACATCTGCACGCGCGGATGCGCAAAGAATGTCCCGCTCATCCTCATAGTCATAGTCATCTTCAGGGAAGAGAGCCTCGCTTGTGGCCTGCATGCGGGATATGAATTGATTTGCAACCTCAAACTTTTCCGTCCTTGCATAGGCTCGTGCCAACTCGGCCATAACCTCGATCATTTCTTCTTCGGTGTCTGGTTCGCTCTTCTGATACCATTCCCAGAATTTCGAAAGGAAAACTTCAGCGTCGGAGTGGAAGCTTTGCTTGGTGCATGCCTTTGATAGGGTTCGATAGAGAAAGGCATATTCGTCGGGGGAGGCAGCCCCAGTTTCTTCGAAAGAGTGGAGGAATTCCCGATGGAGGCGCTCTGACTCTGGCCACATTCCTAGTTCTGGGTATACGATGAGAAGGCTTTGCTTGACTGCGAGCGAGAGTTCGTGGAATTCGCCGAGTTCTTCCTCGGAATGTGCCAGAAGCTTTTCAGCAAGCTGGAGTGCCTCTCGGAATGACCGAGTCGCCACCTTTGCACTGACGAGGCTTTCCGTAAACCACAGAGTTTCCTCTGCATCTTCACCGAGTGCTTCACGAGCCAGATCTACTGCTAAAGTATGATTCTGGACGGACTCTTGGGCCTTATCGGTATTTTCGTAAACCCGTCCCAGTAGATGGTGGACGCGACAGGCCATGTCAGGGCGGGTTGTCCCATAGACCTGCGGAGAAGCTGCCAAGATCTCCAGCAAAAGAGTCTCAGCTTCTTCGAAGTCTTCTTTTCCAACGTGGATTGCTGCCAAGAGCCTCATAGTATAGAGTGAATCATCTGAGTGCACCCCATCGCGACTGTCAAGCCCTATTTCAATAGAGGCTCTATAGAAGGTGCTCGCTTCGTCCAGTTCATTTTGAAGCTCTTTGGCGTATCCGAGATAATGATATGCTTGCTCCAAAGCCTTGCCGGACTCTGGCACCTCGCCGCTGATCTTGATACACTGGTGTGCTGCCTCTTCAGCCTCTCCAAAGCGTTTGGCCCTAATGTAAGCTTTGGCCAAGTGCAAAGTTGCAGCCCTAGTTTCTGGGTGGATTTCGCCAAACTTGCGAGCCACGATGTCCATATTCTGTTGTAGAAGCTGAATAGCATCATGAATCTTGTCTTGATGTGAGAGAAGCATGATTGAGGCAAGCTCATATTGAGCAATGACAGTTGTGTCGTCCTCCTGACCAAGGCGAGCCCGATACTCCCCAAGAGCCTCACGCCCGTATTGCTCCGCCCGGTCGAGCTGCTTCTGTTTCCTTAGATTCGTGCACAGCATGACCTTGACTTGGGAAGTGTTCATAGGGTCAGGCTGGAGACAGAGTTCATACCCTTCGAGAATCTGTTCGAGAACGACGCTCTCTTCAACCAAACGCTGCTCATTCTTCAGTGAGATGGCTAGGTTGATCATTTGAGTTGATACTTCGTGGTTTGCCGCGCTCGATGCCGATTTAAGAACTTCAACCAGCGTCTGGCGCGTCTCTGACTCTTGCTTCCACAAACACCGGGACTGGTAGCTGTTGGAAAGCTTCTCTAAGGCAAGCCGGGTGCAGTACGCGTTCTTTTTTCCATGCGTCTTGATGCAGATTCTGATTATGTCGCGATAGATAGAGTCGGAATCCTCAAATCGCTGATAGAATTCGAAGTTGGCAGCAACGTTAATGATTGCGTCGAACGTACGGAAAAACTCACTTCTCCTAACATAAAGAAGCGAAGATGGCAAGGTCCTCGCTATTTCTGCTGCGTCATTGAACCTTTGGGCTCTGCAGTAGTCAACGGCAAGGTTACATCTCAGCTCGAGCAAGGAATGTCTATAGCCCTCGTACTTTTCGTCTTCGTCCAGGTCATGGTTGTCGTAGGCCTTCAAGATTCCTTCTGCCATGGATATAGCAAGGTCGAGCTGCCCAAGAATGGAGTATGTACAGGCCAGAAAAGCTTCTGCTTTGAGCGTCAAGGGATGAGTGATCCCGAACGTGTCAACTGCCTTTTGGTGAATGCGTTGAGCATCCTCTTGGGCTTCCTGAACCTTGGCTTGACCTGCAAGGACACAGACCCGGTCTAGCAAGGATTCAAAAAGCTCTGGACTATCCGAAGGTAGTTGGGCTTCTCTGCCTGCGAGGATTTCTTGATTGAGCAGCGCAGCTTCGTCAAACCTGTAAAGCAATGCGAGCAAGTCGCATAGGATAGTTGCGGTCTTTAAAGTTGTGAGATGAATGGCTCCCAGTCTTTGTCTTTGCGTCTCGAGAGAAGTCTTCAATGCCATCTCCCTTTCCCAAGGTGTTTCGACTCCATCACCCAAAGACAAATGGATTTCGTTCCGTTCAGTCTCGAGTTTTGAGAGAGTGTTCTCAAGAGTGACTCTCGCATCCTCATTGCTAAGGTCTGTGTCGTCTTCGACTGAGATATCCTCCAGCATCTTCTCGATAAACTCTGGTTTCTCTGAATCCCGTGCTATTTCTTCAAGTAGCTTAGTTTGAATGTACTCCTTGAGTAGCCGCAGGTTCTCTAGGTACTCCGGTTCGTCTCCATTCCCACTCAAACTTTCGATGTCTTCTAGGTATGCTGTAGGCAGGAGCTTTTCTTTATCTCCAACAAAGATGCGGTAGCCGTGACGTTCGACTAGCTCTATAACTCTTGGTCGGTTGTTCAACTCAGTAGCAATGTGAAGACTACTCCTCCTGTGACCTGGTTTTCCTTTACCTAGCAGGGCAATGATGATGTTCTCCATGTCTAAGCGCCACTTGTAGAGACTCCCTGCATTGATGCTTCTATTTTCCCATAAAGGACTGGTCTGAGGACGTCGGCCAACATTAACCGCGAGTCGCAAAATCCGATCTAGCGCATCTCCTGTCTCGACAAGAGCTCCGGCTTGGAGGAGGGCGTGAACCGCGCCAGGATTTCCGGAATAGACTGCCATATTAAGAGGCGTGATGTCAGGGTTCTCATCATCGAAATTGGTCGCGGTGTTTATCAAATCTCTGATCTGTGGGTTTCTGAGGAGATGAAACAGAACATGGTGACCATTGACCCGAGAAGCCAGTGAAGCTGCACGATGTAGCAAGGAGAAGCTGCCGTATACTAGAGTCGCGCCCCGGGCGATTAAGAGATCAATGGTCTCAGCGTTGCACTTCTCCAAACTGATTGCCGCTTCCAGGGGCGTTCGTTCCCCCCACTTGGAATTGATGTCGGCTCCGTGATCTAGGAGAAGTTCGACGGTGGATGCATTTCCGGATGATGTCGCGAGGAAAAGTAAGGACAAAGACGCGTCACCAGCTACGAAAGGATCATTGGCGCCGATTCTTTTTCCATCACTTTCGAAATCGAGGAATACGGATGCAACAGCAGTGTTGCCTTCCTTTAAAGCGATCGCCAAATTGTCAATCGTTGGCGACAGCACCTCCTTTTCTAGCAAAAGCTTCACTATGGCCGGTCCGGCGCGGTCTTCCCTTTTGCAGATGCGGTCGACGGCATTCATCGGCTCTTCTTTGCCGCGAATTGTACAGCGTGCACCGCGATCGATAAGGGCCAGTAGCAGATCGGTGTTGAATCTGCACGGTGCAGCGCTCAAGGCTTTCATGAGTATGGATGACCCACGTCGATCCTCTTCAGCACAAGAAGCTCCATTCTGAATCAGTAGGTCGATTGTAGAGTCGAGTGCAACTCGCAACATCTGGCCATGGATCATGAGTGGTAGAAGAGCGTCGTGGGGATGGAGAAGGCCGAAGAGACTAGACGACTGAGCTGATGGGGTTGTCCATTGTGTCGCACGGTAGTTCTCTTCTAGGCCCAGTAATTTTGGAATCAAGCCATGAAGATGCAGTGAGCAGGCCAAAGAAAATGTGTTCTGAGTCCATCCAATTGTGTGGAGCTGGTAGTTGGAGGAGGTTTTCGATGTGCGCTTGATGAACAGGTCAACAAGTGGACCATTGTTCGCGGCAATGGCAAATTCGAGCGCGGTGCCAAGAAACAAGCAGTTTCCCACTTCAATGCCAGGGCTAAATACGCTGACTTTTAGATCTTCTTTGAGATTGTTGTTGCTCAAAAGCAGATTCATGGCAGACTCGACCTCTTCAGGCTCAAACATGCTCAACCAGTGAAAGGGTGTTTCGGGATGGCTCTCGGTGAGGCGCGTCGGCACATCCTTTGAAAGGAGGAGCTCGAGAATATTGAGATGACCTCCCTGACAGGCAATCGTAAGCAGACTGTCTGTCCAGATTATTCTCGCTTTGATTGATCCAGAGGCCGCTGAATGTAGCAGAAATTCGACCAGAGGCTTGATGCCCTGGCGCACAGCAACACTGAGGAGACTCTCTCGCGTTGGTATACCGTCATAGTCCCCTGGCTGAGAGATACAGTTCAAATCTTCGAGTCTAATGTCTCTCAAACTCAAACGTTTCAGTCCTTCTTCAACACGATCCAAGGATATGCCTTCGATTATGGGGTTGCCGTCGTATAGGATGTCGAAAGAACGATTCAGATTATCTCGCTGTTTGTATCTCTCGTGTAAACGAAGCCGCCTGACAAAGTTGTCATCGATTTTGATGCCTAATAACTCCTTTTCGATCTCAACGAATTGATGAGGTATTTGCCACAAGTGAGGCGGGGGGTCGACTCCGAGGACATCGTAAAGCCGAAAGATAAGCCCAAGAGCTTTTGCACTCTCAAGCTGCGCAGACTCCGTGAGCAGATCGAGTGCCTTGCCCAAATCCGGCCTCTCTGTGCCAACCCCGTGGATGTAGCACATGGCTAATTCGAAGAGAGCAGAGCGCTTTTCGGATAGCGATGAAGCATCCCTTGAGGTGCGCTGGAGTTGGTCCACAAAGTCGGTTTGAATGATACGTGGCATTCGGGGAATGGTCTTGTCGGTCAGCATACATCAAAAAGACCCGGGGGTTAGCTGATATTCATAACTCACCGACCTAGTTGTCAAAGCCTTTCCGGAACTCGGACCAGGGGCCGAATCTGGTGGTGAATTGATGGCGAAAGAGCCAATCCCCTGCCCCCTGAAGCATTCGTCAGTAATAATGCGCTTCAGCTAAACAATATCTTGTACCTACATCCAGTCATCTCTGATCAAGTATTTGTGCTGTCGAAACAAGGCGAGAATGACCTCTATACCACGCCTTCGCTCGGGATCATCTCTTAGTGACGCCTGCAAAGTTCGGCTGATCATTTGGATCAGGGAAGCCTCATTCTTCTCAGACACCCCTTGCAAGTATTTCAGACTCTGGAGAAGAAGTTCGTCTTTTGGAAGGTTGCATAAATATGTCATCATGTCCATGCTGTCGTCTGCATCCTCAACGCTTTGCAGTGTGGCGAAGTAATGTTTCCCACCTAGAAGAAGCTCCCATACCAACAAGCCGAACGAAAAGATGTCGCATTTGAAGAAGTCTTGTGCATGGTGGAGAGCATGACGTCTAGTTCTCACCTCCGGAGCGTTCATGAGCGGTGTACCAAGATAAATCCCCTGCGGTTCTTCAGAATCGTATAGATCAACGATCGAATGCCCAAAGTCTGACAGCTTTGCTACCAACTGCCCCTTGTTCCCGTCAAAGACTAGGGTGTTCTCCAATTTGATATCTCCATGGGCAATGCCACAGCTGTGTAACTTAGCCAGTCCGCTGGCTATGTCATGCATGAACCGAACCTTGGCCGCTAGGTCGAAGGTGTCGTCATCTGAATGGCTTTTGCAAAAGTCCCTGAGGGTTCCGTGTGAGCCGTATTCCATGACCAAGGAGACATTGGTGCTGTTCTGAGCGGATGTCGACGTATACTCAGATCTGAATCCCAACATAGAGACGATATTCAAATGCTCCTCGATGGATGGAATCGCGAGAATGCGGAGCTCCTTCAAGACCGTCGCGACAGAACGGTGTCTCGTCGCGGCACTCCAATCACTTCGAGACTCAGAGTTGCCAAATAAGTTAATCTTTTTGACCGCAACAATGATAGGATTCCCATCATCTCTTTTGATGCTTAGAGTCACTTTATCAACGGAATAAGATGCGCCGTCGCCGAGATGAACCGGGGCCGCGTCCCAACTGTGATCAAAGTCGGCATCTTTGAAGTGTTTAAGTTTGACGTGGTCATCTGGCGATTCTGAGTTTTTGGTTATCTCATCTTCACTTAGACTGACCAAGTAATTCCATACATCGATCGGCTCGAGCTCGGCTGTTGTCCTGGTCGTCGTTGCTGATTCGGGATCGGGATCGGATTGGTCGCCTGTCGAAAATGCCTCAGAGGCGAGGACAGTGCGGACGTCCCATATCAAACTCATCTCGGTTCAACTTTGTTATTCGCCATAAGAGGTGGGATTATTCATACGGTCGTCACCAGGACTGGGAAAGGGGAGAGGCCGTGACTTTTACAACAGTCTATCTTTTCAAGTGCACCATTACCGCGCATTCCGATGGTCTGACTTGATGCATTTCGTATTCAGCCGCACCCCAATCTAGAAGGACTTGCACCACCTGACGCGTTGCAGCCTAACATGCAGGAAACTCTTGACAGAGTAGGAATAGCGTCGCAACTGAGCCACTGAAATGTCGCGAAATCGGCTAGGGTCTCTGAATGAGCTACCTCCTCGACGGCTTATTTCACATCTCAATTATTTCCTCTCGGCATTCAAATCATTTCATCTAGCCCGTGCCAAAGTCGCTTCCCCCGCATCATGGAGGCCGCTGGACTAGTGCTCGGTGCTGTCGCACTGATCAAACCCATATGTTCCACGATAGACAACACCCTGACCAACTACAGCAACTTTGGGAAGGATGCCGACCGTCTCCGGCTGAGATTTTCGATTCAGCGAACCCGACTTGGCTCTATGGAACGAGTTCTGTTTGAAGACAGCAAGTTCGCGCCAGCCATGCCCGGTTGCTTAATCGAGCACCTGCCGAAGACGGTTTGTGATGATATCCTGGGGCTGCTGAGAGAGCTTTATGGACTCTTAATGGAATATGCTGCGGTGAGAGGACAATACAAAGTGCAGGACCGAGCCGAGAGCCTCGAACTTGGCGACTTGGCATCCATGTCGGAAGAAGACCGTGTCAAGAGTCTTTCATCGTCAAAAAAGGATTCGGCCATTGCCCAGCAAAAGTCTGTGGGATGGGCTAAGAAAATGCTCTGGGTAGCCTTCGACAAAAGCAGTACCGAGAAGCTTGTATCTGAGTTCGAGGCCTGGACCGAAAGAATACAAAACTTACTTGAGGCGGCGTGGTGGCCATCGACTTTCTTTGAGACGTTGGAAAGGCTTCAGAAACTCGAAAAAGATGTCGATGCAGGATCTATAGGGCTTCTGCGAGGAATTGAACTGAGGAAGCTGGTCATCACCTCACCCGCAGATATCTCCCCTGGATCATACGCCAAAGAAGCACTTTTTAGCGACTTGTCTATCACGTCCAAACTCCCCAACTTCGAGCTTGGTTATCTCAAAGGCTCGGATGGGTGCTATCTGATTGAGTCGAAAGGTTACACACCAGACGCGGGCAGTGCTGTGAGTGCGGTCGTTGTTCGAGAACGCGTAATTCAGTTGGCCGCCCTACTACATGATGCTCCGTCGAGCGACCCAGCGTTGGCAGTCCTGCCATGTACGCATTATTTTGAAGATACGCCAGGTCGGAGGTTTGGTCTCTTATTCAAGCTCCCTACGCCTACTAGTCCATCGGCCCCGTCGCTTACTCTTTCGAATCTTCTCGACGAACGATCTAAAGCAGGTCGGCCATCACTTCCGGCCAGATTATGCCTGGCACACAGGTTGGCAGCCTGCTTGCATAGGCTTCACGGGTACTCTTGGGTCCACAAGTCTATCCGCTCGGAGAATATCCTGCTGCTCCCTAAAGACGCTGGGATGTCCACAACACTCGAGAGCGCAAGACTGATCGGCTTCGAATACTCACGGCAAGACTCCGACTTTTCGGATCAGTTTGGCGAATCAGAACTGAAAAGAAATATTTATCGGCATCCAGAGAGATGGGGTCAGCCTACTAAACGGTTCGGAAAGATTCATGATATCTATGGTAAGTGAAATCTGCCGGTGTCATGACGAGTGCTAATCGACTATCTTTCCTAGCTCTTGGTGTCGTCTTACTCGAGGTTGGGCTTTGGTCTCGCGCCGATCAGATTGATAAGGGAACCCTAGTAGCGCCAGAAATGGAGGACAAGCCCAAAACAACGGCCCAGACAAGACTTCTTAAACATGCTCACCAAAGATTGGCTTTCTTTGCTGGGGAAACATTCCGAGATATTACCGTTGGCTGTTTATCTGGGAAGATCGGTGATGCCAGCGTGGTTGACTCTTTCTCCACGATCGTAGATAATCTGGAGAAGCTGGCGAAGAGTGTTTTTTGAGTTAACGTATTCCTATACATGATGTCGAGCCACTACTTTCGATAAAAATACTTTCACTGTTCATTTTGGTTTGCTTCATATTTGTTTTTCTTAGGAACTTCCGAGCTACATTATACATCTCGAAGGAAATATCGGCGACTGGCTTCAATGCTTATTAGACGAGATAATAGTCATATACACATAAGGTACATACTTAGTTGATTGTGCTCCGGCTGAGCTCTTCAGGGCTCATATGATAATCTGCATAGTCTCAACATCGTTCGTAACATCATCTCCCAGAAGCCCATGAGAGTAGTGCCATCTCTATATGAGTCTTCCTTGTCAATGGTTCTCAAACCTACGGTTGCTCGTTCGCGGTGTCAGTATTAGCAGGCTATCCACGTTCCCATCGCCAGTGGCTGGAGCCACACCTGTTGTCGATGGCACGAGGTGGCTAACGAGAACCTCACTGCCCCCTAGCTACTATCCAGCTACACAAGACGGGGCGGAGCCGCCCGTCCGGAAGCCCCGCCCGAAAAGTGCGCCCGGGTCAAAGATATACGGGCACAAAAAGGTCGACTAGGCAAGGTACCTGATAAAAAAGTAAGGCATCTAATTGATGTGCTGGCAGGCAGAAGTCTGGTCTGGGTTCGTCTTGGCCAGATGCCGATTCAAAATGAGAGACAGCCCCGCAAGTAGAACTCTCTTGTTGCCGGTTGATCTGTACACCCAGCTTCCATACTCAGGATGAGTTGAATCGTCTCGCGGACGACCATAGCGACCAATATTCAGAGCTAGATGTACTCTTTTCTTCACGAAAGCATAGTAGGGTTCCTCTTTGCGATTATATTTTTGAATTATCTGAGTCCGCCCTGCCGTTCATCATCTATTACGGATAAGGAAATACTCTGCTGTTCTTACTGCTGCTCGCATGCTCATTATGCCGAAGTGGTTGTACCGATCTGGCACAGGTACCGGCGAGTCTAGCCATTTCGGTGCGTATTTGCGCTGGAATACTAGTTTTCAGCGCACGACTAGACCCATATCTTGATGATTATCGCTATCCTCGAGTCGAAATTACGCAGAATGTGTCTCTAATAATGGAAGGTAGGTCGTGGTTGCCGTGCTAACTCTTGAACGGTGCCAGGAGGAACCTCACTCTTGACCCCGCACTTCGGTACTCTCAGAAAGTAGATGTCCGTATCATTCAAAAGCTTTCAGGCTGTCCAAACAAACTCCAACACAGTTCATCGTCGCGAGTTAGGGAGTTCGCGCGGGACTCCCCGTGCGATCTGGCCGGGAATACCGGACTTAGCTGATAAGGCGCCTTTGAGGCTGCGTGCTGCGTGCCATCTCACAGGCTACAGCGGGCTCTCATAGGCGCTCCCATATGTCCCAGCGACTAGCGCACCACTGACTTGACGTCTTGGCATAAGGAGCGTCGCAAGGTGCAACCCACAACTGACTGGGAGTAGGGAAACCAAGCCACTTCACGGTTTGATACCACATTATGTGGGCCGTGATAAGGTTGCCTCGCGGGAGCCTATTGCTGACTGCATGTAGCCTGCTTCATCGAGCCGTTCCGGGCGGAGGGCTTCTTTCCGGGGTTCGTAAAGCTCGTGTCCCAGACATACTGGAGAAAATCTCCTTCTCTAGATTGAATATCGGCTTACATGACGGTAGATTGCACCTCGAAAACACTCATTTCCAGGCTGACTTGATGGAGAGATTTGGTGTGTTCCGACCGCGCCCAAGTGTGATTTGAAGGCCTCCTTTCGTATTCCAACCCGCCCCCCCCCCCCTCACCGGCCATATGGATGCATTCGCAAACACACCTCGCAACTTAAGCCGCAGCCTGCCTAAGCGCTTATACGTCGCCATCATCTTCTAATGAGGTCCAATGATACTGCCACAGCCTCCAGTGCCGCCATTTTTGGGGCGAACCAACTTCCACGACGCTGGACAGGCGCACGAGGCGCAAGGCAACCATGAAGCACACCACCGTCTGAACTCGCCCAGCGAACCTCGTGTCAAGACCTGCCAAGTATGTGAGTAGTGTCCGCCTAATTCACGCTGGTCTCTCTAACCGTGATGGTGTGAAGGTGCCCGGGTATCGCGTAGCGTTAAATCCACTTCGGCCGGTCCTACATAACGACCACCCCAGCCCAACGCCTCTCACAAAGCTCCTAAACGACTACCCTTTGTACGCCGTACCTGGACGCGAGGCTGCCTCGGTCTCGTATCGCATTATGCCCGACCAAAAAAGCAGAGATTCGTAAGAATTCGAAGTCTATTATCATTTTTCCTCCTGTGCATTGATGTTGTGGTCGTTCCAATGATGCGTTGCGGCTAATCGTGAAAAAACATGGTTCAGGCCCCCAAACTACAAAGCGATATCTTCATTCGGTGAAGAGATTGCTGACAAGCTGTGCTACAATCATCTTAGCGAAGAATTTCTCCCGAATGACGAAATTGCTCGCTTCGTCAACAAAGATCAAGTGGAAAAAGTTCTCAGGTTTGCAAACCTTGGTACTGATACCAGCCTCATCGACTTTGTGTCGGACGATGCCAACCAGTTATTCCTGATCCTCGTATCGATGTCAAGCAAAGATGAAGAGCAAGTGTCTTTTTTGGAAGCTCTGAAAGCCCATCTTTTCACCAACAAGTCCCTTCCCATTACGTTCCAAGGGGCTCGAAATGCTGTCGGCGACAAAGTTTTCTGGTGGCAACCCTACTCACCCTCTGGCGGTGATTGCCCCCGTCTCCCTCTTCACATTCAGCGTTGTGGCCGCATCCAGAAAGACCTCTTCCAGATAAACCAGTGGAGGTTCATTGCCCCAGTATTCGGAACAGGGCAAGACTTCCGCTTTCATTTCCGAAAAAGCGTAGTACTTCCGTACCTGGAGGTCAAGCAAAGAGTAGAAAGCCGAGGGTTCTTTGGGGAGGTGTTGCAAGTAATTGTTCATGCAGCGCATATCAATGCTCCGAACTTGATCAAGGTGAGCATGAAGACACCGTTGTCGTGCGCTTGCATCATATACTGACAGCAGCTCATAGACCGAAGACGGCTCCGTAGCGGTTGCACTGAAGAAGGCAAACGACGACCCTGAGCTTCGCAAGTTCTTTGACAAAGAGGCAAATAATCTCGAGAGATTTAGAAATTTCAAGTCGAACCACCTGATCAAACCTATCGCGGCCTACGAACAAGACCAAGATCGCTGTCTCCTCTTTCCTTGGGCAGAAGGGGGGAACCTGGCTCAATACTGGCGTCGTACCCCTGGGGCTTCCTTGAACAATTTCGAGCTTGCATGGGTTTTTGGCCAGCTCACTGGCCTGTTTGAGGCTCTCGAAGAATTGCATGGGAAGAACTGCAGACATGGAGACCTGAAGCCAGAGAATATTCTAGTATTCATCGATGCGGACAAAAATAAGTCACTGCAAATCGCCGATATGGGACTCACTACTTTCCACGAGCTAGAAGCTGCGACCGGCATTAGGAGAGCTCATGAGATTCTCACCTTGACGCCGCCGGGAACATCTCGGTATGAGCCCCCTGAGATGGACATCAACCGAAACAAGAAGCTACCCGCCCACGAGACTCGATCGAGAGCTTATGACATCTGGTCCATGGGATGCGTTGTCTTGGAGCTACTCATTTGGCTTGCTTGTGGCTTTGAGACCGTGAAAGCTTTCAGAGGTGGAACTGCGTACTTCTGGGAGTGGAACGATGACGAGAAGAAGTATTGTGTCGGATCTGACACACGAGACCACATCACAACTTTGGCTACGAAATGGCAGGCTCAATCAGCGTGGAGAGAACTTTTGGAGCTTGTCGAATCGAGGCTTCTCGTCGTCGACGTATCGAAGGACAGCAAATCCAGCTCGCCTGAGTGTCGCGAGATAGCCTCCGCAGCTCACAGGCAGATGAGAGGAATCCAGGAAAAATACTACCTTGCGTGAGTTCCGACGGGAGAAAAATCCAATTCTCAAGGTTGTTCAAAGGCCAACTCAAGAGTTAGGAGTAGCACAACGGGCGATGGACTGGCCCTAGGACACGACTATGAGCATAACATGATCAAACGTTCGCTGCCTTCTTACGAAAACAACCTTGACGAGTTTGGCGGGCTGGTTGGGATTGAGCGCAAGGCGACGGAAGAGTTGGAGCCAAATCCTGATCGCTCTCTACCGGAAGGCAAAGATACCGATGTGACTGATAGACTTGATGAAGTAAGTTAGATTATTCACAGATAATCAAGCCGATGAACGACTCCAATGCTGACTGAAGACTGGGTTTAGTATGTCAGTAGACCTGCAGTAAAAGACCTGAATGAATTTTTATGCTGATATTTCATGTTTCGCCTACGAATTAGAATGTTAGTCACCTCCCCAACTCACTCACATGCTTTCAGATATCGTAATTATTGATTACGCTCTAAAATAGTCGGTGAGTTGAAAGTTGAAGCTCAGTAGGACACGCCTTGCTAATAGTATCATAGTTTGTGAGTTCGCTGGATTTGATCTCATGGATCAACGAGCAGTTAACATTGAGCCTGCACAGAAACAAAGTCAACTCAATGACTCTTGGGAGTCTCTTGCTGACAATGACTTCGCCTCCCAAGTCCTCGAGAAAATTCAGTGGGCTCAATCGGAAGCTTCGCTCACAGGAAGGAAGATCTTTTGCTCAAAATGCAGCATCGTATCGCCGCCAGATTTATTCCCTGCAGAATTCAGACCATCAGAGGCTCAATTACACTGTGGTCTCTGCAGCATACTTCTTAATGCTCTGCAGCGAGTATATGATAATGTGCTTCCGGAAGTCGTGAAGCTACGGCAAACACTTACCGCAGTTTGTGTAGACGGCGGGCCAAATCTTCTTTCGATCTATGTCGACCCTGGTACGTAGATGTGCGACATCTCAACTTTGCACCGGCTGAACTCTGCGCATAGGTGGTGAAATTCCGAGGGGAATGCAAGTCGGCCTACCGAGACTTCCCATAATGAACAGCCCAGACCAGTTCACTGTGTTGAACCAGTGGTTGCAAAGTTGTAATACACATCCCGAATGCAACCGCCACACGGCCCAGCAGAACTTGAAGATGCCAACCCGCCTTGTCAAAGTCACGACGCCAATTCAACTTGTGAGCTGCAGTACAATGGGGCCTAAAAGCTGCCAGTACATAGCTCTAAGCCATTGTTGGGGTCAGTTGCAGAAGCACGAACGATTTTGCCTCTACACGGCGAATCATTCCCAACTGCAGGACCATATCGATTTTGACCATCTACCAAAGACCTTCCAGGACGCTATCAAAGTTACTCGCGGTCTCGGCATAGATTACATCTGGATTGACTCACTATGTATCATCCAGGACAATAAGGATGACTGGGAAAAGGAGTCAACAAAGATGGAAGAGGTCTTTAGTGCAGCATACTGTACAATCAGTGCAGCCTCTGCCAGATCTTCACTCGACGGCTTCTTATCTAACCGTCCGCCCAGGCCAAGCGTTCTTGTACCGGTGAAGGGTTCACCAGACCTGTATGTATGTGCACACATTGATGATTTTCAACAAGATGTCGAATTGGCAGAGATCAGCAGGCGAGGATGGGTTTTGCAAGAAAGAGCTCTATCGAGACGATCAATTTATTTCACCCCAACCCAGGTGTACTGGGAATGTGGATATGGGATACGGTGTGAAACCTTGTGCCGCTTGTATAAGTAAGCTGAAGCCGGGCCCTATGCGGAAGGCGAAGATGGAAGTTCTAACTTTGTCACTCACAGTTCGAAGGCAGTGTTTTTGGGGGACGCCAACTTCCCTCAGTCTGCTTTGGATCATTATCGAGATGGGAGGCAGTTACTGATTCAAGATCTACACGAGAGGTACTCTGCGCTTGCATTTACGAAAGCTTCCGACAGGGCCGTCGCAATCCTTGGTCTTCAAACCAGACTGGCGCGAGCACTGCAAACTCAAGCCGCCCACGGGTCCTTCGAGAAGTATTTCGCCAGGGGTATTCTCTGGAAACGCGATCAAGTAGTAGACATGACGGCCATTACCCAGTCGACGTGGCTTGTTCCTACTTGGTCGTGGTTCTCCAAAACGGGAAAAATTCAGTATATGAACCTTGAGTTTGATAAAATTGAGTGGGCGAATGAAGACTTCGAGAGCCCGTTCTCTCGCCATCAAGACATGCTCTCTGGATCGTCATATTACGGTCGCGATGAGGACTATACTATCCTTCGCGGTATTGCAAGACGCATGGACGTAAGTGAGCAGCAGATTGCGTCAGAGGTTTGTTTTGACAGGAAGAACAAGTTCAAAGCCAAAGATCTACGGGCTGTTATAATTGGCCGTGATAAGAAAAGCCGCGAACCGAAAGTCCATGTTCTTGTCATCTGCCAAAGCCAAGGCGTTGCAAATGATACTCGGTATGAGAGGGTCGGGGTTGCGTCTTTTTGTGAGAAGCAAGTTTCAAAGGAATGTATCTGGGTCGACATTTATTAATCACTACCTACTTCCCATTGTTTGTAGTAAGGCATCCTTGAACGGACGCTTCTCACAGAGTCACTATGCTATTTGTCGCGCCTCCCTTGCTGCATTTGCAGATTGACCTCGTCCATCTATGTGACTATCCCTACCGAGGCAGTTACTGCCAATGATTCGGAACGGGACAAAGCGGCATGTACGCATTCTAGATGCAGACTCTCGTTATATCTGATAAGCGGAAAGAGGGCGGGTGGACACAGGAACGTGCATAAAGACAAGGGGGTCCTCTTTGTGTTTGTTTTTATTTTTGTTTTTGTTATGACTTTCTATTCGAGTTTCGTGCTCCTCTGCAGAAGAAACGTGACATTCCAACATTGGAGAATGTCCATGTGAAATTATGGACTCGTGTTTACGTAGCACTTGGTTGAACTCCATTGGGCCTGAATCCAGATTCCCGTGCCCAGAATTACCGGTCCACGCCTCAGGTGACTTCCATCTCACAGTTCTGTGGTGACTTGACCGGCTGAAAATTTTACACTTTCTCGACAGAACGGGCTTTTTTACCATAGGCAAGGTGTTTACGATGGTCAGGTTGCTCAGTGGGCTTATTTAGCTCTAGATCACCTTATGGAGTAATATGTGTTCGTAAGGCTTAATTAATTCAGCGTAGGCTGGGAGAGAAGCTAGGTAAAGCAGGACGCGAGAGATCTCACAGCAACCTGGTAATACTAAGGGACGGTGAGACGGGTGACAGGCTGGCAAGTAGGACCAAGCCCCAGCCCAACGCTACTGATTTTGAAGGCCCACACATCCGCTAACGCCGCCTAAAGCTCTCCACTGGCGCACCGTGTCTGCAGCTGAGCGGTCAGCCGGTGAGACATGGGCACTGCCCAGGCTCCTCGCGAGGCATTTTGGCGAGAGATGATATGAGGACCACACCCCCCAACCTAAGGCCCTGGGCTGGGGATCATGTAAGAATGTCCATATACGATATTCCACCAACTTCTCCATATCCTCCATTTAAAGCAAGCTCCAGAGCGTCTAACCTCCCTTGCCTTCCAACATTCTTCCAACATTGGAAAGATCTGGTAGCGCTATCGCAAGCGAGTGCATCGATCTCATTTCAACATGCTCGCATCGAGAGTCAACGACATTCACGAATGTGACCGCACCGGCACGGAAGTACTATCCTCGATCACACCACCGGCACCAGCGAGACAGAGAAGACAATCCACGAGCGAAATGAGCGCCATGTACTTCAATCACGAGCGTGGAATCGCGGATTACGCTGCATGCAATCCTTGTAGCACCTCAAGCGCGATCAGAAATGCTCAATCTCCTCTGGGGTCAAGCACGGCGCATGACGTGTCTTGTTGCGAGCCCTCGAGGATCGCAACAGGCGTGCCAGTTGCATGGCAAGGCGGATTTACAGGTGGAGCAGCTATAGGAAGTTTTGACTATGACAAAGCCCAGGCGTCGATTCCGTTTCAAAGCGGACCCGGGTGTTCTGAGCCTGGCGAGACAGATGCCGTCGTCTCGGTCCGCGACCTAGGTTTTAGTGCGGCACCTTGCTTGACACACCAGTCCAACGGCCATAGACCCAGCCAAAGCGATATCTTCAAACACACTGTATGCACTGGGCAATTTCTCAAGCATGGTCAATCGGCTGTGGACATTGAGGATGAAATTCGATACAAAATCGAGAACAATCTGCGCTTGAGCGAGATGGACCAGGAGGAGTACCTTCCTGTTGATTCATTTGAGAACATATTCAATATCGAAACCATGATGTGTCTGATCAAGGCAATCTACGACACTGCCACGGACGAATGTTTCATTCAGAAGGCTGACCAGATCTGGGGGGGTGCTGCAGGAAGCCGGCGAAGGATAGTTGCCACGCTGGTACTGATGAAGCAAACGAGCCGCGTCGAGGAGTTTATCCAGGAAGGCATATTCGACCACCACTTACCACTTTGCCGCGAAATAAAGAGCCGAAAAGAGTTCAAAACCTTCGTCGGGGATGGTCGAATCAACATGACACTCTTTGAAAACTGGGAGCGCGTTCACATCGACCTTTTCTATTTCTACCAGAAAGCTATATTCGTCCCATTCTTAAGCATGGGAAGTAAGGATATCTGCTCCTATGTGTTCAATCGCAACATCAGGCTTCCGTGGGATAAGTTCGAGCAGAAAGTTTCTGGTGGAAACGGAACAATCCACCGGCTTCAAATCCACCAGAGTCACCACGACTACAGAGGAAACAACGTGAGTCTTTCATACCTATACTGCTTGATGCCTTTGCTAACTTCCTGGTCAAGGTGTCAGAGAGCCCACCATGCTTTGCAGTCAAGGAGATAAATGGTGCCAATCATGAATCCTATCGTAAAGAGCTTAGAGCCCTCGAGCAATCATGCGCCAAGGCACAGAAGGCGAAACATCTGATTAAATTACTTCTTACTTTCCAGCACGGTAATAAGCTCTATCTTGTCTTTGAGTGGGCAGATGGCAATCTCGAGGAATTCTGGAAAAAGAAACAGGTTCATGCATCTCCCTCGTCGACAAAGTGGATAGCACAACAATGCCGAGGTATTGCAAATGCCATCAAACGCATCCATGGACTCTCAACATGGCAGAAGGACGAGAGATCGTCAAGCTCTAACTCTGAGGAACCATTTGTCAAAGATTGGGGGCGGCACGGCGACATCAAGCCAACCAACATCTTGTGGTTCTCGACCCATGGAGAAGATCGAGACCACCTTGTTGTTGCTGACTTAGGATTGACCAGATACCACTCCCGCCTTACGAAGTCACGCGTTATGAGGGTGGACGGCTATACTGGGACATACCGAGCTCCTGAAATTGACCTAGGCCTTCCCATCTCTTCGAAATATGACATTTGGTCCCTCGGATGCGTTTTTCTTGAATTTTGCATCTGGTATCTGCTTGGATACGAGGATGTTGAGAACTTCCAGAGAGACCGCAACCTCAACCGCGGTTCGGATGACACGGATGACATAGATGAACCTGATCACAGTTACTTCGTGATTTCGTGTATGCCTCAAGGGGGAAAGCGAGCTGAGCTTCACCCAGCTGTACAGAAGGTGAGTCGGAGCATCCTCACATTGCTCAGGCCTATGAGTTCGACTGATCTGACTTTCTTAACATCAGTGGGTTGGGATTCTGAGAGCATCGGCATTGTGTACAGACTTCATTAATTCGATGCTGGATTTGATCATGGAACGAATGCTCGTCATTGATCGCAAAGAAAGATACTCCATCGATTTCATTTCTTCGGAATTGTTACATATTGAAAACGCACTACCAGAAACATCTTGTGGGCGGGCTCCTTTCCCCGGGGCCACAGATAAAAGCTACCAGTCATCAGATCCAGAGTCTATCAAGGTGAGTTGTTCCATTGTTCTGGTAGAGACAAGTTGTTAACCCCAGTCGACAGAATCATCTGCAAGTGCCAGGATCGCCTGCAAACTTGGTCAGATTTGCAGAGGGAGACTCTACCATCCCTGAAAGTATCATGTCAAGTGTTTACCGCCGAAACCGAGCTCTTTCAGTGGCGTCCAGTGATGCAGATTTACTTGAAAATCCATGGAACAACCGGAGCACAGCTGCTACCAGTGTATTAGATGAAGAACCGGATGATCATAAGTGGAGGCCGATTGAGACAACGTTTTAGTCTGATTCCAGTCACAGACAGCATGCTTCACTACTAAACATTAGTAATGACATGAAGGTATTCATAGTATAGAGAAGAAACGGGGGAAGAGGGGGGGGGGGTGGGTGTGTTTCGTGGCTGAGGACCATAGGGACACCATGACTACCTGGTGTCTTGTGGGTCAACTTGATAGAATTACCTCACTTTATTTAAATTCTGGCAAGTTCGGGAAGTGCGTCTTACAGGAGACCTTAAATCGTTCGTTAGTCCAAGAACGGGGAGGTTGCCCAAGTGCAAGGCAAAGGGTGTTAAAGAGAAGACTGCTGCATAGTACCTTAGCGATGCCAGCATCCTGTACTCGAAAAGTGCTTTGCTTGGATTTATAACGACCTTGTTCGGATGGGGTAGCGAGCAGAGACTTCACGTTTGGGCGGGGCTGCGGGAATGCAGTGCAGGATCCAGCCGTTATCAGTCCGGAGAGTTGGGGCTGGTTGGGAGGCGTGCGCGCGGGACATCGTAGGCGGAAACTTTGCCTGGTTCACACCAGTACTTAATCATGGGCTTTCCATAACGAGGTGGAGTCATGAAACCAGGTGTTTGGAGTTGTAACGGCTGTGAGTCTCTTGTTACTGCGGAAAAGGAATCAGTGTTCCTTTGGCTAATAACGGTCTTTGGCGTTGCAATTAGTGGTACTGCATTGACTGTACTAGAGGAGTGGTTGGAAGAAACCCTGAAGAGACTCAAAGGGGAAAGTGCTGTCTGATACTAATTTGCCGTATGCGCTGAGAAATTACGTAGATTTTTGCACGCGCGTAACTGTTTATCGCTGCCTGTGTCTCAATTACCTGTTGCTTCAATAGGCGCACCCGGAATTGGGTCACAGAAGCTCCAGCCTGTCTCCGGAACCCAGTTTCGTGTCAGTAGGTCACTCTTCCAAATTTGCAGAATCTATTTGTTTGTCATGGCATATTCTAGTAGATAGACCTGTGTCTCGAGATATCTTTCTCAAAAGTGGTATAGAGCCTTAGCAGAGGTTTGGAGGGCAAGAAGCTAAAGGCGAGGTATCTAAGTAGTGATAGTCTCAAGTCAGGTTAAAGCTGCACGATCTTTAGGAGCAGCCACTAGACTGCTAAATAGCCAGTGGTCTATCAAACAATTCGGCTTAAATTATGCCAGGAACAGAATTATATCTGATACCTGGTAACATGAGTCAAAATACTCAGCTAGGTGAATAAATGACGTATCGAATCCATCATGTCAAATACAAGCCTGCCAGACAAAATTACTTTTGAAAATTGTATTCTTAATAGTATCTGCCAACTTCAACGACCAGTGAAAGCAGGGCTTCCTGTGAAGGGAGGGACTCTCGCCGGGTTCTGGACCTTTCTATCTCTTTCTCTGATAATCGTATCTTTATCACTCTGCCGTTTTGGGAACGTAACTCCTCCTGTGAAAGGTGGCGCTTTCGCTGGGTTCTGAACCTTTCTGCTTCTTTCTCTAATGATTGTGTCTTTGTCGCTCTGTCGTTTTGGAAACGCGACTCCGCCGGTGAATGGTGGGATTTTGGCTGCGTTCTTGACGCGACTAAGATTCTCAGCTCCACTGGGCATACAGTTAGCATGGCACAAAGAGGATCTACCAGGAGCTTTCGCCAGAACTTACGTTGACTCAACGGGGAGGGCGCTAGCCTCGAAGAGAGATACAGCAACCACAAGTACGGAGAAAAACTTCATGATTGCTATCGTTTAGCGGTTAAGGAAGTAGGTTGTTTTGGGTAAAGGCAACTCTGCTTCAGCCGTTGACGAAATTCTTGAGGCTTTATAGTACTTTTGAACATTGAATCGGCCTCGGTGTTTTGCATACACCCCTTGAAGACCGTCTTGTTGGTGTACACAAGGTTCAAGGCGACGTTTCTGTGTGTTTGGGAAACACGACTCGCGCTCTCACGTCGTTTCTATTCGCCCAGAACGGCCGTTTTTCGCCGAGTGATATCGGAGTCAAGGCGCCTGATAAACTTTAAGACCTGATTCAAAAAGCACACCCAGCCCAAAAATAGTTCTAATAACCATCCGAACTTTTGAGTGATCTCTGGAGATCATTGCAAGTTTGATATATATTTTGGACTGGTGCACGTGATACAACCATGACGAATCTCCTGTGCACGATCAGATGTAACTATTCTGATTTTTCGATTCATCATCTCTTTAGAAATCATCTCAAAGATGTTTATCCAACACAGCGTATTGAAGACTGTTCAGCCCTCCCTCTAGGCCTCTAGGAAACATTTACATAAGGCAGACTTGATCAGTACTATGACATTCATCACTGAACACACATGGGCTGTGAATCATTACTTGCTTTCCAAAAATGTGCACTTCCTCAAACGTTTTAACCTGATCGCATCTATACTGTATCTACGACTACTTTATACTTGACATGTCATCTAGGCAAATGATTTTACTTGTTCTAGAAACCCGAAGTAAGACATCAACGGCCTAAGCAGCTTCAGCAGCGGCAACTCCGGCACCCGTGGACAAGTTGGCTTTCTTTCCAGTCTCTTTGCCGTTACCTCCGCTGTTCTTCTTGCCGTCATCCACCGCCGTACCATTGTTCTTGTTTCCAGCCTGGTTTCCCTTGCCGTTATCCTTCCCCTTGTTCTTGTCGGCATTCGCATTTCCATTCTTCTTCTTTCCATCCTTATCGTTGTTATTATTGTTGGCTCCGGCGTTGGCACCAGCGCTAGCATTTCCATTCGCCTTGCCATTGTTATTCTTCTTGCCGTCGTTATTGTTCTTGCCGTTGTTCTTCTTCCCATCGTTGTTGTTCTTTCCTTTTCCGTTGTCGGCGGCTGTACCGTTGTTTTTGTTTCCACCGGCATTTCCGTTGTTCTTCTTCCCGTTGTTCTTGGCGGCATTGTTGTTCTTCTTTCCGGTGTTCTTGCATCTACATGCTTTGCCCTTTGCGTCTTTGCCCCTCTTCTTTCCCTTGGCGCATCCTTGACAGTTGTTGTTATTCTTCTTCTTGCCGTCATTGTTGTTCTTCCCGTCGTTTTTCTTGCCGCCTCCTGCCATTCGGTTAGCCTGATCATAAATGGTGTACTGTCAGATTTCCTACCAGCAGTGTTGTTGGCCTGGCGTGCTATGAGCTCGCCAAAAGTGGCAGCCTCGTCAACGTCACGGGTGGTGAGATCGTTCTCATCATCCTCCTCCGCTCTATCTTCAATGGCGAATGGGTGTAAAGGTAAATCTTGTTCGTCTCTATCAACAAGAGCGGGGCTGTCCGTGATGGCCTCGAGGTCTCGGGCAATCTCGTCGCGGGTAGCGATGAGACCGGCGTCTGTAATAGCTGCGGCAGCAAGGCCAGCCAGGAAGAGAACGGAAATGGGCTTCATTGTTGTTGGAGTGAATGTGAGAGCCTTTGGGATTGATTGAAGTGGAAATGTGAGATGTCAAATATCTAAAAGACGAAAGCTGAAGTGAAAAGAAAGAAAAGCGTCCGGCGCAATGAAGCAATCTGGCTGCGGATGGTGTGATGCTGGTTTCAAGGCCCGAATAATTCCTGGGAATATTCTTTGCTTTATAGAATCGGTCGGTATAGAGTCGCAGGGCATGTATGGACATTGAAATCAACCACATGTCGAGGCGTGCTGGCCTGACACCTCCCATACCCCTGGTCTGTCAACTCAATCACCTACACATCGTGCCGGCGGAACCGAAGGCTGTCAAAACAATCAAGATGATGTCTACAGGTCCGTGGGAAAATGGTGTGCATGCTACACAGCCATCGAGGATTTGTGTTCGTCTGGTGTCATGTAAGTGCTGCCATCCCTTCGCTCGGAAAGTCTGTACGGACAACCCAAGTTCGGATTCGGCTGTCAGGCGGAATTTTCTGCAACACTTTAGACGAAAACCTCGCTTGGAGATCTAGTACGTCTCGAGCAATATGGTTAGGTTGTATGATCAGCAAACCAAGCATTTGGTATCCTGCTTGGGCCGCCGGCAGGTTTGTGCCGATTTATTTAGCACCGCCTCCATTGCTTCAAATTTCCATGGAAAGCTGGGAGTGATGCGAAGCTTTTGTCGCAGATCATTGTCGCCGCGGGGAAAGCATCTGCGGAGGCCGAGGCCAGCGGCTGAAGGAATGGAGGTCAAGGGAACTGGCGGCCTGGGCTAACTGACTTGGTCGGTTGGCTCGTGCCGAACAGCTCTGACACCATACTACAGGAGCTAGTGAGTGAATATCTGCTGTCTCGTGTGGGCTTCCTTTTTGGGCTTCCTGAGACAGCGGGGATTCCAGGCCATCGACAAGCGATCCTTTCAGTCTCATTTTTGAGATGGATTAGAGTTAGACTGTTGAGCTGAACAATTCACTGTCCATGAAGAATTCCGCCACCTGGTCGATCTCAGGCTTTGACTTAGGTGCTGAAAAATCCAGACTAAGATGTGTTGCGCGTCTCTACTTGCTTAGACGCCCGATCCGGGCGTTTGGCCAGATCATCATCCGAGCTTCTCTGCATACTTCTCTCTACCGGCGTCTGGAGCAATTGATCTCGAGGTTGCAAGTTGCCCGATTATCCGCGAACCATTTAGATGACGGCTAGGAGCTTTTTTGCCGCGGAAACTAGTTGCCGTGTCTTTGTTAGCGACAAGCTAGGATTAAAGTTGTCTCAAGTAATATTAGTGTTGAGCAGGTTTTACCGTGTGGGTTGAGCCTCTTCAATGAGCCTTCCTCTTCCAGCCAGGTGTATCCTTGCTCGAAATCTGTCCCACGACCGTGGAACTAACATGATTCTCTGCCGTGATCCGAGCTGCCCGCATGTTAACGAAGCCATCAGGAAGTGTGCCCATTATGATGAGATGAGTTCTGTCAGTTCAAATGGCAGGCTCCATCTTTCTCCGCATGAGCAGAAACAGTCGTAGGAGTTGGATGATCTCAACTGTATGATATTAGTCAATACCTGAGTCAATCAGTAAGGATTAGATGATCATTAACGCTTCGACTTCATTTGGGCTGGAAAGTCACCGGTCCGCGTTTGGGATTTGTCACGTGGTAACGATCTTCTCAATCTTCCGTGGGATCCTATGATCTGTCCCGAAGGGATAGGGTTCTTGGTTCCTCATTGATGCTCGGAGCTCTGAGAGGGCCAATACCTGACGGCCAAAAAGTCTCTCAGTGGCTCTGTATCGTGCTGTAGGAGGCATTGGCGATTCAGATCGCCATATGATGGACGCTCCGGGGAAGAGAGCCTGCTTAACAAAAAAAGTAAAGCAAGCCCAACTCCATTACCCCCCCCCCCAAAGACTTGGCATTGAAATTTTCTTCATGTGAGAATTCATTGTTCTATCTACCTCAAAAACAGAATAAATTGGTAATTCTTTCTCAAATCCTCAACAAAGCCATGAATTCATCGAGCCTCTGTCTCTGATGTGGGGAACATGAACAGCCGCACTCTCGTAGCATTAAATGTTGAGGATAGATCTACTGACTATGACTTCGTTGCATATTCATGGTTTACCTCAAGTATTTAGCCAAGGAAAATCGAGCAATGCCGCTGCGGATGGGCGTTGCAAAGGATCGTAATGGAAAGTGGCCCTCAGCAATAATATGAGCTGTTCTTCTTCCTCATCACCAAGATCAGGTGCCTTAAGGGTCTTCACCAGCTTTTCTAGGGATTTTTGGACTTGTGGTGGTCCGCGCTCAGCTAAGTCGAGTCCCGATCTGTCCATATCTTCGAGTTCATCAGAGCTGTCATCTTCCAAACGACAATCGGGATTGCTGTCTTCAGTGACTTCGTCTATGATATCCGTTGGGACCGTATCGAGTCTTTCTCCGCTACGATCATAGTATTTTGCTGCATTAGACCATTTCGCTACAAGAGTCTGTGGGAGTGGTCCAATGATGTCGGTCAGCTGTATCAGATGTTCGTCTTTCTTCTCGCTATCGCTAAGGCCGAAAGGAGGAAGTTGAAACAGTGCCGCGCCTGTGACGAGCTCGTAGACGATACAGCCAAAACTCCAGATGTCAATGCCTATTCCGATAGCTTCGTTGAGGAGCGCCTCTGGTGCTCGAAGGGAGACTGGAGTCAGAACAGACAGCGGCGGATCATCAATGCAAAAGGCTGGATCCATGTTAACTTCAATAGTTATAGAGGCTCAGACGTGCCTACCTCCACCTAGGTCTGAAAGCTTTGTCACTTGATTTTGCCCCTCGAGCATATAGTTTGACAGGGGATCCGATACGGCCAGATATTTCGGGGCCCACCTGTCGGGCTTGTCATCAAGACGACGCAACATGTCAATTTTTGAGGCGTCATTTTCATCTTGCTTGAGAATTTGGCGATCCAAAAGATGGAGATCCTGTAGAGCGAACAGGATGTTGCCTGATTGAAGATCGCCGTGCACAATTCCATTGCTGTGAAGGAAGTTGAGGCCAGAAAGAACATGCCGCAAAATGCGTTTTGTTTGATCACTTTCAAAGCGTCGTACAGGCGGGTTCCGGGGATCATACATCTCGAGCGGGGCGTTGAGGACCGAAGACAGGCTTGGACCCATAGGTTCAAGTACGAGGCAAAGGTGGTTGCCGTTGGGACCGTCGTGATAAAAGTAGTCCAAAAGACCCACGACAAACTTCGAGCCCTGGTCATTTGATACCTTATTGGCAAGAATGCGATATATCTTTACCTCAGTTGGCTCCTTCCGCTTGGCTACTTCAATCTTCAGAGCAACGTAGCGGTTACGGCTGGAAAGGATGTCAACATCGTTGTGAGAATAGAAATCTTGAGAACATGGATACAATTGAAGACTTACGATGAATCGAATGCCAGCCAAACCGTGCCAAATGAACCGTTCCCGAGCTTACGAATGATCTCATAACGGCCTTCGAAGATGTCGCCAAAGTGGACCGGATGAAATCCTCCTGGACGGTAAGACTCTGCCCACTCGCATGGTGTACCACTCTGATGGAATCTGAAGTTTCTCTCAGAGTTTGGGTCCTTCGGAGGAGGCGTTGCTGCTGGCGAAGACATCGCCAAAATTCAGGTGGCTCGGGAGATGTGGTACAGTACATGCAATAAAGTCACGCAGAAGTTTTGGAGTGTTCAGAGTCTCGATTTGGAAGTAATTGGTCGATGGGCCTCCTAGTCGAAAGGAAGTTGGCAAGCTGCTTTTAAAAAAGGTGAAATGCGAATCAACCTGAGAGATTCGGTTTATTAATGACTGGATGCTCAATTGGCCTCAATTTCGCCCCACTAATCACTAGAGTTTCCGCGATTTGTTTATTGTAATGATGTGACCAACCCCAAATGCTGCGACAGATCAGACAGCACCGAAGTCCCAACCATCTTTCAAGGTAGGGAGGACTTTTTTTTTTTTCGTCGCCGTGTTTTGGTTCTCCTCTATCGACCCCAGTCATTGACAGGGAGATTCGGCTTCCATTGGTGACGAGATTGGGAATAATGACGAGACTGGTCATATCAGGGCGATGCAACTCAACGCAATCGTTTACGCCCCAGAGGTAGACTGCTAAATCGCCTCTGCAGACTATACGATTATTTGACTTGAATGGTTTTGCGACAACTCCGTCGATGAATCGCAATTCAAACCGCGAAATCGAATAATTGAGATTTAATCTCGCCGCTCCCCACAACCTTTTCGCCGCACTTTCTTCGGTTTGGAGCCCGGCAAATACTCCATTAATACGTGAGTTTTCTGCTATCAATTGTTTTCCAAGGGCTGAAAGCCGTCGCCAGCTAGAGGGTTCGTTGAAGCGGTTTCTTTTCTTGCAAAACCCAAGGGAATCAATTCATTATACACTAAATGCATCAATAATCTCTGAAGCTCCATGCTATGATACCGGTTTTAGATCACTACTTCCTAGGTTGTAGTCTCAATGATAGTTCAACATTCTGGATAGCGTAGTAGCCTGTATCAAGAAAGTCCCTCTCTTGCTTGCCGCTTGCTGCTCGCTCTGTATTCCAGTGAGTCGTACCGGTTGGAAGCTTTGCTGGGAGAAGGCCTGACATGCTGCTCTTGCAGCGAGCGCAGTAATAATTTAAGGGCAGCAAGCGTCCATTCCCAGTTTCCAGACGCTCAACTAGTTGCACACTCTTTCAGGAAGGTGCGTTGGAAGTCGTTATCCTTCGGCTCCAGGGATCAAGATGTGCGGACACATTTGTCCCCGGTTCCGTTGCAATCAAGCGGACGAAGTGTCTTGGCCGCCCAACTTTGTTCCTGGCGAGGGATTTACCCCTCATCACCTCACCTACCACGACATGCAGGGTCTTTGCCCAATATTGCATGCTTGGCACCGCTCGGGAATAACTTTATACGCCAAGACAGGCATTTCAGAATGAATCAAGGAAGGTTTCTGCGCGTAGCAATATATGAAGGCTCGGCTTTTCGCTGGGGGCCTTCTAAGGTGAATATTGTGTAAGACTTTAGTCAGTTCCGCGACCTGCCAGCCAGAATTAACTTCCAATGAATGACGATCAACCATCTGTGCCTGATTCTACCCGTAAACCTTCCATCTTGTAACAGATTCCACATTAATAGGCGGCCGACTTCGGATCTTCGACAAGGATCCCAATTAGGCTTTGTTCCGAACCTTCCCACCTTGACTTCAGCAAACAGGTCGGGACCTGCATGAGATGCCGGGGCATAATCCTCATTGGAACGCACAGTGGTAGTGTAATGTCTCTAAAGTCAGTTCATGATGGTCGTTACTCCTGCGTGATGGCCGGGGTAAGAAGTCATCACCGCCATTATGCTCGGCGCGAGACCCGAGCTGGAAAGTCTCGCCTTCTGCTGCGCCTGTTCCGTGATCCGTTTCGAAGAATTCGATTGGCGAAGATATGCCAAGATCCGACCACGGATGTCACCTCGGTAGAAACAAGGTGACCACCGACTATCACCGAGCAGGAAGCTGGCATCTAATCTAATCATGACCATCTTGCCCGATCCACTCGAATGCGACTAATCCATTAAGAATAACTGAACCCCTGCATTCACCATGGTCCCATTGACAAGATACTCCGCGCCATGCGGGATGAGGAGGACTGGTGATTTTGAAGGTATCCCCTGTCTGAGAGCCTACTCCGGTGGCTTCCGTAATACATAAGATGACAAGAACCTGCTCTGTTGGTTATTCATGTTGCACTATCCCACCGGCTAAGGCTCAATGCTGCTTTGTCCTTCTTGTCAATCAAGACTTACCGTGAGCTCTATGTAATCGTTGTCAGACGTTACGCTTTATCATGGAAATCAAGTCTCTCTTGGCCTTGGCCTCCTTCATCTTCTGTGGAGAAGTCCTTGCTCAAACGTCTTCAGATGACCCTGAAGCAATTCTTGGCCCAGTTTCTCCAATCTCTATCGAAAGTGGCCGGTACATCGTAAAGTTCTCGTCCTCCGGATCAGCCAAGTTCAGAAAGCGTGACGGAGATCTTGTATGGATATTCCCTGGATCTGTTCTACAAAAGACATGCAACTCGGCTGACACAACCACAGGACACTGCCGGCTTCTTTACCACCCTCCAGGATGCCGGCAAGGATGCTTCTCCAGCAGTAAGCTTCAACTCGCAGCTGTTCCACGGGGCTTCCTTTGACTTAAAGAATGATACCTCTGAAACCGTAGCCGATATTCAAGCTCTGCCGGAAGTTGAGAAGATCTGGTCCGCTGCACTGTTCTCACTTCCCATCACGACTGAAGCAGTTGTGCAGACAGAGTTCCCCACTTGGAACCCTCACAATGACACCAACGTCGCTCTTGCGCATGCCAACGGCCATTTCGGTGAAGGTGTGGTAGTTGCGATTGTTGACTCCGGCATTGATTACAATCACCCCGCCCTTGGTGGCGGCTTCGGCTCCGGATTCAAAGTCGAGAGTGGGTACGATTTTGTCGGTGACAACTACGAACCTGGAGATGTCTACCTTCCAGACGAGGATCCCATTGACTGCAATGGCCATGGCACACACGTTGCTGGCATCGTCGCCAGCAGCAACGAGTTCGTGCCTGGTGTTGCACCCTCGGCTCGTCTTCGTGCCTACAAAGTATTTGGGTGCGGGGGTAGCACCTACGAGGATGTAATTGTTGCGGGTTTCCTCCGAGCTCACGAGGAGGGCGCAGACGTAGTCAGTGCCTCGCTTGGTTCCAACAGAGGATTTGTTGACACCCCTCTTGCGGTGGTAGCAACCGCCATCCAAGCTGCCGGCACGTTTGTCTCCATCGCTGCCGGAAACGCTGGTGAAAGCAGTAAGTCCGCCTCAATCCATGGAAAGTCATTTCTGGCTGAGTGGCGTCGATAGATGGCCCGTGGTATACTAGCAGCGGCGGCAATGGCATTGGTAGCACTGCCGTTGGAAGTGTAGAGCATGATGAGCTCGTTGCGTGGGCGGCAACCGCGCGCTCGAGCAGTGGCGAAACTCGTGATTTTGTTCGTATTTGATACCCTAGCTACTGCGGCTGTTGTATCTTCTCGATTGACTTGCAGCTAATACATGTTTTCAGATCTACCTTGCAGATAACGGAGTCCAATGGTCTCTTAACGGAACGGCCCCCGCTTCATGGGCCCCAAATCCTCGGGACCACGCTGATCAGTGTGGTATTGACTTCACTATTCCTGACACTAACGTTTTGGTACTGCCGTAAGTTCAAATGGCTGCCAGTTGCCCCGAACCTTTCTGACACAGGACTCCAGCCGAGCGGATTGTGGATGGCAAAGAACCGATAGCGGCTTGATGGAAAAGGTAGACTGGGTCCTGATTTACAACTACAACGGCTCCGACTGGGAGATCCCTGGCCGTGTTCGATACGATGCTGATCGACAAGCCAAAGGGTGTAAGTTTGAGATCTCTCGCTTGGTGTATAAGATCGAGTCTAACAACCACTACCAGACAGCTTGATCACTTATGAGGACGGAGATTGGCTCGTCAGCCAACATGAGAGGAATTACACCGTGACCTTTGAGTTTGTCAACGACGACAAACCTGCTGCAATTGATCGTCCTTCCTTCGCCGGAGGAAGAATTGACCAGTTCACATCTTGGGGTCCAACCCTGGATGCGCGCATGGTTCCCCAGATTTCCGCACCTGGTAGGTTTCCTAACCGATCTCGGAGATTAGACGATTGACAACTTCAAGGTGGCTCGATATTCTCTACCTTCCCGATAGGCTCAGGTAGTTGGGCGACACTTTCGGGAACCAGCATGGCTACTCCCTATGTCAGTATCGTATCGACAAAGTTCATGCAAGCTCGATGTTTGACTAATGCCCATTAGATATCTGGCGTTGCTGCCCTGTTCTTCTCATCCCGCGGTGGACGGGCTGCTCTCGGGGATGGTGGTGCCAAGTTGGCTCATGAAGTCATCGTTTCTAGCGGCAAACCAATTCGTCATTACGACGGCACTGATAACCTCGCGTGAGTGGTCCCCTTTTGTCTCTTCTTGTTCTTAGGAGACATACGCTAACACATTTTCTATGCTCTTAGTTCCGTAATTCATCAGGGAGCAGGTTTGGTTGATGCCTTCAAAGTTGTTGGCTACTCGACTCTCGTTAGCCCAGCGGTGCTCAACCTCAACGACACAGAGCATTTCCAGGGTACTCAAAGTGTGCAGATCACCAACTCTGGGGACGAGTCTGTGACGTACCAGTTCTCTCACGAAGCCGGCATTACTGCCCTCACTAAGAGTGCCGGGACTGCCTGGGTATCCGTTTCACCTCCATACGTCTCCGGGGACGGGAATACTGCCACGGTAGAGTTTTCCCCCGCCGAGCTGACCTTGGGTCCTGGTGAAAGCGGGTCTGTCTCTATTGCTTTCACTCAGCCGTCTTCACCTGAAGCTGCCACTCTTCCAGTTTATGGAGGATCAATCGTGGTCGCTGGGTCTCAGGGAGAAGCAGTACGAGTGTCCTACATGGGTGAGTCAGTTGCATTTCAAAAACCGCATTCGATTCAGCTAACCAGGCTTCAGGAATCAAGGGCTCTCTGTATTCCAGTGATATTTGGGAGATGGAACGAGGCGTTCCCCTACTACTCAGCGGATATGGCGGCCTCATTGAGGAGGGCCACAATTACACATTTGAAGAAGGGGGCGATGTTCCGCAGCCGTACTTCAATGTCCTTTGGTCAACTCAAGAAATCAGCTTCGATGTAAGACCAAGCACTTCATTCATAGCTACAAAGCTCTAACACTGCATCACTAGTATGTCGCGCGTGACTGGAATGAGACAGACTGGGCTTACCCAGCAGTCCCTGGGCAGGCCAAATATCATGGTTCTTTCATCACTGTTCCCCAAGGGCTGTCTGACTCTATTACCTCTTTCCCTCTGAGAAATTACCCGCGGAACAGCGGTGGTGTGTATGCACCTCCGCAGAATGTTTTCGCTCATGGGGGCGACATCCCAGCCGGCGAGTACCGCATTCTTTGCCGCGCACTCCGTACCTTCGGCAATCCCAACAACCTCAATGACTGGCAATACAAGGTCTCACCCTGGTTCCGCACCACTAGAGAGAAGCCTCCGGTAACTGCAACTCCCACGACGGCGGAGGCTACTCCGGCCCCAACAACCTCCTCAGTTAGCTTGCCAGAACCATGCGCCGCAACTTCGACACCAGTAAGCATTGAGGCGACTCTTGCTTCTGGTGAAGGTCCTTACAATCTGTACCTTTACGCGGACTTTGCTTCAATCGATCTTACGGGATCTCAAACTCCATTGAACTTCTCCATCACCAACAGCACTCAGGTTCAGACCTGGTTCAACTCGTCTTGGAGGTTCCTCTCGGTGCATACCAATACCAACAGCTTGATCTACGTATACGCCTCGAGCCGTGTGACTGGCGCATTTTCTTTCCTTGGGTGCACTGTCACAAATGATGTGCTGGGGTGCGAATCCAACGGCAAGTCTGCGCTTTACGTCTGCGATAGCACGACTGGACTTTTGCGTCACGGAACTCAGCCTTTGGATGGTTGCCAGACTGTCACTCTCAAAGTTGGTCCTAGAGAGAATCCGAACTGCGCAGCTACGACGACTTCTGTTACTGCTACGGAAATAACGGCGGCCCCTACTACTCTGTCGACTGCAGTCGTCTCGGTCTCGTCGTCTTAACTTGAACCTGAGGGGACTTTCGGACGCGATCTTGGGGAGTTGCTAGCCAGAGTGTTATCACCGATTCAGTGAATACTGTCATTTAATTCTGTACATACTTTGCTTTGCCCGATACAGCTACAAACGCTATCGGCACATGAATTCCGATGCACAAATTTCCCACAAAGCCTAAACGTTGCCTTGAATGCCCTCACGAGATGCTCTTAGCTATTTGCTTCTATATTTGCTCCTTAAACTATGTACATATTGAACCAATCGCTCTAGAAGGTGTTCATATTTCGAACCGTGACTATCTCATCCGCAACTCCAGTCATAACGCATTTCTGATCCATCCCTTAGTTAGGGTAGTCCTTCAGCAAAATTCCGTAGCCCTCAAGCAGAGACGGGCCACCGGCAACAACCGTAATCTGGTCATTGGTTCCGACAACGACACCATAGAGATACCGATCTCCGTTCTCGTTGATCCAGAAAGGACCTCCAGACTGTCCGCCTTGAGCATCGGCATCAGTCACAACAGGCGAGCCTCTATCGCACAGCGTCGCGGACGAAGCCGTGATAGCCTCTTGACGGTATGCCTGTTGGCCTCCCTTATCGCCAGGGTACCCGTAGTGGAAGAACATGGCACGGTTGAGCTGAGTATCAGGGTTCACCGTCTTCAACCCAAGCCAGCCGTTGGTAGACCCAGCCTTCTCGCCGAGAACGAAGATAGCCCAGTCGTAGGCGTTGGCGCACCAGCCTTCCTGACCGTAGTCAGGACGGAAGACGCGGATCACGTCGTAGCCGCCGAGTGCCTCGCCATTGTCGTAGGCGGGCTGAAAACGGGCAGTAGCACCATTCTCTGGGATGCAGTGACGTGCTGTGACAACGTGGCGGGAACCGATCAAGGCACCGCTACAGATTGCGCCGTTGGAGAGTGCGATTCTACCCATGGCACGGTAAGGGTAGTCCTTGTTGGTCCAGAGGACGCGGTTGTCTACGCCTCCAATGATGCCGCGCTTGGAGGATTGAGAAGACCCGGGATTTGAGGGGGGAAAGTCCGTGAAGTTGGCATCTTGACCTGTAAGGCTAAGGGTTACGACCTCGGGGGCGACTGCCGCGACTTTGCGCTCCTTGAGCGAGGAGACAATGGTAGGGTCAAAGCCGATGGGCTTGATCAAGGTTGCTGGGTCTGGCAGGTTGGCACCTTCAACCGTGGGAGCAGCGAAGGCGACTGATCCGAAAGAGAGAGCCGCGGTGGCAGCGAAAGGAACAAAGCGAACCATCTTGATGTAAGGGCTGAAGGAGAAACCAGTTGGTAGTGATCGGGATGTGAGACTGAGATGAGCTGTTCCTGGAACTCGATGATGTCTGAGAGCAAAGCAGACTTTATACTCCTGTATGTTGGATATCAACTTCCCATCATGTCAATACTGAGATGGTCTCGACCCGGTCATGGCCCAAAGCTGGGGATGTTCACTGGGATCATTGCTGCCTGGGAATGAATGCTACGACGACTTAGGCCCCATCAATCAAGCTCTATACGATGTTGCTACGCAGTTAGACTGAGCTGGGGTAAGTTGGCCCCCAGCGTCGGACTTGGAAGTGAGCATAAGCGCCTAGAACGGTCGTTCGGGAACTAGGGAACGGTTAGAATTTTGAGTCTGCGCTATGAGTGCGAGCGGCTATTCAGAACTCTGCCCTGTCGATCCCACGGAAGGGCTAGGGACCATCAGGCGCCGACCAGAGACCTTTGCAAAAGGAATGCTTGGCGCATCCAAAGGAAGATGAGAAACGGGATGGTTTTCAGGGGATGTTTGAACAGTCTTGCAGCGCTGATAGGTGAGATCGCGTTTATCCCTGTCGGGTTTTTTAGGTTGCGAGATTGAGCTGAGGCGGATGCCACCCGCCGCGGAAGCAGTCAGACGAACTCCACAGAATCCTTCAGGGCTATGTTAAGTTGAAGCCTATTCATGGATGATGGTTGCGGAAACAACACAACCGGACGAACGGTAGCGCGCATTTACGGTCGTGAGTGGCGTTTTCAGTATTGCTAGCTAGAGACCTACCTTACTTTCGCATAACTTGTCTTCATCCTAAAGATCACTCTTGGCCTTCACTTTCCCACTAGAGGCATCAATGTCGTCGGTCTGCACCAGAGCCGCAAAGACCATGTATATCTGATCGTCTCAACTCTACAAGCATCCGACTACCACTTGAGATCAAGCCGACATCCGCCGTTGCCAACTCTAATCACATGAGATGATGTGCATTTGAGTTTCCGGTCAGTGAGACGAAAATGCAGCTCGATGAACCTTACCTTTTCCGTGATTGTCAGCCTGACTTCTAAGTAATGATCCCTCGGAGTGCAACGATGCAAGTAAGCAGAACGTAGCATCGACTGAGAGGAATCAAGTGCCAAGCTTCACGAAAACTATTATCAACCACGGTGAAACTAAATCACGCAACATTCCCAATTCCTCATTCTCACGCGGAGTATTTTTCTGTGCCTCAATTGTCATAAGTTATTGTGGCTGTGTGCATGTTCGGAGCCCAAAAACACAACCTTGAACAATTGTAATTGACCCTCGGCGGGGCCGCGGATGCAAGTGAGCCTCCTTCGTGGGCAGGGTAACTTCGTTCAAAGTTTCTACCACCCAGATTCTAAAGACGTTCTAGCTCATGGCAAAGGCACACGACCGATGCGATTTCGTCCCGGATTGTCTGTTGCTTAATTCTTAAAGAGTCCTGTGCAACTCTATAGAGACAAAAGCCCATTTTTTGTGAAGCATGAAGCATAGACATTCCGAGTTTGGTGCACTTCAGGTAGATCGCAGAGCCAATTTACAGCTGGAAGCCCACAAGGCCTTGGACCGCAACTCTCATCCAGAGCTTCGGCCCGAACGACTTCACAGGAAACAACTACTGGTGATGAAACTGACAGATCAAGTAGTACACTTTGATCTCAAGATCTATACTGGACATATAACCAGCAAAGTAATTGTCATACAATCAACGGTCGCCACAGTTAGTTGTGAACAGTGGACTCCGCAAACTCGGCTGCAACACTCGCACAGGACTCGATGTCGGATCTGTCGTCCAGAGAAATCAGACGGAACAGCTTCACAGACCCCTCGGTATCCTGTCACCAACCAACCTCTTTTACTCCTGGGAGAGGCGCAAAACAAGATCCGTCGTGTAGCCGCGCAACCGAGGTCCATGAGACACCCCAGATTGCGAAGTTTGCGCACGCGCGAAAAAAGCCAATCTAGTGCCTACGTATTGAGTAGCGGCGTCACAGACCCAGTGAATCGTTTTCCAGATTTGGGACGGTTGAGCGATTGTGGTAGGTTACATGACACGCCGCTGTGTTGGAAGGTTTGCGGCGATGTGCTGTAATGTCTCAAAAGTTGTCAGGTTCAGTGGCCCATCAACGGTCAGCCACCTTGACTGCATTTCGGGGCCGACGTCTTCAAAAATGTCATCGGGTGAAAGATTGGAAGATGAAGATCATAAAAATTGCTACTTTGAGCAAAATGCAAAAGAATTGGGCCCTAACCAGGATTCGAACCTGGGACCTCTCCCAGACGTGTCGTGAAGACCCTAAGGGAGAATCATACCGCTAGACCATCAGGGCGGTGGATCAGATTTGAGGTCTGATTCGTGTTCGGTTACCTCAGTTTACAACTTATATATTCTGAGATTGTTTCTTCGAGATGAGTCTCAGTTACATCTGGGACAGAAAGACCTTGACTTGATCAATAAGAGCTTGCGGGACAATCATAGCAGTCTCCCACTCTTAGTTGACCAAGCCGTGTCACATTTTTCATTGATGGAGACGCGTTTACCAATAATCAGTGTATCTCTTTGGCCATGTGATCTTTGCTTGGGTAAAAGTATCGTTCATTCTCTTGAGATACTGTCTGTGACACCCGGTCTCAGCTACTAGACATGGCCTTGCTAGGACTTCATCACAAAGTGTACTGGAAGTCTGGCCTCTTGTCCCCGAGCGCCTCGATCTCCTTCTCAGATTTACCCTCCACCCAGTGATCTCTCTTCCCCTGCCTCCTCTTCTTATTCTCGATCCTCAGCAACGTCGTCATGAGAGCGCTGCCGCCGCACAAGAAAATGGACATGTACGCCAACACAACGCCATGACCCTCTGGAAACCGCGGCCCATGGAAGTAAATGTTGGAGCTGACGATTCCGTTCAGGTTTCCCCATCCAATCACGAACCCCAGTACGACGCCGCGCTTGTAGACGCCCTCGTTGTTGTTCGCGACCCAGGTGATGGTGTTGGCGATACACGGGTAGATACCCAGAGCTCCGAGAAAGGTGCCTGCATATTTGACTTGGGCGCTCTCGGTAGCGATGAGCATGCAGAAGCCCACTATGCCGATGAGACTGACTCCAATATTACATAGACCACGTTGCTTCGTCCTGTCCGCCACATATCCGATAAAGATGGTGAAAATCGCTGCCGCAGCGTAAGGCGGGACCGTCATCAGCTGCGACCGTACGATACTCGTATTCCACCCAAGTTCGTTGACGATGGTAGGCAAGAACAGACTGAAGGCGTACAGCGGCATGTCGCAGCCCATGTAAATGACCATGCCCAGCCACATCTTCCAGTCCTTGACGGCCTGCCAGAAGAAGGTCATCTTGAACTCCTCGTGGTTGGCAGAGGCTTGCTGATCCATCTTGAGACGGCGGATGACGCGGGCCCGATCGTCGTCGGAGAGGAATTTGGCCTCGTCGGGAAAGTCGTGGACCATCCAGAAGGACGCAACACCGAAGACCACGGTCAGGAGGCCTTCCAGGATGAAGATCCATGCCCAGCCCGGGCGGCCGCCGACACCGGCCATTTGCTCGATGCCTGCTGCGAGGGCGCCACCGAATGAGCCCGAGATGGCTGCCGCTGAGAAGAAGATGGCCTGGACAGGTTAGTGGGATGGTATGTCATGCTGGGCTGGGGACGTACTGCACGAATGCCGAATTCTGACCTCTTGTACCAACACGACAGGTAGTAGTTCACACCCGGGAAGAGTCCAGCCTCGGTAAGGCCTAAGAACCAGCGTGCGGCCATCAACCCACTCCAGTTGTGCACGAATCCCATGCCCGTCATCGATGCACCCCAGAGAATCCTGTACGTGGTCAGCGTACGGTGCCTGCTAGAAGCTCGCAAGGGGCCGTCCATAGCTCACATGATAATTGGAATGAAGATTGAAGGCCGCAGCTTCTTGAGCAGAATGTTCGTCAAGGGCTCGAACACCGCATACGAGACGAAGAAGATTGTGAGCGACGAGTTGTACATGGAACTCGTCAAGCCCAAGTCCTTGTTCAGACCGGCAATTTTCGCATTTCCGATGTTGGTTCTGTCGAGGAACGCCAAGAGATAGAGGATGCACAGCTGTGTCGGCATCAGTCAAGTGCACTTACACCCGGAGAATGCCTTGCATGCATGATACGTACCCAAGGAATCAAGATCCAGTCAAGCCGCCTGACTAACTTTCGTTCCTATATGTGCATGTCAGTTTACTGGGTAATTGATTGGATACGAGGGCCATGGCGCACGACTTCAAGCCTCTCTTCCTCACTGAGATGCGCATCTGGGTCGCGCGCAATATCCTGCGTGCCTTGGTCTGATGTATGCGAGGCCGCAGCCTTCTCCGTGTCGCTCATGGTGGCGGGATGTATCTGCAGCCGATCTCAAAGTTTGGTTTCGGCCGCTTATGAGACGAAAAAGAAGAAACCCTCGCAATAGAAGGCTCAAGTTTCTTGAACAAATGTAGTCAGACGTGAAGGAAAGCCGTGGTAAACGCTGGCTCGGGTGGCGGACGAATGATTTTGGGGTCGTAACCAAAGTCCTTGACGGAAGCCAAACCAGATCGGCGGGAGACCAGGTCAAATATAAACTAAGGAGGCCTGCCCGCGACGGCGGGAGGTGGGGAACGCAAGAGCAACCCTCCCCATCGCCGGCAGACGACCTTCGGGATACACTCGGCAATGGAACCTGCTTTGTGACTGGTAGCCAAACCGCTGCAGCGGAACAAGTGGCTTATCGTTAGTAGCCATTGGGGGCTCCACGTTTGACGTAGAACAGAGGACTCGGTCAAGGGATGTTGTTGCGCCGCTCTCGAGCGGCGTAGTGAATCTGAAATACTACTATGCTAGGTTGTCTAGTATCGAGTAGACCGCGTGGTCATTTTACAGGACCAAGGCTAGGAACGCGGGCGGCAATGTCAATGATAAAGGGATGAACCTCGGCAGCAATATGTGCTTCTCGAAGGATGCGAGGGAAGCCAAGGGGAAGACATCGGAGACATGCGTGCATCGGCTGTTTTCTCTGACATGTCTTGGCCTTGCGAACTCCAGTTCATGACCACGAACAGGTATTCGCCGTGGACCGTGATCCCGAGACCCACGATGGCTTGCTGGGCAATCTAGAGTAGCTGGGTTCACAGCATTTTCTGACTCTGTGCTTGAGGAAGCTACAGGACGACAGTAGAGAGGGTGCATCCCATCCGCATCGAATGATTCTACCGACAAGGTGAGAGCTTGCCAGTGGAACAAGTTCACAACATGGCATGGGCCAGGGGCGCTCTCCGAGACTCCATTTGCCCGTGGGGAGAGTCTGGGGAGGGGGATTCTACCCGTCGAGACTAAGAGGAGAGGGGGCAATCTAACGGTCATCGGTCCGCGTGGGAAAGCGAACAGTAGCTTATCTCCGGCGTGGCCCCGCGGTTGCAAGCTCAGTCACTCGACCACAACAAGCATCGATCTGCGCCTTAGGCGCTCTAGCATTGGGGCGGACTTATGCCGGGCAAGCTTGATTTGACGGCCGACACTTCGGACGGAAAAAAAGTACCGCTGGATCTGCAGTAAGCTCGATCAATAACAACTGGTTGACTTTCCTCCAAGATGATGCCAGCCACTCCGCCCTTCCAGTTACCTACCTAGTCTTAGTGGGACGGGGAACGGGCTGGGTCGTTGTGCACGTATTTCAAATACATCCACGTGAGGACAAGGGTAACGCCGTTGCTCGAGATCTGTGCAGGAGTCGCACGAACACCGCAGAGTGGCACAAGAAACACGGTATGGCGAGGTTGGATGGCCAATGATGCGGCCTGCTCGATTGAGCTGGTCTTTCTGTGCGACTGAGATATACTGCAGATGGCCGCCCCGCAGATAAGTCTTTGATACTTAGAATAGGCAGGTCCGTGACTACACTGGACTGACGTACAACCACGGGCATGAATCAAGCATTTCGCTGGTTCGAAGAACGACGTTGCTGGGGGGTTCGTCAATAGATGGACCCAATGATACCGGCTGCATTTGCGCCGTTGAATATCCCCGGGATGGTAGGTCTTGTCCCGGCTTGGCATGCTGCAGCACCTTGGTCTCCGGCAGAGAATACTGCTAATCATGATGAACCGTTGCGCGGATCAAGGATTAGTCGGTGCTGGATATTCATCCAAAGATGAGTGGACAGAGGCTCGATATTTGGTGCCATCTGAAGTTCTGAATAAACGTAGGTAGGCCCACTAACTGCACGAAGCCGAAGAGAGATCCATGTCGGTGCGGCGTCTGGTCCCGAACCGGCCGTAACGGGTCCCGGCGCCCTGGCTTGGCAATCCGCGCCCGGGGTTAGGCTGGCGGTAAGGAGGGCCCGTAGCTCGGGACATGGCAGAGAGCCGTCGATAATTCTCTGTCGCAAGCCGACTGGCCGTCTTTGGGCCGCTCCAACCATCGGCCGTCTCAGGAAGTCCCTGCCCTCGTGTTCCAAGCTCTCGGGGCGCGAGCTTGCCTCTAGAACCCATTGACTGAATGGGTTTCTTGGGACTTCGGGAACTTGCGGACAATAGCTGGACTTCCAAGCTCGACATCCTGGACTTGTTCGACGGGCGAACTTGGCCGAAGGCAAGCTGCCTATAACTGGGCATGAAGGTCTTTGGCATGTCTGGCCTTCTGGCACTGCTGGGGCTGAAGATGCGTGCCACATGGTCGTTTGCGAGAGGGGTTTGAATGAATGGTCCGGCTTCGACTGCATTGCATGAATTGCGAACGATTCGAAACTCTGTGTAGCCGTTGAGGGATCTAATTCTCTTGATAACATATCGGCGTGCAAGGAAGAGCGATGCCCAGACCGCGAGCTGCGGTTGATGCGATGACGAAGGATGGAGGAAGACAGTTGTGAAATGCTGCTGCCAGAGGCCAGTGGAGTGGACGGGAGATGCCAGCCGGCAAAACATCACGCCGGCTGGCGCTCGATTAGACAATCCCAGCTGAGTCATCGCGGATAGCGCCGGTGTCGATCGGCGACAAGCCCCACCATTGCCGCTAATCCCCGACCGCGACAATGGCGCCTTCGGCGGTGGCTTCTGACGTGAGAACTTCATCTCTCAGGCGATGAGAGGTTGCAGTCCTCACCTTCACATATTTTGGTCTTCAAGGGAGGCTTTATACGATACCCTTCCCTTAACTCATCCCGAAATCGACTTCTCAGCTCATCCCACAGGGGTTTGATTCTCTCATTGAGGGGCAATTCACTCACACACTCTCAAACACCCCACCATCCCCTGCGTTGAGACCCATCACCATGGCCAAACGTGTATGCATCGTCGGTAAGGACCACCATATCCCCCATGCATGAGTCTTTACTTACACCATAGTCTTAAGGCGCCGGCCCCTCCGGCTTCGTGGCCGCAAAGACTCTCCTCCACAACGCACCAAAGGGCGCCTTTGACGTGACAATCTTCGACGCCCAACGCCGCATCGGCGGCCTGTGGCCCACGCGCCGCGACGACGTCGACGGTCTCGTCCACCCTCTCATGCTTGCCAACCAGAGCAAGCACACCGTGCAGTTCAGCGACCTCGCGTGGGCCCCCGAGGACCCGGACTTCCCGCGCGCCTGGATGGTTGGCCGGTATCTAGAACGCTACATCGAGCGCTACCTCAAGGGTAAAGATGCTGCCGTCGCCGCCAACGTCAAGCTCGGCCACCGCGTTGTGGAGACGGAGCTCTCCCCCGAAGACGGCTCGTGGACCGTCACCGTCGAGAGCGAGGCCGGCGGGAGGGAGACAAGCGTGTTTGATTATCTGCTCGTGTCCTCTGGCTTCTTTGGCAAGCCCATTGTGCCAGACGTCGTCTCTGGCGGTGCCGGTACGGAGATCCCCGTGGTGCACAGCAGCAAGTACCGCGATCTCCAGACCTTGTTCCCGGACGGCGTGAAGAGCGGCGGCAAGATCCTGGTCGTTGGAGGGCAGATGTCGGGCGTCGAAATCGCGGGCACCATTGCCACGCACATTTCCTGCGCCGTCAACGCGCCGGACCCGAGCCCCGTGCCGAACGCGGAGAAGCTCACGGTCGAGCATCTCACCCAGCGTCCGACGTGGGTATTTCCCCTCCACACCACGCCAAAGGTAAGCCTCATCTTCTAAAGGTGAAAGAGACTCAATTCGCTGACACAAATCCAAGCCCGGCGCGAAAGCAGCCCCCTTCCTACCCCTAGACTTCCCATCCTACAACCTCAGCAACCGCCCGCACCCCCTCGAGAACAGCCAAGGCCACATCACCCCAGACGTCGCACGCCTAACCCACGGCATCTACACAACCTCCCTAGGCCAGGACCAATCTGACTTCTCCCCCTCCGTCGCCGTGACGTCCAAACACCACTCGGACCCAGCCTACCTCGCCGTCTCGGAGAACTACATGGAATTCGTCCGCGCCGGCCTCATCAACATCACAACTGGCAAACTCGACTCCGTCACTGGAACAACCGCAAAGATCACGAACCCTCCCTCCGCCGCCACTTCAGAAGTCGAGAACATCGCAGCCGTCATCCTCGCAACGGGCTTCGACCCCTCCCCCTGCCTCTCCTTCCTCCCCTCCTCCGTCCTCACAACCCTGAACCACTCCCCCTCCCACCCCTCTCTCCCCCTCGCCCTCGCCTTCCACGGAACCCACGTCAAAGACCTCCCGACTCTAGGCTTCGTAGGCTTCTACAGATCTCCCTACTGGGGCGTAATGGAAATGCAAGCCCGCTTCCTCTCTGCCCTTTGGACATCGTCATCATCCCCCGCCTTACGTCCACCGGCCCTGACCGAAGCCCTCCTAGACGACGCCTCAGACTGGCGCACCGTCTCCCTCCGCGATGACCCCCGCGCCTCCCAATTCCCAATGGGCGACTACGCCTACCTAATGCAGCAATTCTCCCTCGCCCTCTCCATCCCAATCTCCCCGCCCGCAGCACCTCTAACCCCAGCCCTCCCTCACAACAACAAACCGATGGATATCCTCACCCCGGCCCGCTACCTCTCCCCGCAGGCCTCCGAATCCGCAAAATCCGAGGCCGAGAACTCGTTATCACAAACAAACGCCACAGCAATCGCAGGCCTAACGACATCCCGCTTCGTCCCCCGCGCCGTCTTCCGCAGCTTGCTGGGAACATGGAAGCTGGAACGCGATCTCACGAGCAGATTACCGAGCCACCCAAGCGGCCACTTCAGCGGCACAGCACAATTCCTCCTCCGCAACAAGACCGCCGACGGCCTGAAATGCGCCTCCAGACCCGCCTCCGCGGATGAAACCCCAGACGCCAACGACGACGGCGCCCTAGCGACAGAGTACCTCTACATCGAAGATGGCGAATTCCGCGCCTCCAACGGGCTCGTCTTCCGCGCAACCCGGCGCTACGTCTGGCGCTACGACGAAGAAAAGGACACAATCAGCGTCTGGTTCGCAAAAGTCAACGAGCCGAAGCGTGCAGACTACCTCTTCCACGAGATCGAGTTCGAAGGACCGTCGCAAGATGACCAGAAGCCTTGGCAGGCAAAGGCAGGACACCTCTGCATTGACGATTATTACGATGTAAAGTACGATTTCGCCTTCAAGGCTGTCAACCTACAGGAGTGGAATATCAAGTATACGGTCAACGGGCCGCAGAAGGATTACACGATACATGGCATCTATAGACGCTAGAACTATCAAAGGATAGAAGATGAATGAAGCGAAGTTTCACATCTTAGGCTTTGAGCATCTAATCATTTCTATAAATTATACACTTCCATTTTCTACAATCGTGCATCATCCGCTGTCTGCCAGCATTGCTGAAATGAGCAAAGCCCATGGCGCAGTCTCGCTATTACACAAATAGACTCCAAAAAGCCCTCAAAGATAGCCTTTCGAATCCTCGCCACCAGAGATGCATCAGTATTGGTCACCAGGATACCAGCGTTCGTCCCGTGCTGCCCAATGGTCCGTCAGTGACCAATCCCAGCCCGCCTATAACATCGTCAAATCTCCATCGCCGTCCACCTTTCGCATGCTGCCGTCACTCAAGATCGCATGACTCCGCACGAGCCTGGTATTTCCGGTGTTCAATGCCCAGCAACGAGCCAAGCCGTCTCTTCCATATGCCCAGATCATCATATCGGGGCCTAATCCCATCGAAAGGTCGACAATTCCGGAGCAAACGGCAACGGCCTGGCCATGGACATCAATTGGATATTGTGCCCTTGGGTTCCGGTTGTCCTTGTTGTTCAACCCGCTGTTCTTGGCTTTGAGGTATGGTTGAACTGTATGCTGCAATGTCGGCCACCAATGAGCCCACTGATGTTCCCCATGGCTGTCGACCAAACTCAGGAGGCTGTTAGTGCTTGATATATCTCGGAGCACATCTGGTGGGATGGTGTAGAAAGCGAGAATTTGCTCCCCTGGTTGGAACCCTAATCCTTCCGTCCACCGTGTCGTCGGGAAAACAGCAGCAATTCTCACACCATGTGCCAAGTCTCTCCCAACGGCATACATGAGCGGCGCGCTCTCGCATGCCGCCGCAGGTGGAAAGAACTTCACCTTGGTCACAGTGCCGGCCCTCGAACATTTGGGCTGATCACATACCAGGCTCAGGTACCTAGTCTTCGGGTCTGTAAAGAGGATGTGAGACCCGTCGCTCAAGGGCACGGCTCGATAGTTGTCGGCAGTGGCTAATCTAGGTCTCGGGAGGACTCTTTCCGTTCTTGTCCAGTTGCGTCGTTGGTTGGCAAAGGGACCGAGAGAGGCGGACAACTGCTGCTCCATGATGGTATAGACGTTCGAAGCGTCTTCCTCTAAGTCAGACGTCTCGAGTCGCGAGATAATAACCGGGACCTGGGGGGTAAAGTCGTTTTCATTGAGGCCTAGACCACTCAATACGTCTTGCAGCGAGCCGGCGTGGCAGTCTGAGATTGACGCGGCGCTGATCAGGCGTAGTTTACGTCTTGGATCGTTTGCGTCGCCCGGAGGAAGGAAATAGATGTAGTCGCTGGGTGTGGACAAAGCAAAGCGGCGAACATTTTGCTCTCCATTTCTATCGTTGTTATGTATCTCGATGGCCGAAGAGCTGCCAAAGGCGACGTAACAACGATGAGGGCAAATGGCGACGGAGCGAGGAGGACAGTCGGCCGTGCCCACGTTGTAGTGGGTGGATTGTAGTTTTGCCTGCAAAGGCAGGGGGTGCGATATTTCCCATGTACCACAGTTGCACTGTTTGTTTTGTGTTGAGTATTTGACGGGCAAGACGGATAACCCTTGGATTTCGAAGATTAGGCCAAGGCGGCCTTGAACGAGCACAGCAACGTGGGTGCGTGCCCACGTCGTGTCCATGGCGCATGCAAGCACAGGATATCCGCAGGTAATAGTAGTGATAAGTCGAAGTTGGCCCTTGCGATGATTCAAATGCTCCTTCTAAGAAAATATAGGCCATGGACGCGAAAAGCTCTCTTCGCACTGATGATGCAGCTCATAGACCAGTACGGTGCATCCGTGGGTGACCATCAAGTATCGACCGCACATACTTGCGGTGTAGATGATCTTTTGTTCGTCGCTGGTATATATCGGAGAATTGCCGATGAACTGCGTCTGACCGATTTCGACAAAGGCTGGCTCACGTCCGTGGTGACGCGGGCCGAGATTGCACTCTCTCGCGAGCCACTTGGACATGACAGACGCTCGACTTGACATCGACTTGTCCGTGTTGCTGAAACTTTGATAGCCGAGGATGGTATTGATACTCGAGGTCCATCCGCCTCTCGTTAACATGCAACTAAGGATAGTCTCATTCATGCCGGCTAAGAGCCAGAAACGGCAGGTATGCCGTGAGGAATTGAAGTCGTATGGATCCAATAGCAAGTAGATATCATGCAAAATCTCGACTGGGAGCCTTTGAGAAGCCGGCAGCTGTTGTACCACATGGTAGCCATGGCCATGGCCGTGCAATGGTGGACGCTGATCGAGCTGGGTTGTCATGGCAGAGTCGAGCTGCGAATCGGAGAATTGGGATGTTGTTGGAGGTAGAATACCTAAAGAGAACGATGGAGTAGAGACCGGGATAAAGGTTTAGTGCGTGCTTTGGATGGTGATCGAAATTTCTAGCACTGCTGATGATGCAAGTGTCGACGTGGGTGATGTCGATGCTGGCGAGAGTTGGATGAATTGAAGATGATTGTGTGGGTGAGGAATGAAAGGGTTCTCACGCAAACGGGGGCCCGGGATTCTGCAAGCTCGTAAGCAATCGCAGCCTTGTATGTATCCAAAGCCTCTTGCCAGCAGATGACTGAAAATCTGTTGGAATTTCCATCTTGTCAGTTGCAGTGAGAAGGTGAACAGACAAGTGCAGGTGGATGCCGGGCCGTGTAGGTTGCAGGAATGCAGGAAAGCAGTTGCCAACGACGTCAAAGTACCTGAAAGTGCGAAATTCTCTGATTTGAACGCCAGATTGTTCCTACCCGAGGCCTCTCTCATCAGAAGGACTCTGGACATGATGGAAAAGGACAGCAGGTATGGCAAAACCGGGACAGAAGAGGGAGAATCAAAGAACCGAGCCAGTTGAACCATCAAGTATGAGCTAGGCCGCGAGAAGTTCAACAATTGGTCGGTTAGCTCAGTTGGTTAGAGCGTGGTACTAATATTTCACCTGAAATGTTGTGTAATGCCAAGGCCGGGAGTTCAAGCCTCCCACTGATCATTCTTTTGCATTTTGATGGAAATATTTTGTCAGAAACGCTCATCATGTCCCCGAATTGTTATTGAAGACAGTTTTTGGCGAGTTTCTTGTTCAATAAAAGCGTTGTGGTGGCAGCTTTGTCCGCCTCTTCAAGCTGCACTCACTTGCTGCTGACTCATTCACCATGCTTGAGGAGAGAATAGGTACTGCATCAGATCATGGTACCCAGCAAAGTTCTCAAGGCTGATTGAAGACACGGGATTTGTTGTCAAATTGATTTCCAAAATCAAAGAGTGAAGATACAATCAAGTATTGTGTGAACTACCTTGCATTATTCATCGCGTTCTCAATCGTGAAGCTTGTAATGTCGATGAAAACGGTCAAATGTGAGTGAAGAATTACTGGGGCTCCCCTGAAAATCCAGGGCAGGGCGCCTGACAGCTCATCTGACAGGACCTGACCCAGTGGGGTTGTAATTCTGCTTTCGGTTAGCGAGCTGCCCAGAGCTCCCGACCTGACAGAAAAGCATCCATTGATGGCGGGGTAGCTCTGGGCGCAACGAATGGCATTCACCACGCAGTCAAGCTTAAAAAAAGAGCAGCAGCTGCAGTTGGGGGTTCGTTCATCCACGTCATCCGGCAGAGTTCAGCTGGAAAATCATTTTGAGCGCCGGATTCGGCAACTACAGAAAGATGCTGACGCAGATTTCGACAATGGCACTGACATGGAGGCGGAAAGAACACGCTCGATGCTCCCAATGCGGCATAAGGCAAGATGTACCTTTTGAGAGGTATCCAAGGTAAGTTGAGGCAAGAGGGAGGAGGGAGGAACGAGGATGGAGAAACGAGGAAGGAGGCATAGCATATCGGCGGGCAGCCAAGAAGGAGCAGGAGGGAGCTGACGCGCGCCTTTTCTTGGCTTCGTTCCTGACCCTCCTCCTTCTTCTTCTTCTTCTTCTTCTCCTCTTTATCTTCCCTCTCCCATCTTCATACAAAATCCCCTCAATCCGTGTCACCAAATCCGATTGCTTTTACATCCTTCTCTGCAACCCCTCCGTAGACCATCCACAGGCGACAATCCCTAATCCGTCAGCTACCGTGTTTGACAGCATTCACCTAATCATCTACCCCTCAATTGCGTCCAACCGCCATCATGAAGCTCGCCGTCTTCAGCGCCAAGGCGTACGACAAGAAATACATCAATGCCGCCCACGACGTCAGGAAGGAAGAGTTCAAGAAGCACAACGCGAAGCTCGTCGACGACAATACCGACTTTGGCATCATCTACCACGACTTCTCCCTCTCCACTGAGACCGTCTCGCTCGTCAAAGATGTTGATGCCGTCTGCGTCTTCGTAAATGACTCCCTCACCGCCGACGTTGTCGAGGAGCTCCACAAGGCCGGCTGCAGGGCCATCCTCCTTCGTTGCGCGGGTTTCAACAACGTCGACCTTAAGACCGCCGAAAAGTTGGGCATCTTCGTAGCCAATGTCCCTTCCTATTCCCCCGAGGCCGTTGCCGAGTTCGCCGTCGCACTGCTTCAATCCCTCAACCGACGCACCCACCGAGCCTACAACCGAACCCGCGAGGGCAACTTTAACCTCGATGGCCTCCTTGGCAAAACTGTACATGGCAAGACCGTGGGCATCATTGGTACCGGCAGGATTGGCGTCTCCATGGCCCGCATCATGAAGGGCTTCGGCTGCACCTTGTACGCCTTTGACCCCTATGAGTCGGACGCCTTCAAGGAGCTCGGCGAGTATCTCCCTCTGGAGGAACTTCTCCCCAAGTGTGACTTTATCAGCTTGCACTGCCCTCTGATGGAAAAGACGAAGCACATCATCAACGAAAAGACTCTGAAACAGATGAAGCCCGGCGCTATGCTCATCAACACATCTCGTGGCGGTCTCGTGGATACCAAGTCTGTCGTTCACGCCCTCAAGACTAAGCATCTCGGCGGCCTGGCCCTCGACGTATACGAAGGCGAGGGAGATCTTTTCTACAACGACCACTCAGGCCATATTATCGACGACGACTTGCTTACCCGCTTAATGACATTCCCCAACGTCCTCATCTGCGGCCACCAGGGTTTCTTCACCGAGGAAGCGTTGCAGGAGATCTCCGAGTGCACATTCCGCAACCTCGAGGACTTTATGCTGGGACGCAAGTGCAACAACTCTCTGGTCAAGGAAGAGTTTGTTATGTCTCGCAGAGAGTCCCTTCCGGTGCGCATTGTCTGAGAGTTTATAGAAAGCTTACTGGCGACTGGTGGGTACCTCATGACACAGACCTGTAGATTGGTGAATACCCTTCTCTTCAACTCTTGAGCAAATAGATGGCTACACATTACGACTTACGAATAGACGATTCCCTAAATCTACTTTTCCATCGCTCCTCCCGTGTAGAATAGTGTTTGTCGGGCAACCGATTGCTACGTCCGGAATGATGCGTCCAAGTCATTGTATTTCTCACGTACTCGTGCAATTGAACACGGCTCATTTGATTTCAGTTTTATTTAGGATTAAGAACGGCGCCGGCCGTTGAGATTTACATGCGTCTATAGTCTAAAGTGCCCTTCGCTCCTGGATTCTACTATCCAACGCCAGCCTCCTCTTTACGCCGAATAAACAAAGATTACTAACGAATCCAGAGCTGACAGCCAAGGCGCCAAGAACAAACAGCTGTTACAATACAGCAACTTGTTGGGTGTTTTTCTATGTGTCGAGATGTATACATGTCGAGATATGCGAGTTGCTTACGCGGGCTCAAAGGTGCGGGTGGGAGCCAAAGCGTTCTTTGGCGGCTTGGCCTTTTCCTCATCGGATCCGGACGTCTCCTCGTCATCGCCAGAGTAGGCGTACTTGCTCCTGGCACGGATGCGGGCGCCGTAGACCCAGAAGAGGAACGGAATCGCACAGCATGCGAGACCGAGGAAGGCGAGGAGGGACGAGGCCCATTGGTCGCCGAGGCGGTCGTACATTTGCTCGGTGAAGAGGACGACGGCGGCGCCCCAGAAGGAGCGGATGCAGGTCTTTGCGGCGAGGGCGGAGGCGGCCTGGTGCTGGTAGGAGTCGACGAGGTAGTTGTTTGCCGAGTTGTACAAGAAAATAAAGCCGAAGCCGACGGGGAAGCCACCGAAGGCGGGGCCTGCCCAGTGGAGGTCTGCGTAGGAGGTCCAGGCGAAGATGAAGAGGCCGATGGGGATGAACCAACAGCTGAGCATCATGGGGATGAGGCGGGCCTCGGCGGGCGGGTGGCCGTTGTGCTTTGCGACGAGGGTGAGGTAGTGCTTGTTCACCCAGGGGGAGCAGGCCGCAGAAAGAAGAACGCCGACGGCGAGGGGGATGAACATGAGGCCCGTGGAGGAGGCGGAGTAGCCCTTGCGCTTCTGGTAGATGATGGGGAAGGCGACGAAGAACATGTAGAGCAGGCCGTAGAGGACGGACATGTAGATGGAGATGAGGAAGACAATGAGCTCGCCAAAGAGCAGCTGGAAGGGCCGGATGAGGAAGATTCCCAGGCGCTCGCTGAAGGGACGCATGTCGATGTCCTGTTCCGTGACGTGGGTCGCGTCGCCGGTCTCCTTGCGCATTTTCGCGGCGCGGCGGGCGAGGATTGTGGGCGCGTAGGTCTCGGGCACGGTGAAGGAGATGAGGACCCAGACGACAAAGGCCATAATGAGCTGGATCCAGTACAGCCAGCGCCAGCCTGCCGCGTCGGAGAGGAAGCCGCCGACCAAGGGACCGATGGCGGGGCCGATGAAGGGCGCGGCGGAGAAGGCTGCCATTGGGACGCCGCGCTCCTCGTTACGCCAGAGATCTGCGAGGGTGCCGCCTACGAGGGTCATGGGCGCGGAGAAGGCGATGCCGTCGATGGCGCGGCAGACGAGTAAGGTGGCGAGGTTCTTGGAGACGGCGCAGGGGATGATGAAGATGACGGCAAGGAGGAGGGTGGATGCGTAAATCACCTGGCGGCCGTAGATTTCGGAGAGGGGAGCAAAGGCCATGGGACCGATGCCGAAGCCGATGACGAAGACGGAGATGGAGACGAGGGCGGCCTCCTCTGAGACGTGGAACTCTGCGGCGACGCCTTCAATGTCTGCTGTGATTACCGAGGAGCAGAAGGCGACGACGAAGCAGGTCAGGGCGACGACCATTGTGCAGTACCACTTGTAGGCTTTGCTCCAGTTCTTTGGGTTTTGGGGGTCGTTGGGGACGAAGGTGACGAGCTTGTAATCTCCTCGGCCCGCGGGCGCTGCAGAGCCGTCTGCTGCAACAGCTGGGATCTCGCCATTGTGGGTTTCTACGCGGTACTCGTCGAGGTTTGCGTTGGGGGAGAGGGTGCGGTAGGGGAGGTTGACGTCCAGCTCCGGGTCGATTTCCTCCTTTGTCTTTACGGGGTGGAGGACGTTTGAGGCGATGGAGGAGCGGCGGTTCGGGCGGGCGTTACCTGAAGGTGTGCGGGTGTGGGAGGATACCGGGGCGTATTGGGGTGCCGGTGCGGCGCCGTCTGAGTCGGAGGAGGAGCCTGGCGGTAGGGTGTGAGATGATGTTCGTGATGGTTGATCCATCTTTGCGGTTTGGTTGTGTTATGCTTTGGTTGATGTGGTTTGTCTTCAGGGGGTCCCTGGTGGGAAGGGGGATCTTGGGATGGAAGTCTGAAGAGTAGAGGGTTAGGGGGGTATGGCCCGGTATGAACACACGATAATCAAGGAATAGTAGGATGTCCTCCTCGGATGAAAGGGGGGGGCATTACCCTGACTTTATACTCGGCCTCATCTTGGGAAGAAGAACAACACACGAGAGAACTGAGTCACTGCTGGTGTGAGATGAACAAGGTGCCTTGCATCAGAAAGATACGCACGCCCCCCTCCCCTGCACTCCAGTGAATGGTTAAACAACCTAAGAGTAAGGGAACCGGTCGCAATTCGGACTATGGGTTGGGAATGGGATACTTCGGCGGCGGCATTCGGGGTGGTGCCCCACTTATCTGGATAGACGGAGACCCGCTTTTCCCGTCCGAATCGCCCAACCCGGTTTATCGTCGTGTTCCATTGTTCTCCCCCCCCTCCCCCCTTGTTTCCTCTCAAAATTTGCAGTAAAGTCGAGTCTAGACGCAGCGATGACAGCATGGTCCGTGAGTCGTTCGGGTGAGTGAGATTTTCCCTCTTCTTCTTCCTGGTTTGGACGTGCTGAGTACACACGCGTCACGTTTTCGTGGACCACGTTCTGTGATTTTCTTTCCGCCATTCCATTCTTGGTGGGGATGTTCCCCACCGCGGAAAGGCCAAGGGGGCGTGTGTCAATCGGTAAAAGCTGCGAGAACGGAGGGGTGACATTCCAAACTGCCTAAAGTAAAAAGAACCATGTGAGAGGAACGAGATAACGTGCTGCCCGTTCGCGCCGCTCTAGCGATGCAATGGCAAGCTCCCTGCAGCTTTGGGTTTGGCGGCTCTGGGTCGAAGAAGGTAATGGACGGCCATCACGGGGAGGCGAGAGCCAAGAATTCGGGTTTGGAGTGGGGGAGGGGGGGGCGGTAACAAAGTAACAGTTTGTGTGGCCTGCGCAGGTAGAGCCTCACAAAAATGTCGGCGGCGCGTTTGACACGAGCGCCGACTGTTGCTTCTTTGGCTTTGCTCTACGGAGGGCGGTACTGGTTTTGGGCGCGCGTGCAGGGGGGCCTCTCTGACCTTTCATGCTGTGAAGAGACTGAATCGGATTTGGAGGCTATCCCAGGATTGGACTAGACCAAGAATGTTGGTCAGGTCTGGTCGACAGGCCTTGTTCGAAAAAAGCTTCATTCGAGCCTTCGAGGTACCCACGGCCTGGAAGAGCACGTAGCGGGAACGGGGTCCAGCCAATCGTCATCACGACTTTGCCCGGAGCCCCCATGATTGATCTCGACGGCATCCCCGGATTTGAGATTATTGCAAAGAGAAATGGATGCTATTCCAGGTTCGAGATCTCAGTAAGCCAAAACGACACTCTCAACGCGCTTCTCGTTCTCGTGAAAGGTACACACTTCTTCGCGGCTCTGCCCGGTGACGCAAAAAAGCAAAAGCGGGACGGGTCTGGGAATAAGAGGGAATGACTTTTGGGCGGCACTAGGGCGTCTTGGCCTCGAGCCGACAGGGGCAGTCCCGGTCCGCCGTCCGCGATTGTGTGTGTGGTCGTTCCAGGGCTGAGGAACAGGGGGGAGAAATCTCGGGACGAGCTCGGGGTGTCGTCATACTAAATCAAACTTGAGGCAATCTCGACCAAATTTTTCTCACCTGGTATTTTCTCACCATAACCGAGGGAATGGAGTTCTGATTCCTCGATACTTCTTTCCGCGATGGCATTCTCTATCCTACCTCTTGCCGTGAGACAGACGCCTGGTTGCTACCTCTCTCCGTCGGAGCCTCGATAAGCTTCATTTCCCCTTCTCCGCATGTATCTGGGAATCGAGCAACACAGGCCAACGGAGCCTGGGATACAGCTGATTGTATCGGTTGACCAGTGCTGTTTACCGAAGCACCTTGCGAATTTACGATTCCAGAGCCGAGCTGGGCCCCTTTCGTCCGGGATGCACGGACTGTGTGGATACCCGGCGGGCTTGAAAGTGGGTCCTCCGGCCGGACGCACACAGTCAGTCACGCAGATGGCTTCCCGAGATTTCGTTGCCATGGAACTTGCCGTGGGGAGCTTCTTGCCCCGGAGCCCACACGCTCCTCTCCCAAAGGCTTTTCAACGTGCTTCTTGATGTCTTGAAGGTCAGGGCTCACGCAGGGTACGCAGATATGGTACCTGAGCTGGCGATGCTCCTTTTCACACTGGACCTATAGCCAACATGAACGACACCGGTGAGGTTTCGAAGCACGGTATCTTCAACGTAGCAACCAAGCAAGGACTCGAGCAGGTGGATACCATCACAAAAAGGTTTTCTCGAAATTCAAGGATCTCAAGACTCTTAGTGCATGCATTTGATTACGCTTGCAAGATTGTGCTTATTCCCGCCGGACCCAAATGGGGGGGCGGGGGCCACGGGCAGGACCTCACTTCTCGATACCTTACTCACCACAGGCTTGGCCCCGCGGCGTTATCAGCGAGAAACCCAGGTCACCTCAATGTTTGGGCGTAACACCATGCCACTGATAGGCGACTAGGAAGTTCCGAAGCCATGCTGCATTGCTGCTACAGCTGAGTTCTTCCCACATGGCGGTACCCCCAAAGGAGAAGACCACGAGGCGAGCCAAGAGGTTAATAAGAGGGCCCAGCGGGCGTGTCTCGAGCGGTTCGAGACCTTGAAGCTGGGTGGCAGATGCACCGATGTCGCAGAGATCAACATGTGGTGATACAAGAAGAGGCTCCAGAGGCTCCAACGGTTCCAGAACTGACTGCAGGTGGATAAGGGGATACTGTAGTCTGCAGTGCACCTGTCAAGGGTGGGGTGTGGGAGCCCGCAATGTCAGAGCATCTTACGATTCTCCAAGGGGTGATTCTCCCTCAACGCAAACCTGCGAGATGAGCCCGGAATGGTGGGAGTGGGAATAGGGGCAAGCTTAGGTTTCATTCTAAAAGAGACCCTTCTTCTCCTGGTCGCTCTTTTCTCATGGTATCAATGGGGGACGGTGTGGATGGCGCGGGATGCTACCAGTTCTTTTGGGTCCTGAGACCTTGATCATTGATGTGGGTTGGATTCTGGCGATTGGTGCCCTATGACCTAGCACCTGGTATCGTAGGTTATATCTCATGATCACCCATCTTACTCATGAATACGGATACTAGACGAAGGTGTAAACAAACGGGTATTAACGAACCGTTAAACCATTACCAGCGCTATCGCGTACCTTTAGCTCACGAGGTAAAAGATAAAAAAGAGTGGGTCCCAGTTGCAGAAAAGTCGGAGCTCGCGCCTACGGTTCCCGCGCCCCATCCGCACCGGCACACCTCGTGGTCGGCGTTTCCAACCCTCTAGCCCCCGTCCCTAAAGCCGCCAAGCCTTTGAGGAAAAGCTTCCCTCCTGCGATCGTCTCTAGATCCTAAGGTAAGGTAGACGGAGCGACGCATTTTGAGCCTTGGCTTTTCGACTATCAACCCTTTGGGCTATTTGGGAAACAGCGCCGGTCGGTCGGCCACTCGGGTCTCGAGAGGTGAGATCTTGGCTGCCTACCCGTTGCCGTCGCCATCGCCGGTGTCAGATACCAAAGATACACACACAGATCTCGCGGGACTTTTACTTTACTCTCCTCGCGGGTGAGCCAAGAGGTAGCCCGTAGGACACACAAATCTGACATGCAGCCACGGAGACCCGTTAATCTATCTACCCTCGCCTCAATCTCCGCCGACTGCTCCCGACCTCCGACCGCGAACGTAGACCTCCTCGTCATTATCACGATCCGGAACGACTAGGCTCCGCTCATAGCGAGGTAGAAGATGGTCAAGATGTCGGCTTAATGGTCAATGATGGCGCCTTGGAAGTTCATGAATGGGTGTGTGACACGAGTGCAAGGATTCGTCAAGCTTACCAGCGTCATTACGAGTTTTGCGAATCCCTGGCTGATGATGGCGTCAAGCCGCGGTGTCTTGGCAAGACATGTAAACTGGGGAGGTTCGCCTTGAGACTTTGACAACATCATCACATGGATCAATCTGTCTCCGAATCTGTTTGTCTGTATTGTTCGTGAATTCTCATTATCTTGATGAAAACACTCAATCACTCAATCACTCCGAACTCCAAAGTGGTATAGTGCTGTTACCCCCGCTACCCACCCCGGCGTCTCCTAATCATTAAGTAATGTTCCCGTATGCACACGTCAAGATATCTACAAACGCAGCTGCGAGCAGCTAGGCGAAGCTCCTACGCACTAGCGATTGTTGCTGTCATCCTGCTGCCGCCAGATGTGCGTGTCGCCCAGGCTCATTGAGCTGTCCGAGGCGGCCGAGGCCGTATTCTCGGGAGCATTTGGAGTCTCCGTATCCGGGCCACTGTCTTCGTTGCCGTCGTCCGTGTTGTGATGAACTGGTGGTGGATCTTGGTAGATCCACGGCTCTTCTAGTCTGCAGAGAGTTAGTAAAATAGAAACGAATCAACGTGGTTCAACATACCGAGAGGTTAAGCTGGGATTCGCAAAGGTCAAGCCCTTTTCTTTATCCTCGTCAATGGTGCTTCCGCGCCTGAGCAACCCTTGCGAGGGTCTCGGCCCCTCAAAGTCTTCGTCAAGTACAGCCGCATCCTCAGGGTCAATCTCGATGCGGATACTGCGCAGAGATATGTATCGTGTAAGCGGCTCGAAACGACGCTTAAAGTAGAAGCTGTACCAGACCGTGAATGCAATCAGAGGTAAGACAGCAATAGACTGGAAAAAGGCAAGCGACAGTGCCATGATGCTGGAAAGTATCACCTGCGACACGAACAGACCGAGAATAACGCGGTAACTGATGATTCTCCAGGCGCCGCCGGTCGCATGCTGAGGCTGGTCCATTGCGTAGAGCAGTTGGTACTTGTAAGTGAAGTAGCCAAGGATGAAGTAGAAGAGGCCGACGGTCAGAATGAGCCAGCCAAATGCCAGTGTGCTGTACAACAAGCACAGCATAAAGATGAGCATTGCCGTCGGCAGGTAGAATCCATAGCTGAACACAGTCGGTTGCATGATTTCTGCAAAGTCCCGAGGGGTCTTGGCACCCATTCGATAGATCGGGTAGAGGAAGACGCTGCCGACTTGGAGCAGTCTGAAGGGAAAGAGGCCAATACCTTGAAGCATGATGAAGTTGGTGTAGAATATTCCAAGATCCTGGATCTGGCCGGCAACTTGTCGCGTCAGGGTAGCAGGACTTTTCCAGACATCCTGGATCTGACGAACCAAGTTGGCAACGCTGAAAGCCGCGTTGGAAGTGGCAAAAACAACAAAGATGTTGAAGAAGGTGAAGAAGAAGTTTTTGGAAATGATGGAGAGCTCCACGTCGCCCTTGGAGATCATGCCTTGCTCGTACGAGAGGTATTCATAGAGATATGGCACGGCAACGTTCAGCAACGAAACGAGAAGCGTCGGTAAGCCGGTTTCGATCAAGGCACGCAGTGTTGGATATTGGTCGAAAAATCCAACAATGCCAGGGAACCATGTCTGGAAGTTGCGAACGCTCAGCAGACTAGCAATAGACGCGACGATTGTCAACCACAGCACGGAGAGGAAGGCGACGAATATTGTAATGATCCATGAACGGAGACGACGAATCCCACGAGGTGCGTACGTGTTGGGCCACATTACATCAGAAGGAGCGGGTGCGGGCTTCGTAAGAAGCTGTCCGGGTCGAGGGTCGATGCGGGCCTGGATTGCCATCTGACAAGCGGCGATCGAGTCCATCGTGACGAAGGCCAGATCGGTCGGGGTGAATGTCTTCTTTCTCGCCTCGCGGATGCTGTCATCGAGCCGTCGCAGCTTCTCCTCGTAGTAGTCAAGGGCGTCTATCTTGCGACTCTGAAGTTTGAGCAAGCCATACCATAATCTCACTTTGGGGCGCGGTCTCTCGACGAGTTCGGGGTTGATGTTTTCGTGTCCTAGTAATCCACCATTCTCTCCAGCCTCCTCGTCGACTTCGTCTTCTCGAGGCTCCAAGACTGAAGGCTCGGCCTGTGGATCGCGAAGGCGCTGGACTGACTTGGGAAGTGCAGCTTGTTTTCCTAGATAAACGCTCCAAGTCTCTTCAAGCTGGGCCAAAGCCTGCGCTCTTTGAGCAATGAGCGAGTCGAGCTCCCGCCAGTCGCAGCATAGGTTGACATGCTCCACCTCACCGATTTCTAGCTTTTCGATGAGCTTCTTGATTTTCCCCTCGTCGCGTAGGTTTTGGGGAATGCCAGTAAGGCGGAAGGTTCTGTCGGTGATTGTTGACTGTGTGCCGAGGTACTCTTGACGAACATGAATGACTCGAAAGGTCGCCTTGTTTAGGACGTAGAGGGTCAAGCCCGTAAAGAAGTAGCCAAAGGCCAGCCATGCCCAGATGTAGCTCTTTTCCGTGTTAAAACTCTCGTCGTCGTCCATAGCAGCCCAAATCGAGTCTCTGTCGTGTGAATGAACTTCCGGGGCGCGAGTCGCCATTGCGATGGAGGCCGTGGCAGTACCATTGGGTTTTGGTTTCGACGGTGTAGGGAATACGTCTCGAGGTGAGAGCGATGCATTGATGGGTAACATCACGGTATACGCGAAGAAGGCCAGTATAGCCAGAATACGTATAGCCATTTTGAAGAAGGCAAGAAACTGTTCCCGTTAGATTAGTATGCCCAGTCACGACTGGTAGCTTCGCACTTACGACAAAGGCATCGAGACCAGCAGAGGCGAGGACCTGCTCCTCAGTGACGCGGTAAAGTCCCGGAATCCACCCAAAGAAGGTATCCGGCAGTGCGGGCAAACCGATTTTGGGGTCCAGTCTGCGCTTACGCGCGGCGTACAGGGTCGGCCATCGTGGGCGCAAGAAGCAGAAGGTGGTGAATGCTGTGATGCCAAGGACCAGGGACAAGCCGAGCTGGACCCAAATGTCACGATCGCTCGGTTTTATGGCCTCTGGCGGTTTATCTTCGAACACCAAAGATTCCATCTTGCGTGAAGCAGGTCACTCCGATTTGGATGCGACTGATGGAGCTATTGAGTCGCGAGTCGTTGGGCAGAAATTGGTGATGTGTTGGAGAGACTCAAAGTCGTAGTGGGTTGAAACGGGTGCTGGGAGCTCCAGGCGCGAGGGAGGTCTCCACCTTCATCCGAACCTGTGACGTGATGATGCGTCGGGTGAATGTGGTTCTGGCGGCATTAGATAAGCAACGCCACAGGTTTAATGGGGTGGCTGGGATGAACCGGCGCTCCAGCCACACAAAGGATCGAAGGGTGTAAGTGCGCATCCTGTGCCTGCATTCTTCTGTAGCAACATGCAAAATCAGATTCATCAAGAGTACGAAGTACTCCGGCTGCTTTGTAAATTTTCCGTTCGACTATTCGGCCACGGTTCCAATTGTTCAATGGGGAAGAGAGTACGCAAGCTTGCGGCCGGGTCAGCAAGGCCTATTGTAGATGCCGAATGGGAGGCCCTACGGCACAGCTTACCTTCCTGCAAGCCACTTTACCTTAGGGTTGATACGCGGTGCATCAAGATACACGCCTTTTACTGTATATCTGCAAGACAATTATCGACAGCCAAGACGGACGGCTGCTCGGCTGCTCCCTCAAAACTTTTGGCGATCATCGGCCCCACTGCCGTGGTGTGGGACCTAGACCGGCGCCCTCCTGGCTTATTTCGGCCCTTCCACTCTGTTCACCATGGACCGCTAGTCTGGGAGAGATACTTACCTCCATTCTTGCAGGGCAAGAAATCAGCGCTCATGAAGTGAAGCTGCAGGGCTTACACAGCCCCGCGGCGCTCTGTCTAGCTACTAATGCCCGGTGCTGCAGGCGAGCTGCACGTCGAACGAGCACGCCGAAAAGCTCCACCGTGAGACAGCACAGCCTCAACGAAGAAGCCGTTTGGCGGGGGAGGCGGTTGCGGAATATCCCATGCTGTGACCCTATGTTCCACTGGCAGAGTAAGGTATTTGGCAGCAATTACCAAGTGCTCGGACGACCAAAAGTTGAGATGGATGGGAAATTCCGCCTCAAAATTCCAGAGGTTTCAATGCATACCTGAGTGAAAGTGCCATCTGGGCAAGCCGCGCACTGACACGTAATGTTTGCAGTGTGCCCATCACAGACATTGGAACCATGTTCCAGCTTCGTGCATCGTACATCGTGCATCCAAGGTGATTGCTGGGAAGACGGTGCATCGCGGTGTTGTACCTCTTCTTCGACTCTTTGGGTGGCAGCCTGGTCATCTGCAGTCGGCAACAAAGAGCAAAATCATTGGGCGCCAGTGGCTGCAGAGACTTAGCGTCTACTGGGCGTCTTGAGTAACACCGTTTGCAGTACAGAGTTCAGAGAGGCATGACGCCCAAGGACGCAGACGATGACAACTGATGCGCCCATCTGTGCATGGCCAGATATGGCTTCTGCAGAGAACAAGTCTGGATTTGGCGCATGTACCTACGAATGCTGTGGATGATATTCCGTGGGAATGGTGTTGAAGTTGTAAGTAGCGGCATGAGAAGAGCGAAGAACAGGCAGCAAAGGGAATAAAACGTCTTGCTACAATTGAGACTCGGGCGAAACAGTCTGCAGGGCCACTCGAGTGCCAAGATGCGGCCCGGCCGGGGACGAGTGCAGTGTGGGTGGCTCTGATGCAAAGACGGTCGAAGAACCATCTCATTATTTGCTTGTTCTTGTTCTGGCCGGCCGCCGTTCTTTTCGATAACCGAAACTTCAGCAAACTTCATCGAGGGAAGGGGAGCGGTGGCCATTGCCTTTGTTATCGACGGGCCTGGATTGGCTCTCCTAGTGCCGCTTTTCTCTCATGTCAAAGTCTCAGTCTCGAGGTTCCCTGTATTTGGGTCTGTAAGCGGGCATCCGTACCAAAACTCGAGTGACAAACTGCGTCCGGCGACATTTGGAGACGTTCCCAAGGATCCTTAAGATGACCGGTCCCTGCCGCCGTGGTTATTAGCGCTCGCCTTCCCGCTCCTTCCCCTCCATTTAGCCATTTCCCGCCCTCCCTTTTCCCCAGTCCAGTCCCGTCCATTCCCGTCCAGACTCCAGACTTCCAGCCCACCGCTGTACCGCTGCACCGCATCCCTCCCGAGTCGCTCCTTCCCGACGCTGTGGAATTGGGATCAGCCCTTGCCTCCCTATCCAATTGGACTGCACCTTCCTGCAAACCGACCTGCATTGGATGCACCTGCCTCCACGGCTTTTGTCGGCCCACAACCGGTACAAAGTACATCGAGAAAAAAAGGAAGGAAGTAGAAAAAAAAAAAAGAGAGGGAAACCACTTCCCCGGTCGTTCCACTCCTCCCGGATTCGCCAATCGACCACGAAAATTTCGGCAATTTCCAATCTTTTCTGCCCCATCTCGCGAACCCCTCCATGCCCCTCTCTCCTCCGCAAACTGCCCGCCGACATCGACACCGATCTCCGAAAACCATTGAGAAACAGGGACATGCTCGATACACTCAAGATGAGCGAGACGCAATTGACCTTTGGTCGGACTGACGACTACATCTTCATCTCCAAGCCCAAAAAGGGCATCGCGTATGTTGAGGCCCGTTTCAAGGATGACAAAGGTGTACGTTTTGCCCGCAATGCTCATTTTCACGAGCTTTTCCCCCAAAATTCGTCGGACAATTGCTTACGACAAGAACAGCTTGCGCACACAGACAAGGGATGCCAACTAGTATGTTCTGTTTTCTGATATGAATCTCATTGATCTCATTGTCCATCGTCTAACCTGACCCAGCTTCTCTCCAAGCTTGAAAGAGAATGGAGCGCACCCAAACTCAAGGATGACACTGTCATCTCACTTGAGGCTGACCTCTTGAAGGAGCCAGTTTGTGAGTTTCTCATCATTTCTCTCAAGCTGCAACGCTGACCATATCATCAGTCCACAAGGAGATTCCAAGTGATATGTTCCACTCCCTTCGCGTGGTTGAGTTCCAGGGCCTGGATCCCTCTACTCGTGTGGTCTCTATTCGCGACGTTGCTATCAAAGTCAACCTTTACGGATGCACTCCAGAATCACCGTCCGAGTCGGATGATGAGCTAGTGGACATCCTTCCAAGCGCCACTAAAGTCGATGGCATCTGGGAACTGTAAGAATACCTCTTTCGACTTTGATATAATCATTGCTGACATTGGGACCTCCTGTAGATGCTGAATCTGATCACATTGTAGCTTGGTCACCGACCATGATACTACGTTCCAAATCATGCGATGGGGACTCGACTGCCTCATTTATTTCCATTCATTGGGACTCGGTACTTTAGTCGATCTTTCTCGGCGACGTCTCGCACCGCCGTGCTGCTCACTAGGGGACCTCCGAGGTCCGGAAGAGCGCTCGGCCGAGAACGCCGAACACCTCATCATCAGCCACCAGTACCGGTGATGTTGTGAGCATCGATTGACACGGCGAACCTGATGACGTCGAGTCACGAGTGTGCATGACCTATTTGTGTGGACCATGAAGGCTCGTTCAAGGGCGCGCCTCGGTGTCTCGGTCAATGCTACATGTAGTATGATCGACACTGCTCGACGACAATCTCAGCCCACGATTTTACATCACATCGACGCTATTGAGGCGTCAGAAATCAGAACATTGGCATGAGACTTCGAGGCATCAAATTGCGAAGACAGATGGCCGACGAAGTTTGTGCAACGCCAGCTTTCTGTTAGCTTAGATGCAACGTAGCTCTCGTTGACGATGTTGCCACAGAGCCCGATATGACTGATTACGCAGCACCCCGCGAGTCTCGGATGCAATCAATCTCGAAAGAGAGGTGCTCCAAACAATGCCGACGGAGAAGCCTGTTAGCTTGACTACAGAGGGAAGCATGCGGTCGTCACTGGGAATTGAGGCTCGCTGATCAAGGTTGAAGATCTACAGACGTGGCGAGAAACGTCAGATGACCGATAAAATGCATTGGGGTCTTCCGATATTCAGTGGGTATGTGATATAACCAGTGAATATTGACAGTGGCCGATATGATTAGATGAATTAAAGGAGGAATTCTCGATCCCAGTATTTTCGTCTTCGCCTTGCCATCTACTCAAGTAACAACTCCCGCATTGTGATGAATCTTCCCTGAGCAGTCCCTTGGGGGCGGATGTTTGAGATCTAGGGTCTGTCTCGTCGCATTCATCCAGGGTCACTGCCCAGCCGAGACCTTTGTCTCGGCCAAGCATCCAAACTGCAGTGTTCAGAAATTCCCTACTGTGCTAGTGGCTTCAGCCGCCGCGTGCCGTCCCTTACTGGTACATGATCAATCACCTTGATGTTACTCGTATAAGGGGTCCAGGCCATTCATGGCCTCAGCTTCACCGAGAGACTCGAACGAGATGCTTTTGCTTTTCGTTCTGTGGCTTGCGTATGTCAGTCGGTGAAGTTCTTGGCCAGCTCCCCCGCACTTGATCTGGACGCCAAGCTGAAAGTTCTAGGAACTCTCGCTTTTGTTGTGTCTTAGAATATGATCCGAAAGCGGCATCGATCAATAACGGGCGGGAATGGGCGGGTTGCAGCTATCGTTGGCACATGCCTACCGTCGAGAGATCTTCAAACAGCACATATCAATTTGTTCTCAGCTCTTCGCTGAAGCCCTTCTAAAGGTTCGGTTCTCGTAGATACTATTGAAAAAGTATGATGAGCGATTAGAATCTGAATCCTTCACTGCATCAGGATCTTGTCCTACCTAGGCTTTGGAGCAGTCATGTTCAGTAAGGACGCATATGCAGCACCAAACAGACTGTCAACAAAGGCCAGGAGAGCTTCTCATGAAGCTCTAGAGATCTGCGGTATTGGGCCAATCGCAGTGCCCCTCCGAGCTCCCGAATGTCTCATTCGCAACAGACTTGCCCATTCCCAACGTTTGCAGGGCACAGCTATCAGCCGGTGCTAGGCAAGCCTCAAAATATCATCCAGAAGCGGGCTCCTCCATCCGAGATTCGAATGCGCTTCTTCCAATGCCCATGAAGGTGGCCAGGTCCCAGATTGCAACATCTCGGTTTCTGCCCAACAGAACATCAGGAATTGACACTTCATCAGCTCTGTCTCGCTCGCTTCAGCTTTCAGGTAGCCACTGGGACCTTGTTCAGCTACAGCAGCCATCGAACGAAAGCGTGCGTAGTAGCAATTGCGACAACAAACTCCAAGAAGAGAGACGCTGACGGTAGAAGCCATCTCGCATTGTGTTCTAGGCTTTGGAAAACTCGCATAAATTGCAGGAAAAAGAACAACTCTCAAGGCTTTCCTCTTTCACATCACAAACTATAAGATGTTCAGTCTCATCCTACGAATCCTCTCACTTCCTCTCATCCCATTCAGAAGATATTTACCTCCCTCTCCACCATCCCCACTGCCTCAACCCAGAAATCCTCCAAAGGATAACAACAATCCCTCTCTCTCTTCCTCTCCGAGTCCTACTCCTGCTCCGCTAGTCAAATCCACCGTCATGTACGTCTATCTCGGAAAGCTCGACTGGAAGCCGTACGGCCAGGACGAGACCTTTGTCATCACCCTGCCCAACGGTCCCGCCCGCGCCGGTGACCCTGCCTACCTCTTCTCGCAGTGGACCAAGGACGCTCGCGGCGCACAGAAGGCCAACTGGTTCCTCAACCTCGTCGTCGACAAGGTCTCCAAGACGGCCAGCGGCGACGATGTCTTCACGCTCAAGAACTCGCACTACTACTCCTGGGAGATCACCACCCAGAAGGTCTATGGCGAGCTCAAGGTCACCATGTCGAACCCCAATAAGGAAAAGAGCACCATGACTTTCAACCGTATCTGGAAGTCCGAGTCTCAGACCCCCTCCGGCTCGCTTCGCATCTGGACCGGCAAGATCAACTGGCCCAACTATGCTACCAACGAGATGGCTACCTTCATCGTTCCCGAGGGCTTCGGCAAGGATAAGCCTGTTTTGGCTGTCTGGCAGTGGACCAAGAATGGTGAAGGAAAGCCAAAGAACCCCAACGTCCACGTCGCCAAGCAGTCTATCCTTTCTAGCCCCGACAAGACTGTCAAGTTCGAGTACAACTCCTTCTATCATGTGACCTGCACCTGGCAGCAGAGCACCGAGAGACTTGCTGTCCACATGAAGGGAAGTGGCATCGAGAGCAATGTCAGCCAAGAGATTGGTGATTTCGCTCTTGCTGTCCACCTGGATCGTCACTCTCAGTTAGTAAACTATTGTGCCTTGATGTGGATATAGCTGACCATCTAAAACAGCGACTTCAGCCCCCCTGAGTCCGCCCCTAACAAGGCTGAGGTCGAGCTCCGACTTCCTCAGGCCCAACCATCGTTGTCTCGCATTCAGGCGCCGATGCCATTCCCCAAAGGACTGGTTGACACCTTGACTCACGCCCAGGCTTTCATCGACCAAGCTGGCTACCTTGCGAAGTATGCTGAGCAGGTATGTTCCCGAGACGTCAATTCAATTGATCCTCGCACATGGTATACTAATAGCCAATAGCGCTTCGCTGCCCTCGATACCGACCTCCACGCCCGCGATCACCAGCTCACGGCCGCCGAGACCCAGGTCCGCGAGCTCTTGAGGAGCAGAGATATCCTGCTCCAGAGAGAGAGAGAACAGCAGGAAGAGGCTGCTCTCCTCAAGAAACTGCTCCAGAAGGAACAAGTGACAGTTCACGACCTCGAAAAGGAGATTGCTAAGCTTCGTAAGAAGATTAGGGATGGAGACAAGCATGATGAGGATGACCACCGAGTGATGGAGGAGCTGCGGGATGCGAGAATCCAACTCAAGAGACAGCTGGACCAGGCCGAGGCCTCCTACGATAAGGCAAAGGCTCGTATTCAAGGGCTTACCGAGGAGATCCAAAAGTTGGAGGCCAAGATCTTCCTTCTCCAGTCTGAACTCGATGTTCTTCGGAAGCGCAACGAAGCACTCACCACAGACAAGAAGGCGCTTACTCAGGCGAATGAGAAGCTTGTATCTGACGCGAAGGCCCTGCAAGACAAGGTTCAGGAGCTGACAAACGCGGATGAGGAAGCAAAATCCAACATCGCAAGGTTGAAGAAGGAAGTTCTCGACACAGAGGACGAGAAGCAAGCGGCTTTGGATAAGGGCATTGAAAAGGATAGACTTCTCCTTGCTGCGCAGGAGGAGAATCGTCGCATCGAGAGGTTGCGTACCACTGAGCGCAAGGAGCTTCTCCAAGCCGAAGGGTTCAGGAACCACTACTGGGACATCTTGAACAAGCAGAAGCTTACCCACCTGATCACGATGAAGAAGGAGACGCCACCTCAGGTTGCCCAGAAAAAGGGATGTCCAGGAATAGGATTGTCCAGGAATAAGACTGTCCAGGAATAGGATCGTCCAGAAATATTCAGATTGTCCAGAATTAGTATTTTCATAGCTTCGACCTCAAAATCAAATTTCTCATTTGTCGACATATTCAGCTTCCCAGAGAATTTTGCTCAAATAAACATATCTTTCATTGAGGCGCGAGGTTATAAGAGCCTACGTATACACTTCATACCGCATTTCCCCTTCTAGGTCTGTGGTTGTATAATCGCACTCCAATTCTCATTTACCACTTGAACTGCATGACGTTGCCGTCTAGGGGGACAGCGAATGTGAATTGGAGGCGGAGTAAGATTCTGCGACAGGTACAAGCTACCTCATTTTTCACGTGGATCTATGTGTGCTGGATTGCCACATGTAGACATGCAGGAAAGACGTAGACGTTCGTGAGATGATGACCTCTCTACCTACGTAAAGCTGACCACATGCAAACACGCACAGCGTTTCGGAAGACACGTTTTACGGAAGACTGCGGTCAATAATGCGAAGGGCAAAGCAGTGCACAATAGTTCACATCAGATCTTCATACCCTGAATGACATTTTATGCTCTAGTCACTTGATACTAATCCCATTGTTAACATGAAGATAACATGCTCAGTGGGCTCGCCATAGCTTAATTCATTATCCACATACTCGAATTCCCCATGGGATTAGATACTGGATCCAACGAAAGGATGGACTAAGTTGAATTTTAGATAGTGGATATTGTTCTCATGAAGGGACGCCATCTGTCCTCAAGGCGATGTCTCAAGTACAGTATCCGCAGCTAGCAAGACCACATAAGCTCACAGAACAGAAGCCTACCTCTGAATGATCTATATGGTTAGGATAAGTACCTGCCGACGCACAATTTCCGAATGACCGCTGAGACTGCGAAGAAGAATGATGTATGAGATCAGCCACAGCTGCAATTGTGGTGTTCGGGGGAAAGGTTCAGTTCGAATTAAACTACGAAACCAACATATTCCAGCACAGCACCGCCATCTAATCCCAACCACCCAAAACCCCTCGACATAACATCATTATGTTCTTGTGTGTATGTATAACTCTTAAATCTCCTTGACAAACCCAACCTCAACAACCCTATCCATCGCCAACCTCAGGTTCGCAATCTTGGCTCGGGTATTATCCCGAATCCACAAGAACGTACCCAAGGTGAAGCGACGGAGAATACTCGTCCCCGTCCGGATGTGCATCTGACCCTTACCGACGATATATAACACCTTTTGCGAGTAAGCACGATCCAGCTTTGCCAGCTCCGCCGCAACTTTCTCGTCTCGCAACTCCACGGGGCCCTCCGTGTCCTCCCACGAGGCGTCCGTCGTCGTCTCTCCGCATGCGGTGGCCGCCTTGCTGGCCGCCTGCCGCACGACAAACTTACGCACCTGCTCATAAATCAACGCGCCGAGATCGGGACTGACAACTTCATCCATGAAGCCGTGGCGCACGACGAGGCGATAGCACCCCGCCAGATTTGCGAACCGTGAGATGTGGTAGCGCTCTGAACCAGGAACGGTGGGGACCTCGACGGGGTGAAGATGGAAGAATACCGCCACATCGGGAAGGGCACCGAGCTTGGAGGCAAAGTGCGTGAAAACACTAGGCGTCTGCATGCCCGTCTTGTCGAAGAAGATACCGAAGCCGCTGACGGGTGAAAGCACATCGCCGCCCCAACGCTGCGTGAGCGCAAGCATACCCTCCTTGTTCTTGGTGACGAGCGTGCTGGGCTGGAATCGGTCCTCGGCCTCGGCGCGCCACTGGTTCTCCTTACCGAAGCGCCAGAGGAGGAACATGCCTGCCATGAGAGCCGAGATGAGCAGCGTGAACCAGGCGCCGTCGGGGACCTTGTTGAGCGCCGAGGAGAGGTAGAGGCCATCGAGGGTGGCGAACATGAGGGCCGGGAGGGCGATGAGCCAGACTGGCAGGCGCCAGACGAGGATGGCAACGAGGGTGACCATGAGGGTGTCGAAGAAGGTGACGAAGATGACGCAGACGCCGTAAGCGTGGCCCAAACTGGTCGTGTTGTTGTAGACTGCCGTGACGAGGATGGTGCCGAGCATGAGGAGCCAGTTGAGGAGGGGCACGTAGACCTGGCCGTGGAAGGTGGAGGAGGTGTGGACGACCTTCATCTGAGGGCAGTAGGAGAGCTTCATAATTTGGCTGGAGAGCTGGAAGGTTGCCGTGATGATGGCTTGCGAGGCGACGATGGCGGCGAGCACGGCTAGGATCAAGCTCGGGTAGAGCATGCCGGGGGGCACGGTGTTGAAGAAGGGGTTGGTGTACTTCTCCGGCATGAGGGCGAGGTGGGCGGCCTGTCCGCTGTAGGCGAGGATCAGGCAGGGGTATGTCCAGAGCAGCCAGCTCATCTGCACGGCGCGCATGCTGAAGGCACCGAGGTCGGCGAAGAGGGCTTCGACACCGGTGAAGCAGAGGAGAACGCCGCCGAGCATCCTCCATCCCTCCGTCTTCTTTTCCATAAAGAAGTGGATCGCGTAGTAGGGGCTGAAAGCCTTGAGGACGGTGTAGTCGTATTTCACGAGGTTGTAGATGCCAAACGCACCGTTGAAGCCGAGCCAGATGATGACGATAGGCGCAAAGGTGGTGGCGAGCTTGGTGGTGCCGAGGGGTTGGATCAGGAAGAGCAAGACGAGGATACCGCAGGTCGTGCCGACGATGGTGGAGGTGCTGATATCGGGTTTGACGACGGAGAGACCCTGGATGGCGCCGAGAACGGACTGCGCGGGAGTGAGGATACCATCGGCGATGACCATGGAGACGGCGAGGACGCCGATGGTCTTGAGGAAGCCTCGTGTGAACTTGCTCTTTTCAATGGCGGAACGGATGCCGCGGGTGACGGGGCGGACGTCTTGAGTGTTGTGGCGTTCGATGCGCACTGTCGCTTCTTCGCGGGGATCAAAGTTTGTGATGTTGGCCTTTCTGGTGTTACAATACGTACGTGAAAGGGGAGTGTGAAGTCTTGGAGGTTGATTCGACTTACAAATCGGGTCAAGAGGGAGTAGCACGAAAAGGTACCACCCTCGCCCTCGTTATCGGCGTGTAAGACGATGAGGACATATTTGACTGTAACCATGAGAGTGAGGGACCAGATGATGAGAGAGAGAACCTGGGTGAGATCGTTCTTGGTGGGAAGATCCGTGAAGGTGGACGAGTATACGTAGAGAGGACTAGGCCGTTGTCAGCAAAAGAACAAAGCTTCTGTACACGTTTTCTGATCAAAACTTACCTCGTTCCAATATCGCCGTAGATGACACCAATAGATTGATACGCAAGCCTTTCAAACTCCGTCAGCACATGAATTTCCTCAAACCTGACAGATGGAGCGCATCACGGCCAAACAACATACCACATCAAGGTCGTGCCAGTGAAAACCTGCTTCTTCCTCCCATCATCACGACGCCAATCATCGCCACCATCATCAGCCTCGGCTTTCGATTCCCTCGTAATAGCGCGCGAGAGGCGGTTCGAAGCAACGCGGTTCAGGTCGCGGCTCGAGTAGATGCCGCCGGCGATGCCGGAGCTGGAGCCTCCATCAGGACCGGGGCGCGGAAACGTAGACCACTCGTCGATGGTCGAACCGGACTTGTGCTTCTCGAGCTTGTCTTCGATTGTGATTCTAGGAGCGCTCGGGGTCGTTGGGGTGCCTTGGGCGTCCATGCCAGGCTGGTATTCTATTTGAAGGGGTGGAAAGGTTGAGAATGGGAAAAGGAGAGGGAAAGAGAATGCGCCGGCGTAAAGCACAGCGAGTGGGAGATGAGACCTAACAAAATAGCAGGATCCTTGAGGCAGAGGATATCTAGCAAAGTGGTAAAAGGGGGACGTCACAAGAACCAATACACGGTAAGATCTCCTGGCTGAAGGCTGAGAGGGCGGGACTCGACTTCTTTAAGCCCCGGGAATTTGGAATGACAGGGTCTCGATGTTTTTGGGTTGCCCTACCCTAATCTCAGGATTGAAATCTTTGTCTCAAAAGGTAAAAGACAAAGACGGCAAAGTTGGTTGAAGGAAGGGGAGAGAGTGGGGGTGCCATGAGGGATCTTGGTTCATCTTGCCCATCTCGGGGACCCTCGAAGAGAGTTACAGAGAGCCAGGCCAGCATGGCGGTCAAGGCTAGCCCGGCTAGTGTAACGGGAATTTCGATGCATCCTTGATGAAGCGGCCCTAGTACCGACGCGGCCTCTACTTTTTGTCAATTAGCCCCGGAGAGCAAAAGCTACCGGGCCCATATTAGCATCAAGGAACGACTGGGCGGTCGACAACGACGGCCATCCCCGGGGGTGGCATTGCAGATTCCAGCCCACTTGTCCCCCTTCCCACCCTTCTTGACGTTGCCCACCTCGGGGCCTACTTGTGAGATCCCATGTGGCATGTGGCGTGCAGGTTTCCCATCTGCACATATGCACGGGCTTATCTGTGAACAGACGGGGATGTCCCTCCTCCTTCGGGTGCTTATGAGAAAGAGTTTGATGACAGAAACAAGACTGTCACAAGCTTTCTAGATAATCGTGGTTGGCCTTCGGAAGCGGAGCGGCTATGACTATACTAGGTGCTCTTCCTTCGGCTCTGGGGTTGGATGGGCTCGTGTCGTGTACTTCAGGCAAAGTGCGGCAAGGTGTGCCGGGTGGGAGGAAGGCCGGACGATGCAGGTGAGGGAACGAGCGCCCGCTGCTATGTGTGTGCCGACATGCTGTAGGTAGGCTGTATCCATAAAGTGGTGATGATGAATGTTTTTTCCGCGAGACTGCGTGCGAGGAGGGAGACCGAGTGGAGGGGCCCGTTGGCAGGGGTAGCTTGCGTAAAGGTAGGGGTAAAGGCGGCTCTCTTCCAGTAAAGAGATGGTGGGAGGGCACGCAGTACCCAGAGTCTTTGACTCCTTTGAGACTAAAGTAAGAATGCGGTATTCGCGGGGCCCGTAACCATAGTTGAGTTGGTGGTGTCCATTTGTACAATGCCATCGAGGCGGCTTCGGCAGCTTGGGCGGCCAAAGGATGAGGCTCGAAACTTTTGGCTTTCTATGGCAGAAAACGGGCCACACTCGCAAGAATGATGACGGCGTCTCAGTTCCTCTCTCTAGCAAAGCTTGTTGAAGGTGGGATGCCGCTGGCCATGTTGTCTCTTGCTAAACGTCTCTAGCGCGTTTTCAGCTCTCGACGTCTACACCCTCTCGTGAAGCTAGGTCTGTCTGAGTTGTTGGTTTTCTCTGCCAGTCTGACCTGATGTCGCTGCACGTGCCAGTGATCCAATATGCTGCCAAGCCCTGACTACAGCGAGTCTGTGAGACCAGTCACCAAGGGGATGAATCCTTGGCCCTTTACTTCTTCCCTCCAAACAACTAGAGCCAAATTGCGGGCGTAGGGGAAATTGATGTTGACGATGTGGTCCGTGGATGGATGGGGGGCATCCAGGAAAGGGAATACCCAAAGAGGGATGGGATCTGTCAGACTGTGGCCGGGCTCTGCTCTTCAACTTTGAAGCAGCAACATAATGCCTCACCATGTCCATAGTCCAACTCTGGCAGGTTTGCGCCGGATGCCGGTCTTTGCCGTACCTAGGTAGATGGTCCGGGCTGTGCACACTGTAGAGCATGACTAGGCGGTGATGGGTAGAATGACAGACCTCGGGAGGCTGGAGTGAGAGAAGAGAGACGGGGCAAGACAAGTTGGAGGGAAGAAGGGCGTCGGGAGGCAGCCCGAGCTAAGATGCTAGGTTCTAACATAGTAGTAGGTACTCCGTATGTATCCATAGTAATAATTGAATGCAGACAAAGAAGAGGGAGGTGGGAGGCGGGAGGTGAAGGATGCAAGCGACACGCCCGTAGCTACCCCTGCCATCCCCGGAGGGTTTCTGCGGGGACGTGCAAAACAAGTGGACCCTCTCGAGAATAAAGTGGACCACATGTACGGAGTACCTACGGAGGCGCGAACGGGTATCTGGACCCACCAGGCCGTGTTTGGTTTGTTTAGAGCTGCTAAGCTTCTGCTAGCGCCCGCCAAGCGCACCGCATCCATTTCCTTAACAATTTCCAAGAGGTCGGCTATCCGCCCTAAGAAAAGGCGACTTTGGTCATGACAATCTCATCTAACAACAAAAAAGCCTCATCTTTGAGTCTCTCCGTCAAACTTTTTGGCGTGAGGGAATTTTTGGGCAAACATGGTCCCATTGGACCGCCAAGACATTGCTCACTTTGGTTCGCCAAGACTTTTTCGTCTCTCCTCCCACTCTCTGGAGTCTCTGGTCTGTTTATGTGTAGACGGCTAGTTGTTTGCATAGCCACACGGGATACTCGATACAGCTGCCGTGCCCATCACCTTTTCCAGGTTTCTTTTGCCTTCCCATCCCATTAGTAGACTGGTCAATAGACGATCAACAGAGCTGACTTGCCCATGTTGATGACAAGTGACAGATTGATCCAATTTACGCACGCGTGTCGCGCCTGGCACGGACTCTGGCGATGCTGGTGAGATTGCATCGCATGCCTGACCGTCCCAGATTGTTGGAATCAAGCCAGGGTGAACATTGGTCTGTGACACCCGTGATGCCATGGTCCATCGAGGATGAAGACACCTAGGTATCTCTGCGTTGATCTCTCTTCTCTCCGTGACCTAGCTAGGGCAATGTCCGATGTTACATGGGACTCGCGACATCTTGCTTGAACCACAACCTGTCGCATCTGTCAACCCAAAACTCAATCTTTCTTCGGGACTCACTAATAGAGTAGCCCGTCAGGTTCTAAGTAGCCCGCCTTGCATCGCGCCGACACCATGGTACACCGCTCAAGCCAAACAAGCGTGACATGATGCGTATCATTTCCACGACCGGTCCGGCAGTCCGTACACCTGGTTCCAATCAATACTCTATTTCATTTTGTCGCTTTTTGTGCTTTTAACTGATTTACTCCACTCCAACCAAGCCCTTCCCGAGACAAATGTACGCCACAGAAACTATGCCAGTCTAGACAAGTCCAGGCGACGACAATGTCGTATCACAAACATGACTGAGCGTTCCAATATCCTGTTCCCTAGAACGGAACACCCTAATCCATCTGATCAACAGTCTGCGCAGACCCATTCGTCTTTGCCTCGCCCACAACCGCCGTGCCGTCCGCCTCGCTGACGACAAAGTTCCAGCCAAACTCGTCCTTGAGCTTGCCGAGCTGAATAGCCTGCAGCGTCGACAGCAGCTTCAAGCAGATGTCGCCCGCCTCTTCCTGGCTCTCGGGAATGAACGTCACCGTCTCTTCGCCCGCCTTGGCGCTGCTGACGCGCTCCTGCGAGCTGCCGGCGAGAGACTGAGGGGAGGAGGCGTCGACGCGCCGCGTGATGGAACGGATGGGCACCAGGGCTGCTGCCGTGCCGGCTGCCATGACCTCGGTGAAGGTGGGGAGTTCGCTGTACTTGATCTGTTTGTGCGTTCTTGATTAGCATAATTCCCTGAATTGTCCGAAGAAAGGTATAGATGCTCAAGACATACCACTCGCTTCTCGACCGCCCAGCCGAAGCTACGGCCAATATCCTGGATACTGGCGCTCGTCACACTGTCAATAACGCACTTGGAATCCGGCACGACGAGAGTAATCTTGTCGCCCTCCTTCTTGGCACCAATGAAACCACTTGTGCTAAACTCGTCAATCTCCTCGTGCTTGACACTGTCGAGATGCAGCGTGATCCCGTATCCCTCGCTCCTCGCGCGGTCGCTGAAGCGCAGCACGGGCGCGTAGTTTCCGCCCACCTTGGCGTGTCCGGTACCGTTCGGCGCAGCGCGGTCAAAGTCGTCGAGAATCAGCGCGTTGACAGGGTGGCTGCCATGGTAGACGCCCGTGGGGATGACAAACACGGCGAAAACGTACTCCTCGGGCGGGCTGAGGCCCAGCTGGGCGGAGGAGCCGTAGAGCTGGGGGCGGATGTACATGGCGGCGCCGGTCTCGTGAGGTGGGACGTAGCCGGCGTTGAGGGAGACGGCGGCTTTCACGGCGGCGACGAAGAGGTCTTCAGGGACGCGGGGCATGGAGGCGACGTCGGCGGAGTGCTGGAGGCGTTTTGCATTCTTGTCGGCGCGGAAGATGTTGATTTGCTTGTCACCCGGGGCGCGGAAGGCCTTGAGGCCTTCGTATGCTTGTTGGCCGTAGTTGAGGGCGGGTGCCATGCCGTGAATGCGCATGAAGGGGTCGGCGACGAACTTGAGGGGGGTCCATTTTCCGGTCGTGACGGAGTAGGTGGACTCGATGTGGCCGTTGACTGTAGTTGACGACGTTAGTCCGTGGTTCTTTGACGAAGACGAGCGTTGCAAGAGAGGAGGGGTTGAAGGAGTGGCAGCATTCGGAGGAAGCTCTCACCTTCGCGGATCTTGAAGCCAACATTGGACCAGTCAATGGTGTTAACTGGAGGGGGTGGGAAGGCAGCCATTGTGAGTATCGTGTGTGGTTGAAACCGAGGATCGTAGGTTCGCGGACCGTTGAGTCTGTTGATGTTCGGGACTCGCGGAGGGGTGGATGGCGGGGTGACTCTTAAGTCAATTGGATTTAACAATTCGATGTGGTTCGATGCTAACGAAAACCAATATCCACTATGGATCTCACGTAATGGCCTCCGTAAAGCTGGTTTCAATACAATTCAATAGAAGATTGATCGTGGAGGGGAAATTGGGTCAGGAGTCATATTTCGTGATTTGCTTGGGCAGAGTTCAAACTTTTGGAGGGGCGCCGATCTCGGGACTGCGGGGTGACCGCCTCCGTCGTGCGTCTGCCCCTTTTAGTGTGTCGTGATTGGCTAATGGCTTACTGAGATGGCGGGGCACCCCCTGGCGTAGCCTCCGTCTGCCGGAGGGCCGCATCTGCCACACGCGAGGGGCCGATGGGATGGTGGTAGCCAACATTTGACAGCTTAACGGTAGGTAGACTATTCGTGATTAAGTAGGTAATGTAGGATCCATCCAGTTGGTGTGATGTCATCCCTTTAGTCTTGCACACGCGACAGCTGCAGAAGAAACGGTCGAGGGCACGTGTACATCAGATGAACTCTGGCGGTGTTGAGGGGAATGCCTTGGGGTCTCCTTGGTGTCCAAGTATGATGCATGCATGTTGTGTCAAGTATATCGAGACATTTCTGCAGTTCCAATTGGAGAGGCTTCTCAAGTCTATTCAAGTTGCTGTCAACTCATAGAGTAGACCCAGATATTCATGATCCAAGATATAGGTCTCAGACGGGGGAAGGCATATCGATCGGAACGGCCCGGTTGGTAACTTTCACGTGGGCCTCTTACTATGTGTGTCTTGTGGATTCTCAAGTTCGAAACGCCACAATGTGTGGAATTTCAGAAACGTCTATAGTGAACCTCATCTTCCTAGCTTCGAGGGAGTTATCTGTAGTTTCCATGGGTTGTCGAGGGCAATGTTCACATTTAGCAAGGTCAAATGGATGTTCTTATTCGAAGTAGGGTGTATAATACTTAAGGCAGTGTCTTGAAGAAATGCAGAGCTGAAGAGATGAACCTTCAACCAGTAAGAATAGACCTCGTGATCGGATCTTGACGGGAAGGTCCACGAACTTGAGTTGGAGAAGGAGGAGAAAGTCAAAGAGGAGTCTTATCTGCGGTGGGTCTTCCCCACGACCGGGATGTGTCACCCGGGCCGCCTGTTTATCAATTTCCCTGCAAAGCAAATGTGCGGGGACATACCAGTCTCTGCCATCTCCCATCTGCCACCCATTCATCCATGGTTCAAACCCATGCGAGTCCATATCATGCCGATAAGACGGGGGGTTGAATCCTTAACCACTTATCGCCCAAGTATTAACGAGCTATCTTCAAGTCCGAGTCCAGCCCGAGGACCCCGGATTACAGACAGAGCATAGACTAGGCTGGGTTCAACTACCATAGCGACTGAATTTCCCCTAATGGAACATGCCTTCCGATAGTAGCCTCATACATCTTGACGACTCATTCATTCCTACGTACGGGAATAATACATCTTACTGACGCGTCTTGGATCATCCTTCACTGCGGAGCCCGAACCCTCCCCTTCAGGAACCCACCTTATCGCAGCAACGCCAGCCTCTACCCTCTGGGGCTTCACGACGTCTCCTTTGTGGTGATGGACGATGCTCGATATGCCAAACGAGCACGTCAGGCCTGCGAGCCATGTCGGTACGGAGGATCCGTAGTTCTTGCCATTCAATAAGAGTCTAACAACGATGATAGTCGCAAGAAGTCAAAGTGCCCAGGCGAGCGTCCGACATGCTCATATTGTGAACGACTAGGACAACAATGCGTTTACAATGCCCCGGGCGGCGAAGTGCCAGATTCGCAACTCACGAAGCACAACAGAGAGATGGTTCGTCTTCCAAGTTTAGGTTTGACTTGAGTATGCGGCAGTGCTGATTCGAGGTCCACGTGGTTAGGAAACCCGACTCAATAGCCTAGAGGACAAGATGGACCGCTTGATCCAACATTTGAGGTTCGTCAACGTTGTCCATACAGCAGCAAATGTATTCACGCACCCTAACATAAGGTAGCCCCGTCTCACATCCTACCCAGCCATCCGTAGCCTCTCGTCATGTGCTCTCGCCAAGACTAAGCGTATCTGCAGAAGAAGCAGGCCCGAAACCAGATTCGGGTCCACCAGCTTGGAGTCCTAGGTGTGTCTAATTTCGACCTTTCGATTCATTGTCTCCCTCGTTCCAGACGTCTGCTCACACTTGACAATCCAGAAGCCCATCAAGCGCCGCCGAGGCGCAGTTGATGGACACAGGGCGTCGCTACCTCTTATGGTTCCACGCCCAGCCCATCACCCTCTTCGCTGAGGAGACCTTTCTGCATTCTCTCGCCTCGCGAGATCCGGAGCTGATACTATCGCTCCAAGCCCTGGTCCTACGATGTCCGCCAGGGTCCCTCACAAACCAGATCAAACAGCAGGTGGACGACCTCGCAAGATCGGCCCGCCGCATGGTCATGGAGAGGGTCACGGAAGGGCGCGTCGAGCTGTCAACGCTGCAGTCGCTATGTCTCCTGAGCATGTTTGATTTCGCTAGTACGTGTTCCGATAATGAACTCTCCCTTCATCGTCCCTCAGCTGACATCCTCTCGTAGGCGGGAACATTATGCAGTCTGGACTCAGCATCACCACCGCAAGCCACCTCGCACACAGCATCCCACCAACGAACAACCCCAACAACGCTCAAGAGAGAAATTACTGCCTGAGAACAATCATCGTCCTCCAGCATCTACAGGGCTGCATAATGCCAGCCCCGCGACTCATGGGAGCCCTTCCGGGCTCCTCCTCCACCAACGGCGGCTCTCACGTCCTCGGTCTCACAGCATACTGCGGCATCCCAGAGTACAACCTTGACGACAACCCAGACAAGAACATCTCCACCGTCGCCTCCGACTTTTGCGTCGTCTGGAGAATGGTCCGCGTCTACGCCTCCTCCAAAGTCAGCCCCGACGCGCCCCCGCCCTGGGACTCTCGCTCCGACTATTCCATGGTCCTGCAGAGTCACCACGATATTGACTGCCGGGCGCCGCAGAGGTTCCGCTTCGCAACGAATCGCATCGACCAGCAGAGTCCTGAGTCTCTACAGGCGCAGCGGCAGTACTGGATTCCCTTCCTCTTCAGCCAGTTCGTTCACGAGACTATCCCGTGTCTCTTGAATCACCCTTTCCTGCTGTCCATGCGCCTGCGGCATTTCCGACACACCATACCCGTCCATTTCATCCAGCAGTCTTTTGAGAGTATGAATCGGACGGCTGGCTGGATTATCTTCTTCTTGGATGTCATCGAGAAGAAGTCGCTGGCGGTCATAGACCCAGTCATGGCGCATTGTGTCGTCATCGTGGCGACGATCCATCTACAGCACAGTTTCGTTCATGACCAGGTACTCAGGAGCAGAGCAAAATCAGGCTTCGAAAAGTGTATGAACTTTCTACGGAAAACAGGAGCCGTCTGGCCAAGCGTCGCCAACATGGTACGATGAGTCCCCCCGTTCTTGATTGCCTCTTCATAACGAAAGACTAACCATCATTAAGGCAAGCAACCTCCGACGCCTCCAAGACAGCGTCGTGATGAAATCGCCCCCCGACCGTGGCGACAACACCTCCCAAAACCGCTCCTTTTCCATAAACACCCAACTCCTCTGGGATCTCCTCATCTACGACCGCGCCTGCCGCCCCGACGCAGGCTGGGACCAGTCCATGTTTGGCGCCACCCTCCGCTCCGATGCCCGGGAGTTGTCCACCGAGACGGGCGCCGCAGAGTTCGACCTCGTCGGCTCAGCCGGCATCTCGGGTCACAAGGCCGTGCCCAACGACGTGGGCGTGTATGCTCCCAATGACGATATTGCGCCTGTGTCGATTGCGGAACAGGCCCCGGCGTCGTCGCATCTCGTCGGACAGGGGTTGGGGGATATGGGACCTTCGTTTGAGGATATTTTCTTTGAGGGCGTGGGGCCGTTTGGGGATCAGTCGAATCGGTTTATTGAAGCGAATGATTATGGCAGAGCGATTGACGATTGGTTGAACCTTGAGAATTAGCACATTATCATGACAAAAAGGCGTACAGCAACAATGACTTCATTTCCATCCATGTTGATACTACTAGATGGACCGACTCATTTTCACTCTCTAAAGCTCTCATGTCTACTGAGTCAGAAGACCCTTGGACGCCGATTTGCTGAAGCCATAGCCCATTACACTTGCACACGGTTCCAGCACTACCACCGAAGGCTACCTACAGGTAAGAAACGAGATACCTGCCCAGCATCAAGTTATCACCACGGATCGAGAAGAATCGGGATTAATCAACACATCAGAAAAGTCGCTAATCAATTTGTATCCTTGCGAACCCATAATCAAGGCTTTGAACAAACTCATAAAGTACTCAACAGCAAACGAAACGCTAGTCTACAATTCGGCCTCTACTGTCACCATCCATTATCACCAGACTCACCAAGCCAACCCCTCAATCTGCCCCTGCCCAGCCCCACAATCAAGACTCCGACAAAACGACACATCCTCCCCCGTCTTATCAGAAACATCGTGCTTCGGCGTCGCCGGCCAAATTTCGCCGCCCTCCTTGTCTTCTCGCTCCTTGTGCCGCATCACCAGGTTGCGCGTAATCTCCTGGAAGAAGAGCGGCCCCTTTTCCACGCGCGGGTGCAGCTCTCCGTTCATGAAGACGCCCGCATTCAAGTTCTTTTGTGCACCGTTGCAGAGATCCTTGTCTTCGCGAAGGACCTGCTTGAAGAAGTCCGAGATGAAGTTGAAGGCTTCGTCGGTGGCTGTGTTGTGGCGGTAGACTTCATATTCCATTTTGGATTGGGTTGATGAGACGGGCACGCAGCGTTGGATGTACATGAAGTCTGGTCTATACGGACAAGACTGTTAAGCCGTGGTGCTTGTAAGTAGAGATGGGAGGATACTCACGTCACGGTCATAGATGCGTTTGGGTAGAGATAGCAGCTGTGAATCCCCAGACCAGGAACAGTCTCTTTGTCAACGTTCCAGTGCTGGATCCAGTTTCCCTGAGTCTCGACCCAGTATCTCGTCAAGTCAGTGGTAGCAGCCACAGCAGGGTGACCAGTCTGGCAATGATAGCACTGAGTTTGATTGTCACGGTCAGCCTCGAGATTTAGGGAAAACCACAGCTCTACGCAGCTTAAAGGAGGATATATCAAACGCACCTCATTGTAATTGTCCGCAAGAGTCTTCCAGTTATAATCACCGAGCATTTCCCACGTGTGATCAAAGTGGTAATTATCCAGGTTGAACCCCTCCAACCGTGGCTGCGTGTCAACCTCGGCGAAGAACTCCTCCCACGGCACCGATGGCTTCTCTGCGCCGTCGAGATTCACCCAGACGAAGCCGAGCTGATCCACGTGTACGTGAACTTTGAACAGACTGTTCTTGCTCTTGTCGAACGACGGCAGCTCCTGGTACTTGGGCGCCTTGGCCAGCTTCCCGTCGAAACCATACGACCATGCTGTATTTACTCACGTTAGCATAAGACGACCTGATAGATGATTATTTGCTACATGTGACATACCGTGATAATTGCAAGCAAGCACGCTCATATGTCCGCTGTCTTTCTCCACCAGGGGGTACGCGCGGTGCCGGCAAATGTTATGGTGGCCCCTGATCTCGCCCTTGCGGTCCTTGACGAGGAAGAAATTGAAGCCCGCCTCGGTGACCTGCACAAAGTCGCCTGCCTCGACGAAGCGCGCCTTGTGAGAGACGAGCATCCACCGCTTAGAGAAGATTGCTCGCCTCTCTAGCTCGTACATGGCTGGAGAGCGGTACCATATCGCGGGCAGAGCTCGGACGGCCTTTGGCTCGTCGGGTTCCGCTGCGGCGGATGGTTTGCTGAGGCCGAACCAGCTCATATTTGCAACGATACTCAGAGATACAAGATAGAAAAATCGTGTGTGTAATTTCTTATCGAACAACTTTTGTTGAAGAGGCTCTGAAGTATGGCAGGCAGTTGAACTAACAGAATGTAAGAAGAAGTTTCGTCTTTAGTTTACGATTATACTAGCTTGCGGAAGATGTTGCAATATTCACTATTTGTAACAATACCCACGATCCCTGTTCATGATAACGACTCCGCTCTCCGGAGTCTACTCCATCGCTTCTAGGTATGCAATGGGGGATCATCCCTTCGAACGCCGGAGTATGGAACCGAGAAAGTGGGGACGGTCCGGGCCTCCGGATCCATATAATCGGGTGGATTACCCCGATCCAGGAGATAAACGTCCTTGTCCGCCTCCGTGGCGTCCCTATCTTGAGCCATTGAGAAACTCTATGCCTATCGGTTTGTTATTGTTGTCTCAGATTCGATTTGCTTAGAGGATATGGAGGTTTGATGTTGCAATGGGAACGACGCCCGTATAGTTTGTTCTTATCTGCACTCCGCGCATCACACGGGCCGTCTCCGATCACTCTAATCACGCGCAGCCATTTCGGGCCCTGCTTGTCCACATCATGCAACAACAGTCTCTCGACTTATCACAAAACTTTACCTGCGTAAACATTTACTTGTGACACTACATCATTGGCATATCAAACTTATCTCTGCATTTTTTGATTTTGATCCTAATACTGTCATCTTTTGGTCCACGCCCTGCCAACTCCCCTGGCAACACTTGCTTAAAACCCATCATAATACCTAGCGGGCACTCACGACGTTACAATGACTACGAATGGTAAACTAGACTCAACTGCCAACGGTAGCACACATGTGACCGTCAATGGTGCCAACGATTGTCTGAATGGCAGCTATTCGCCGGCAAAGGCACCACACAGCACAAATGGCACTTCATCACATGTCGAGGCCAACGGCACCTCAAACCGTGTCAACGGTAATCACGTTAGGAAATTCAACGATGACACATCCCAACAAGATCGCCAGCGGCTTCGTGTAACCATCATAGGTGCCGGGTGAGTAAACAGGTCTATGAATTACCAGAGAGAGTTTTAACTGATGGAACTGCGGCAGAGTATCCGGGATTTCGATGGGTGAGATTTCATGATTCTTATTGACTGTTGTAATTCCCATGACTGATCAGCAGAATCCACAGCCTACAAACTCCAAAAGCATCTCAAAGACTATGTTGAGATACAGATCCTTGAAAAGTCACCAGAACTTGGCGGGACTTGGTTTGAGAACAAGTATCCAGGTTTGTGCCCCCTGATACAACCTTCACAAATAACTTTGCTCACTCCTCATAGGCTGCGCATGTGACGTTCCAAGTCACTGCTATCAATTCAGCTTTGCGCCAAATCCCGACTGGTCACGGTTGTAAGCATGACATGTCTTCAAATAAGTTATTTCCAATAGGCCTAACTTCTATCACGCAGCTACGCTTCATCCCAAGAGATTCAGGCGTATCTTGACGGTGTAGCACGTCATTTTGATCTGCGCAAGTTCATCAGGTTCAACACAACAGTGACTAAAGCAGAGTGGTCAGAAAATTCCGGCACATGGTCCGTAAATACTGCGGACGGATCGACGCTCGTATCAGAAATTCTCGTCAACGCCAGTGGCATTCTCAACAACTTCCAGATGCCAAATATTGAAGGATTCAAAAACTTCGCTGGACCCGTGCTTCACACGGCTAACTGGGATTCATCCGTAAACCTAAGCGGTCAACGAGTCGGTGTTATTGGGGCGGGTGCGAGTTCCGTTCAACTTCTTCCCGAGATCCAATCAGAAGCCAGCAAGATCAGCGTCTTCATCCGGACACCGTCGTGGATCTCTCCGCCGGTTGCCCTGCCGGAGGCAAATCGTCCCGGACACACATACGGCACAGATGAGAAGAAGGCGTTCAGAGATGACGAAAGAGAGTATCTTGAGACCAGAAAGGGTCTTGAATCGCAGTTCAACGGCATGTTTCAGGCCTTTTTCAAGGCGAATCCAGAGCAGAGGACCATGCGTCAGCGATTCGAGACGAGAATGAGGAGCCTTATTCAAGACAAAACCTTGCAGGATCAACTCGTTCCCAAGTTCGAAGCGGGTTGCCGGCGGATCAACCCCGGCGAGAGGTACTTACTTACATTACAGGAGCCCAATGTCGAGCCGGTGTTTGACGGCATTGAGCAAATCACATCCAGCGGTATCGTCGCGGGTGGTGTTGAGTATCCTGCCGATGTTTTGATCGCTGCGACGGGCTTCAACACCTCGTTCCGACCTCGTTTCCCGATCCTTGGCCGCAACGGCGTCAACTTGCAAGATCTATGGGCCGATGAGCCAACGTCATATTGCGGGACGGGGGTCTCTGGGTTCCCCAATTACATGGTCTTCCTAGGCCCCAACACACCCATTTCAAACGGAAGTCTCATGGGTACGTCGTCTTTTGAGAAGATGCCATTGTTGTTGAGCGATGACTAAGATACTTTCAGGACCCATCGAAGCGACGGGAGATTACTTTATCAGAATCCTCTCAAAGGTCATCAGACAGCGCGTCAAATCCTTTGATGTGAGACCAGAAGTGCAAAGCGACTTCGATAAGCATACTCAAGAGTTCATGAAGAATATGGTGTGGACGGGCACATGCCGCAGTTGGTGTAAGAAAACAAAAACCTCGGGGCACCAGCCCAACCCTCAACTCGAGATGATTGCAATCACTGACGGTGCGTACCAATAGTCAAGAAGGGCATCACAGGGAAAGTCAGCGCCCTCTGGCCAGGAAGTTCCCTCCACTACATGCAATGCTTGGCCGAAGACCGGTGGGAAGACTACGAGTGGCGCTACGATGGCGAAAGATACTCTTACTGGCGCGAGGGCTTTTCCTGGATCGAGCAGCCCGAGAAGGACCCACTCGGTATCGAGCAACGGGAGTATGCGACATCCATGACTACCATCCCTCACAGGTCTTCTGATCTCAGTTTCTACCTGCAGAAGGCCGAGGCTCTACCGCCAGGAGCGGTTGCGTTTGTCCCTCAGGCTCACGAACAGAAGCAGTATGTTGAAGGGGAATTAAAGATACCGAGCAACATGGAGGAGTCTGGAAAGAAGGGAGTGTCAGATGTCGTCAAAGAACAGACTTGTGCGTCTGCTGAGAGCATTCAGACCATTGAGGCTCTAAGGCCCAGTGTTATGGTCCCGGTCTAGGAGTAAGACAATTATAGCTAGTTTCTTATATGTGCACTGTTCATACAACCGCGACGGGACTCTGCTAGCATAGGTCTTGCGGAAATACCAGAAGTTAGAGAAATGATGCCAACTGCATCTAGCGACAGCTGTAATGACCAGATATGGATATGAAGTAATACCGGGCACTGAAAGTGGTCTAAAACAAAAAGAAATCTATGAGAGGAAGGTCCACCACAAAGGGGTGATTCGTGAAGCGGCGAGGGAAATCGAGACGAGTAGCATTTGGAGACATAGGCATTCAAGCCTCTGATCCATGGCTTCAATTTCACTTGGTGTGTCTGTGAATACTAGTAAGGGCAGAAAAAGGGTAAACGAACTGAATAGTCGCATGCTTGTCCATGTTGATGAAGACGGGACACACTTTTTTTTGAGACTCTGTGAGTTGATTATAGACATGTCGTTGTGTATCGAGGCTCAAGGGTATCAAGACGACACATATATTGCAACCTCGCGACGCCGCGCAAAAGTCTCGAGGCTTAATGAAGGACATCCCGGACTGAGCCCTCCACGTTGTTGATCCTAGTTCAACTACAACTCGGTACGATCATGATAAAGATTGCACTTATATGGTACTTACCTAACTTGCGGCTTTGGTGTTTTCCACGTTTATGTAAGCAAACCGCCCTTATATTCCCCAAAAGCTACCCCTTGAAGTGTACATCTCCCCCATCCCCAGCCAATCATCCCCGTCTTACCCCAGACTCACCAATCTCGTGCTGTCATTCACCCTCTTACCAGCGATCGTGTCCCAGCTTCACCGAGAACAAGCCAAATGAAAGCCAAAGTCTCCAATAACTTAGCAGTCTCACACCCAAAATCACATCTCATCGTCTGAAGCGGAACACGGCCCGGACATGTGTCACTGTGCAGGACGAAAGTCGAAGTGGGGACGGACCGGTATCTCCGTGGCCCACGGGGACAATGAACCGCCTGTCAAGGTGTTCCCCCCTCCACTACAGTCCATCCCCTCCAAACCCCTCCATTCCCCCGCCTTTTGTTGACAGTTGAGTCTAGTAACAAGGGTTGGCTTCGCTCCGACCGATAGCGGGCAAGGAGATGGTAAGCAAATCAACTTGCCGAATCGAGTAATTCTTCCCTGCTCTTCCGCCCCGGAGTTGAGATATCATCTGTAATACCTACCTTACGTACCTACAGGCTCCAAAGTAGACAGACCCTGTAAAGAATAGAGACTTGGTCCCTCCCCTCCCCTCTTAGTTCCCCGAAATCATCCACCCAAGCGTCATCTCTCTCGTCTTGACTAACACCCATTCCGCAACTCACCAGGCTCTCAAAACAAGCCATGGCTTCATCAATGGAAGTAGAATGCTACCTCCTCTCATCCAACCCAGACGCCCCGAATAGCCCCCTCCCCGTAATCCACTACAGGAACGTTCTCCCGGAACCCCGGAACGAGGAGTCGGTGACAGAGTTTCTGACCCGGAACCGGTGGGAGAAGAGGGTGAGTCTGTCATGATCACATCACAATGTGCAACCTAGACCTCAACTCTCCCTTTCGGCTACCCTTCCCTTTTCCAAGATCTCTTGTCACTGTTACGATACGTGCCTCAGATATCTAGTGAGAGTAAAACATCCATTCTCAACTAACACTTCCGCGTCCCCCGCAAAAGGGTACCTGGGGCCACATCCCCATCCGCCACTTCCACCCAAACAGCCACGAGTGCTACGGTACGTCCAACCAAGCTCATCATCCCGAATAACACCCTGCCCTTCCTCCCTACACCACTTCTACTCGATCTCAAACCGCGAACGAGGAAGCTCTAAACAAGCATCTGACCGTTACGCAGGCATCTTCAGCGGCCACTCAACCCTCCTAATCGGCAAAATCAACGAAGGTACAGGCCAAGAAATCTCCGTGTCGACAGGCGACGTCATCGTCCTCCCCGCGGGCACGGCACATTCTTGTCTGGAGAGCTCGGAAGATTATCGATATATCGGCGTCTATCCCGAGGTCAGTCAATTTTACAAGTTACTCAAGTTCACGCCATACTTATCCTTGATTCCTTATCAACCTCCGTCTGAATCATGCTACCCTGCCCTGTTCTTTTCTATAGGCATAGACCAAATATCTTCAGCCGCATTTTATCCTTCTCTATAGCCACACAACACAAACGCACAAGGCATTTAGCTTACAACTATACACTTCGTCTAGGGTTGCCCAAGATGGGTGAATGAAATGGGCAAAAAGCCAGCCGGCACCTTCAGCCCCGTCATCAGAGATGTAGGCATGCCGGAACGGGATCCGGTATATGGAGTAGACGGGCCGTTGATGAGACTATGGCATCGGAACGTGCTAGCAAAGTTGTAAAAGGGCGGTGATAGGGTTGGGATTTATTCATCACGATACACATGATACACATCACTCATGATAAACGTATATATGGGTAGCTTGGTAGCCGACTCGCCATCATCGACAATTGGTTGGTATGATGCTACCTAAGCCCCGATTCTAACCTCTGCATCTCTTCTAATCTTCATGCGTCTTTCCTCGTCTCACTTCGTACAAATACACGGACAGGTACCCCAATGGTACCAGGGGGGCTTGTCTCAACCCTTAGCCCCCGATTACACACGATACGCAACAACAAGAATTTGATAATACAGCAGAGTAGGGGGTTGTGTACTCGGAATAGTGGTAAACGTCTCAAGGTCAGTCATCTGCATCGTCACAAGCTTCACGTTAAAATCCGCAGGCAGCGAACATAACTAAGCGTTAACTCGTGAGGTGTGTGTGGTACTGAAGAAGAAACCGGAACTGGAAAGAGTAAAAGAGAAAGAGAAAAAAAGACATTAGGAAATATTCCTTTGCGAGAGTCGCCCCTCGTATGCGTATGATGCATGCCAATGCAGTCGTCATCGTTTCCCAAATGCCATGTTCGTGATCCTTCCTTCGCCGGTAGGAAAGAGTCCAAAAGGAAAAAAAAAAAAGGAAAAAGTAAAACCCTTGCTCCCTGTTTTATACGCCTTTGCACTCCGTCTCTCCATGCTATCCCACTGTGGTATCATTCGCCTGGTGGCATAGCCAGGTCAATTACGATCAAATGTTGTGCGCCCCAATGTTGGCAGCGCAGGGTTCACAGCGCAGAGCCATTCGCTCGACTTCACCATAGCCCTGGTAAGACCTTCCCTTACTGAGTAGTAGCAAGCTTCTGGAGAGCCAACAAGACACCTAGTCACAATGAGTATTTGAATTCGACACTGAGTAGAGGAATAACCAACTTACCGCTCACACCTTGTGTCAACGTCGCACCAGCCTCAGTATTGCGGCTGTGCAAGCTGACAGTCACAACATCCTCGACAACCTTGTCTTCGCCAAGGGCGTTGGCCCACTTGAACACCTTCTCATCCTCACGCCCGTCACCAACGACCATGAGGAAGTCAACGGGGCTCTTGTGTTCCGAGTCAGGGGCCATGTGGACGCGGAGATCATCGAAGATTTTCTCTGCAGCGGTGCTCTTGGTCCAGTCAATGGGCTCAACGACAATGGAGCCATCGAGAGGAATGGCGTGAACACGCTGTGCCTCGCATGCATCGTTGACATGGCTGGCACAGTCTCCAGCCTGGCGGGCCGCGGACTCGTAATCCTCGGCGCTCTTGTAGTGGAAAATCAAGCTGCAGCGTCGCTCTTCGATTTCGGCGCCGGGGGTACGCTCAAGGAAGTAAGTCATGATGGACTTGACGGACTCTTTCCAGCTGGAGATCTGCTCTCTGTCGGCCATCTCCTGCCAGGTGTTCTTGCCGCAGTCTTTTAGGAAGCAGCCATTCTCGGCAATGAGACCGAGGTTGGGGACGCGGCGGAACAATCGGTCGAGCTCTTCGGGGCGGCGGCCGGACATGATATAGACGGTGTTGCGCTCGTCGAGCAGAAGCTCGTTCAAGACATCCAAGGTACGCTGCTCCAATTAGACTTGTTAATAAAGCAGAGATTCTTGAAAAGATTCTTACCTGAGGGCTGACAGGGATGATCTGGTTCATCGGGCCCCAACTAACCAAAGTGCCTTCATAGTCGAGGATAAAGAGGCGTCGATTGCTGCGAGAGTATCGCTGAGCTAGAGTGTTGATGTTAAGACGCGGGACCGAAGTCTGGTCGTGCTTGTGTTGCTCGTCGTACACGCGGTCGAGGCGGGACAAGAATTCGCTGAACCAGTGCGATCCGGTGTGGTGCATGACGGCCGAGTAGAGCGCAGTCCATCGGCGTTCCTTCTCTTCCTCGCCCATCTCCAGTGCTGTCTTGATGGCGTCTGCGCATTGGCGGTAGTCCCAGGGGTTGACCGAAAGCTCGTTGCCGCCAAATAGCGACGATGTGCCAGTAAATTCGGACAAAATTAGTGAACCGTGCTTCTTCTCGGAGAAGACCTCGCCATCTTGGCAGAAGAGATACTCGTGCGATGTCAGGTTCATGCCCTCGCGCTGGCTCGTGATCATCAGCGCATCGGCCATGGTCAACAGGGCAAGGTACTGGGGGTAGTCGATATCCTGCTTCAAGTAGACGACGGGTTGGTAGGCCAGGTTGGCCCAGGAAGAGTTGACTCGGGTGACAATGTCGCTAACAGTCGCATCCAAATCAGACTTTTCGCTGCCAGAGAGGGCGACCTGGATAAGGACAATCTTGTCGCGCCATTCGGGATTCTTGTTCAGGAACAGCTCGTAGGATAGAAGCTTCTGACGAACGCCGCGAACGTGGTCGAGCTTGTCGCGAGCTACAATGAGCTTCTTGCCCTGGTAGCGCTCCTTAATGATCTCGACCCATCTCTTCACATCGTTGTCGCCGCGGTGTTCGCTAAGGTTGACAGGATCAATGCCGATGGGCAAGTTAACCACGTCGACAAAACGGTCCTCCAACTGCAGTCCGTCAGTGGTCGCTTCGACACTCAGCAATCTGCTGCAGGTCTGCAAGAAGTGGCGGGTGTACTCGTGGATCTGAAAGCCAATCAGGTTGGCACCCAGCATGCCCTCGAGAAGCTGCTTGCGCACGGCCAAGCATCTGAAAACCTCGGAAGAGGGGAAAGCAACGTGCAAGAAGAAGCCAATCTTGGCATCGGGCAGCTTCTTGCGCACCATGCCGGGGACGAGCAGCAGGTGGTAGTCGTGTACCCAGATAACGTCGCCACGCTTCCAGTTCTTAACAATCTTATCGGCAAAGGCCTGGTTGACGTTGACGTAGTACTTCCATGAGTGGTCCTCGAAGGCCTTGCTCTTGGGGTTGTCGGGGATCTGGTAGTGGAAGACAGGCCAGAGAATCTGCTTGCAAAAGTGCGAGTAGTGGCCGTCAAAGTCCTTGTCGGAGCAGAAGACGGTCAGCATATCGTGCTCGGTGGCGAGCCTGTCCTCGATGTCCTGCTTCTGCTGGGTACCCTCGAGGGCGTCGGTGGGCATGCCAAGAGTGCCAACCCAAGTGTATTCTCCAAGCTTGCCATTGCGGGCAGCGGCCTCGGCGGCGTTGCGCAAACCACCGTTGCCCTGGTCAGCGTTCATAACACGCCAGTTGGCGTGGGAAAAGACCCGGTCATGGCTGTCGCTTCTAACGAGCGGCCTAGGCTGGGTGATGCCCTGACGACCAAGTTCTCTGGCCTTCTCGAGGGTGCGACTATGCTCGGCGATGAAGGCAGGCGGGGGCGAGCTCGCGCGGGACTTTGGCTGGGTGGCTCTAGCACCCCACTTGGGAGAACCTTTGTCGATGGGCGCACCACGCTTGCGCTCTTCGTCGGGGAATATACGGAAACCGTCCTCGTTCGTGAAGGGATCTTTCGGGACAACGTCTTCGGTCGGGGTGATGGGAGGTGTAATGTCGCGGATCGGGTTGAAGAGACTGGGCTGGCTGTCGCCTTCGGTACGCTGGGACTTTTCGGACTTCTTGGCGCGGCGCAAAGGATCGGCACGTTGAGGCGTGCCCGGGAGAGCGAAGTGGACGGTTTTAGGGAGGAATCTGGACGTCGTCATATTAGTTTCTGATCTTGCATGACAAGGCGATCAAGATTGAAGCTCAGCAGCCGGTGGAAGTCTTGGACGGTTGCATGGGAAGCATGTGCGCAGAGAGGGTTATCCTGGCAGATGCTTCGTTGACGTTGATGGTGGCGGATGGGTAGGTAAAACAAGGCTGTCATAATCTTGAGGCAAAGGAGAGCTTACAATGATGCGATAAATACCGTCATGTTGGGCAATCTGGCTAGTGGCTAGCCGTCTGTGTTGTGTGAAAGTGGAAAAGGCCTCGGAGAGGTGGATGGTCCGGTTTGGAAGAGGCCGCCGAGTGATGGCAAGGGATGGAGGTTGAGTAAAAGTTAACGAGGTTGAGGCGGAGGAAATGGGTAGCTACTAGCAGCTTTTCGTAAGGCAGAACATGTGGGAAGAGTCGAAGTGGTGTGTGGTTGAACAGATGAAGTTGATATGTCCTGGGTTGAGAGGTTTCTCCGTTGTCAAGGCGAGGGAGAGGAACCGAAGGCGAGGTGACGTTGTTCGTTTGTAGCAAGGTACCAATTTCTGGAAAAGGCCCTACAAAAGGACGGGATGGTGGATGAACAGACGGAGGGGTGTGTGTGTGTGTGGCTGAGGTGAAATGTGGGAGAGCAGTGAGAGGTGATTGGATTGATGCTTGTCTCAGACACAGCCGTAGGTGAAATGTGAGTGAGGATTCCTTTAGGTCAGGTAAGAAAAGTGAGGATGTAAAAGGACGGGAAGATGAGGCGAGGGAGAATTTGGAAATAAAGAGCTGCCGGGAGCTGTGCGATTGTAAGGTATTAGTTGCTGTGGCTGCTGCTGCTGCTTGCTGTGTTGCTGGGAGCTGCGCAAAATGTACCGTCAGCTTTGAGCTTTTTTATTTTCTTGGTTAATTAAGTGCTGGTCCTTGTCCCCGGACCAGCCAGAGCCTGAGCCTTGCGTAATGTAAAGTAGCACTGGCTGACACTGGGCTGGGCGGAGGCGCATGCGTCAGGGAAAACACAGAAACGGTTGGGCCAGTGAGCGATGCAGCTGCGAGGAATCGATCGGGGTGGTGGTGGTGGGGAGGGAAGGAAATGGTGGAAACAGAAGAAGTGAGGATAGAATGACGGGTACGGAGTAGCGTTTGTGTTTACTCTGTTGTGTCTGTACAGAGAGTATCGTGAAGCGTTTGTCTTGTGTTCCTCTTCTGATTCTTCTGTCTTCTCCACGATGTTTCGGCATGCAACGTTTTCTCGAGAATATTCCAAAGTGGGGTGGGAATGCCGCTCTCTCGGTCTTTTTTTTCTCAAACTTTTTTTTCGTCTCTCACACTCAACCCTGGGCGGAAAAAAAAAGTCACGATGAGAGGGTGGGATTGGACGGGATGGGATGGGACAGGACAGGACGGGGATTGTACTTTAGTGCGAGTTTAAGGTGAGGGTGAAGTGGATGTGATGTGGGCGCGGTGGATGCTGAAATTTGACTGGACTGTCACTGACCGGGAGAGCTGCGAGTGTGAAAATGTGGATGGAGCAGCGGGATTGGCCCGGAGGGAATTGGACGGGCTCGACTGGGGTGAAGGCTGATGATGATGGGCTGTTGGATGGTCCAGGGGTGTGGAAGCTCTCGGGACGTATTGCAACTGCAAAGAGCCTGAAGAGCATGGGAAGTGGAACTGTGAGGATATAATGATGGAAACCGTCTCCTTCCTGCGCAAGGTATGGATGGGTTGGGGAATGACGGACTGCAATGAAGCAAGTGTGGTTTTGAAGGTGACGCCATTCGCGGAACGGCCCAGCCCACTCACTTATTCTCTCATTCACTCACTCATCCAATTCTCTCTCTCTCTCTCTTTCTCTCTAGCCCTCTCACCCTGACTTTCAGATGACCAGCTGTTTGGGGCCACGAGTGAGATGAGAGGGGGAAAGTGAGAATGAGATGAGGGTGAGGGTGAGGATGAGAGTGAGAGATGTACCTGGCCGGGAAAGGAAAGAACAAAACAACAAGGTGGACGGACGGGAAGTAACTGCCAACGGGCGAGGAACGTCACTGACGTAATGAGGAAACCGAGCTACGTACCCTTGACCTTTACTCCTAAGCCTGGAGCCTTGAGGCGACGAATGCGAATGGGAGCTAACGCAGTGCACGGAGACGTACCGTCGACAAGTCGAGACTGCGCAAAACGAGGCTAATGCACGCCGTCTACCAAGACGGAACCGGAGACTGAGAGACACCCAAAGTCGATGTGTACCTCTTCGTATTGCTGGATGAGTGTTGGACAAGAGAGCCTGGAGAGGCAGCTGCAAGATGAGATGCAGCGAGAAAGGTAGACGGGACCTTGAGCCTAGAGGCAGAAAGAGGCTGCCGCTAGCCAGAGACGCTATCTTGATTCGAACCGGCTATTCGCTCCCTGCGACTGGTAGGTATTCGTATGGTAGCTTGTACTTTGAGTAGCTCGTCCGTAGCTTTGGTTGGATTTTGTTGGCCTTTGAGGCTTGCGTGGTGGTTGTGGCGGTGGTGCTATGTTGAGAATCCCGTTGGACCTGTCCTTTTCTGACTCTTTTGTGAAGAAAGAGAATTGCAGATTATTTCCCCTGATTTTCTAATCTGAATATGTTTCGCGTTTCGGGTCTGGTCATCAACGTCCTTCGACTTTTTCTTCGCGGCGTTATGTCGTTTTAAGTTGGGCGCCCCGGAGCAGGGTGTTCCACGTAGCAACAGCGGTGCACCCTCGACACTGGAGACCGGGTGAACGGCTAGACGGGGGGGAGCTCGACCTCGAGCGAGGGAGGGGTGGGATTGGGAAGTGTGGATGGGTTGGGTTCAATGGGTTGGCCAGCTGCAGCCCTGGCGGTCGACAACTGAACGCACGTGTGGAATGCGACGGACCCGACGGGCCCACGAAGGAGCAGAAGTCCGGGGGAGTGAATGGCGATATTCAGAGAAGAGAGACGACGATGAGGTGGACGATGATGAGACCGAAGACTGGAGAAGATGAGGGAAAGTTGGTGGTTGACGGTAATGCTGACGACGACGCTGAGTTGTGGTGGATAGGTTCAGGAGATTTTGTTCCGCTGAAGGATCCAACTACACGGAGTATTTTGGTTTGCAGATGCTCGATGAATTTTGATCTCCAGAAGGTGACGGCGATGGTCCAGGATAAATCAAGGAAGAGCCGAGAAAGCCAAAGAGCTAGTGTGGGGAACAAGAGGACGAGGGACGGGAAGAGAATCGAAGATCGGGATGGCAGGAGACTTTTAACTAGCCACAACTTCACGGCTCGGGGGTGATACCGCATGGAAGATGGAAGATCATGGTTGAAGAATCCAAAGGAACTCAGTTATCTTGTCCCCATCTTCCATGTCTGTCCTGTCCTGCCCGTCCCTCCTCCACATCGCTGAGTGTGAGACGCCTCTTTCATCCTACCCTAACCACCCCCTCAAGATAGCATCTAACATCATGCCACGCCATGCAACGGACATTTTCTGCGGTTCCAGAGCGAGTGGACGACGGGGCCCAGGCCAGCCGCCGTCTGGTCTGGGGAAAGCTCCATGTGAGAAATGCAACGTCTCTGCTTCTCGGTGAGGCCTCTCCTTATCCGCGTCTAAGGAGAACAAGTACAACTGTGTACTTCCAAGTTGGTGTTGCTCATCACCTGTTGTTATTGTAGTCTGACAACTTAACAAGCATGTTTCCCACCAGAACGGAAAGGAAGCTTGTCGCCGTTGGTGTATCATCCCCGAGCAACACGACCAAACCAGAATCCTACCTCATGCGGGAAGAATTGGAAGAAGCCAGGTGCCGCGATGGCTGTTACCGGAACGGATTCGCGGTACGAACATCACCATCCTAGACTTTGCCTTGCCTGCTCCGTCCAGTACGTATCCGTTGGGACACCTCGGTTTCCGTGCCGCTGTGACTCTCTGAATCTTGGGGCTGACAGGGATGGTGATGCTGCCCATCTTCCCTGGTCAGTGGTTCCAAGGCAACGTCAGGGATCCTTCGGGAATGACTGGACGGAAGCCACAGCGCCGCAAAAAGACTGGCCAGTCTCGACAGCCATGTTCCTCAATTATAGGCACCTAGCGAACCACCAAAGGCTGCTCCGTAGCTGACCGGACGACCGAAATGTTTTCTTATTACCCCAGGGTTCAAGACATTGAGACACGGTGGCGTGCCAATGATTGAAGAAAGCCAAAGCTGGGAAGCGCAAAAGACAAAAAGGCAAATATGATTGATGATGGACTAATGATGTGTCGTTCCCTCAAGGCCGACAGGAGCCGTGAGTGTCACTTTGATCGTCCATCATCAGCCGGGACTCTCAGCATCGCACTGCGAATGGTGGGATTCTCTCATTTGTGACTAAAAGAACTCTCTTTGGTCAAGCTTTCAGTCTGAAAGTCCAATATGTCAGACTAGGACTGGCCGGCCTAGACCGTGCCACTTGTGCTCACTCAAACACTCGCTCCCATCATGAACAGCACGAGCCAGTAGGTAGATGTTGCGCTTCGTGGCCCTGGTTAGGATCTGCTGATTTCATGTTGCCCTCAAGATTGTCGAGACAAGCCCGCTTGCCCCCTTGCTACCTCGTTCACTCCGCCTCATCCAAGCTAAAGGGACATGAACTGAGACTCATGTTTTGGACGCTCTTTTCACCAGTGTTCCCTGCCTCTCTCTCTCCTATGCCTCATGTCACGTCAATCAAGTAAGTGCAACGCGCCAACAAGCCACTGCTATTTGGTGAGGTACACCTGCCAGATCGGCACAAACGAGGAGCGGAAAGTCTCTCCCTTGTGGGAAAGAGAGCTGAAAATGCGACCATGGGTTGGGCGTGGCTGCTACAGGAAACATCTGGAAAGCATCGCGTCTAGCAACATCACGTAGTCTTTCGCTTCTGACGTCTTCCTCACATCTTCGTCCAGTGTCTGTCATCGCCGCCTTCTCTTCTTCTTGACCTTCGCCTTGACTCCTCTTTTCTCCTTTTGGTTCAAATGAGGGGGAAACAAAAGACAAACACTAACACTAAACACCACCACCACCATAACCATCATTCTTCATCAGCAGCTCCAACAAATCATCACCGCCAGCCAGCCACCACACCGTCGCCTAGATTTGCCCGACGAGATTCGGCACGAGCATCGATCACCACCACCTTGACCATCACCAGGTCCTCCAATAGCTCGGCGATACCACCGAGCCAGGACATTCCCTTTCCCTGTGAGCGTTGCCGCCCACCACCCTGGCGCGCAGACAACTGTCGTTCTACGGTACATCACGCCTGCACATCAACATCAACGCTGCATATGCACCTCGTGCGACCCCAGCACAGCCCGACCTTGAGAGATAACCTGGCGCTTCGCCTTACGACGAACAATCCCCTTTGGATTGGCGATACACCACCTTGGGTAACCTTTCCACTCGCCATCCATCGCGTGGCTACTCTTTGACCACACATCTAAGCACGCCTCGTTGACGAAATTCTCAAAACTGAGATGGATGGTTTCCTGGGCGGTTGTTTGCCGCCCACAGCGCCTCCGATAGACAACTTTGAGATTCTGTCATCGTCATGGAGCATTACGTTATTTCTCCATCTGCCGTCAAGGAAGACTTCTTCGTAGCACCGCCAGAACGCTTCGACAAACACGACTATAGGGCCACGAACTAACATCGTATACCCTCCGGCAATGGTAACCCGAGAGCTTGTCCCCTGGCCTCCGCTGCCCACGTTGGACCTGGTGCAATGCGGAACCTCAAACTCAATCCATCATGCAAGCTCTCGATTCCACCATTTCAGGCTCACAGGCAATGCCTGGTTGGTGTCGCCCAGTGTTGGGAGGGCTCTACACCATGCTGAACAAAAGACAGCTTGGGACCAGCAGGGTCTTGATTGAAGCTTGCGCAGTTTGACCGAGCGGCCAAAGCAACCTTCCAAACATCTCTTTTGCTCCCATGTCATGCTTCTACACCCTGGGTGGAATCGCTGGCTCTGGCCGGGTCCCTGGTCCCTGCGGACTCGGGCTCGCGTTCCACGCTTTTTTTTTTTTTTCCTTCTGCTCTTCTCCCCCTCTGTTTCTTCAACGCTCAAGACCTTTAATGGACCATTCTGAGATGGAGCAACTTGTCCATGTGACAGGAGGCCCCTCTTGAAACTAAATGGGGAATCGGGGAGAGCCACAACTTTGTCTCCATCTGCAAAGTTCTAGTCAATCACCCGGCCAGTTCAGCCCAGCTTCCTATCCACCTTCCTCCACCGAAGCGGGTGTGGCTCAACGGTGCCCACTTCAATCTTGAGGTTCGGAGAGACCACGGCGCGGGGAAACTTCGCTCTGGGTTTTCGGGTTCCGCGAGGATGCGTCTTATGAAGAAATTCTACAAGAACCCATGTCTACCATCTATAAGCCCTATCATCATTCCGACTATCGCCCACTCTCACGGTCATCTTTAGAAGCATGTGCTTCCTGCAGCAGTCCCAAAAGAGCGACTCGCCAGAAGATGTTCAGGCAAGCCGTATCCTCGTCTACCCCAACAAGGCGGAGACGGCGAGGGCTGGACAGCCTAGAGCACCGAGAGGTCCGAATCAGAACCAGGACGCGTATTGCTACAAGTCTGGGTTATTATGCAGCGCACCTGGGGGCCTGTACTGGTGTATCGACTCATCATTACCTCCACGAATTCTTTGAGGGCCTCGGGAAATGGTTGAGGAGCGACATTGGCCCCCTGTTTCCTGCTTACCATTCTTCACGATGCAGCCACGAACGGAGCGCGATATTGCTGAGCCTTGGTCCATGGAGTTATTAATCCACACATTCACAACAGTGCCATCCGTGTTGGGCAATATGCCATTGCCAAGGGTCGACGCACTCGCCGGCCTGTTACATGCAACGCCGATCGGCAACTAGTACGGCAATATAAGCTCGGCTGCGAGTCTCTCCTATCGCTAACCGTTTTGCTTGTCAATGTTTGGGTTGGGCACCAGAACCAGATATCACCAAGTAAGAAATGCCTCAACAGCGGCCGCCCAGCCGAAGCGGCTGTGACTCTGATAGTTGTAGCGGCCCAATCAACCTCAGGGCAAAGGAAACGGTTTCGAACAAGAAGCCTTCCCTCCAGTCAAACCTTTCATGTCAACCTCGTGGCATCCCACAACACAATCCACAGGGGAAATCCACAGCTTGATTCACTTCAACTCCATATCGATGTCCCATCCTTCCCCACACAATCAGACCCCAGTCCAAACGACATGTTCCCCTCACATCAACCGCAGCCGCGCTGCACCCCATTTCTGTTCTGTTCATTCGATCTAAACTTCTCAAATCTTCCTCGACACCCTCATGAACATCATATCGCCGACCACTTCGATAGCACGTGCCGGTATATCCCGATGGTGCAGTGAACACTCAGTCCTTGATTGTTCTATAGGCTGAATGTAAGACTGCAGAGAATCATCCATCGGCGCCCAGCGCGCGTCAGAGTCAACTTGATCGAACAAGGCGCCGCTGAGGTGACTGACAATAGCTAGTCCATTGCCCGACGGTCCGCCGCATTATGCCTCTCCTCTCCAGGCGCCAATCGCAAAGCAGTCGCTTGGCATATGCCCCCTTGTCTAGACACGGAAAAAGAAACATCATATATGATAGAATTTCCCCGCCCATCTTGTTCGAAGCCACCATCCCAGGGCCTGGGCACGAAGTACACCTCAGCAAGATCTTGGTCACTCCGTGTCGAGCTGGCCCAACAAGGAACATTTGAATCCCTCCTCCATGTCCTAGGATCGCCCGTCTGGCACTCTGCCTGGATACTGAAATCGTTCAGAGGGCAAGATGAGAGTTCTTCGAGGTCCAAACACTAGCGATGCACCGCTTAGCGCTCGGCCGGTCAGGCAAAGCATCAGACGCCCCGGCTCGACTCGACGACGGCGCTGCCCGGCCTTACTCGATACTTTTACTAGGGGCGGCCCGGCCCTGTAGTTCCGCCATAGTACTGGGTAAGGTAGTCACGAAATAGTGTGCACTTCCATGCACCGCCGACGGGATGCCATCATGCTCATGCCAGAACGAACCGATGGGACAACGCCGATGCACATCCCATCAGCACACCAGCGGCACGGGATTTCTAGCCCAATCTGGATTTCAGATGGTCGCCTTTGCCCATGATGCGGAGAAGGGCGTAAGGCAGCACATGTTCTTACTATAAAATTAGTACATGATAAGCTGTTGTTGGGGAAGAGGGGCGGGCCAAAGATGGAACGATCTGGTTTGACGGACTAATGCTAAGGATCCATTGCAGAGATGCAAACGCATGCAGGCCGCGACGACATCCAGCAGAGCATTCTTGCTCTAGGAGGGATCTTCGGCTCGCCTGCTTTCGCTGTAGTTCTCGTTCAGCCTCCTTCTGTCTACACAGGTATTTACGTGCTTGCTGATTGGTGCCATGGGATACGATTCATGGAGACTACCGTATGCAGGGCATCCAATGCCATGGCTCGTTCAACCGCGGTAACGCATGGCGAATAGCACCTCTGTCCCTATTCCTTACTTCGGAATTGACAGCTTCTGAAAGGAAATCGGGATGGAACATCAAGTGATTGCTATCCTTGCGGTTGAGTTACGGTGGTTTAATTCCCGGCAACGCACTACCTACATGTAGATCAGTGTGTGATCATTGGTAATGCCTGTGCTGCATGCAAATGCCAATCTCGTGTTGCTCAACATTGGACGACAATGACACACCAGTTACACAATACGTCTAAAGATCACGCATAGCAAGAACTGGCTTTGCTGTGTCCCTCAATCCTGTGAAGTCACCTTACTGTAGACTTGACATGTATCCGTGGTAAGACCTCGGCTAAGGAGGAACACCTGATCTGATATCCCGGCTTGTTCGGCTGTCTACCATGGCCGCGTCTTGTTTCTCCCCGCTTCCTTTGTCCCGATTCCCGATTTGATCCCGCGATAGTGCTCCGATTCCAGGCTCCCGTTAGTCCGCGAGTGGGGCCGATGACATTATGTCCGAGTAGACGAAGTGAGACCCAGTTCAATCGAGGGCGAAGCTATTCGGGAGAGAGAGTAGATTTGGAGACTAGCTGAGACTTTTCAATAAGTCTAAATTCATTAAACGCCACTTCATCAGTGGTCGTAACTATGTATGTCATAGCCTCCCTCTAACGAGACGCTCCCCAGCCTAATGGTTTACAGCACGAGATTCTGATGCCAAGATGGAGATGCTTTACTCTATCCTCAGGTACGTGCCTTAGTTCAAGTTGAAGAGAAGAAGACGGAGGCTATCCATCATACTCAAGATCAGAATGCAACAACTTTGATGCTAGTAAAAGTTCTGTATAAGTACGATGGTAAATCAGATGCAGTGCCCTCATGTGCTTAGCAATAGCTGGCAGTCGCTCAAAAACACCACCTACGCCCTGCCTGTCCATCAAAGAGTCACACGATGGAAAATCATTCAGCATCTAACAATTGACCAAAAAGGAAAGAGCAAAAAAAGAGTTCACCACCGGTGTGGCTACATCTCTTGGTGCTCATGCTGGGATTCGAACTCGGGGACTCGTATGCGTTAAGCCTGTCGTCGAGTAGGCTGGTAGGCGATTTTGATTGTTGACCATGAACCACTCCACCACCCAGCCAGTTTGACCTGACCCGTCGACCTAGACGGGCGCCTGCTGGCTGGTGACGGGGATGGAATTGAGGGGGGGTATATATCTTAGAACAGGAACACACCAGGCAGCAACGGAATACTCATGTTCAGATTCGGAATACCCCTCATCCTACATCTATCTCAAGACTTCAATGACGCTATGCACAGCAGACTTCAACCTCCAAATCCTGACAACATGCAACCCAGCCGAGTTAATCAGCTCCCTCCACTGGTCCTCCGTCCGCTCTTGACCGGCAACCATAGCCATCATCTGGATGTCGAAGGCGGTTGTCTGCGGGTGTGCTAGAGCCGTTTCGAAGATGTTGTCGTGAATGAGTAACCTGCTGAAGCCGGGCGTCATTGCTTCCTTTTGCATTTCTAGGATCTTGCGGGCTGGGGCGTCAGACCAGTCGTGGAGGATGGAGTGCATTAGGTATGCTTTTGCTCCTGTTGCGTCTGTGAATGGCGAGTTCTGGATTACAGACCGAGGTAATTCAACTCACCTTTTATCGGCTGTGCTGTAAAGAAGTCATATGGAACCTTGTTGACTCCCTCCGGCAAGACAGCTTGCTCTACCACAGATTCTAGATCCTCGAGATACAACCGAGAGGCTGTCTCTGGGTAGATGGAGTGGAGCTTGAGAACATCGTGTCCGGTACTCCCGCCAATATCCACAAGCAACGGCACCTGAGGATCATCTCCTTCTGTCAGTGTTTCAGCAGGGAATAATTCTGTCCACGGAGGATGGAGTCCGGAAATGGTCTGCTGAATGACGTTGAACTGCTCTTGCTGTTTGGGATGGGCTTGGTAGTAGGACCACAGATTGCCGTCCCACCTCTGCGCGTATTGGAAGACGGTGTTGGAGGAGTCTTGCGGGTTGATGTAGTTCGTTTTTGAAAAGTATTCTGGCATCTTGGCGTACATTGGGAGGATTGTGTCGTTGCTTGAAAGTGTTAGCCCAGGGATGTTCTTCTAGAAGACGATGGAGGATGGTTCCTACAAGCTGTGGATTAGACTGTCGAATATCGGTGCTGTGATGGCGACCCCAAATGATGTTGGCCTGAAGACCCCTACCGAGGTTTCCTCCAGCAGATGATTAGATGCCATTAGACGGAGGAACCGATCTACATCGTAAGACATAGGCAACCTTACGAGATGAAAGAAAGACTTACAGAGTAGCGCAGGATCACAAGTGCCTCCAAGAAGCTCAGCGAGCTGGCAACTCGTCATCTGCTCGCCGTTCCTAGCTTGCCATTTCTCAAAGAGTTGCAAGTCCTTCAGGATCTTCAGAGTTGCGCCAAGGGCCGGCTACGTTTGTGTAAGAATTATTGCAGCGAGCTCATGAAAACGTTGGTTGACGATGAAGTCTTTCTCTTACCTGTGTCATGCAGATTCTCACTAACGTCTCCCATGGAGACTCCAAGCGCGTCATTAGAGCGTATGTTCCGAGGAGTACTTGCATGCGTTCATCTTCGCTTCCGAAAGAGGATGATGTTACGTCTTGGATGCGTCCTAGAAACGAGGCTGCCGTGAGCTTCGTCCTACTCCCATCCTCCGATGCCCCTTCTTTCTCATCTTTGCTGTTCATCGCGTAGTTAGAGTCTTTACTTATTTGGCCAAGGTGGTCTACCTCTTGGGGTCATTGGTTAATATTTCAATCACAAGCAACTACTTTCTCCTGGCTGAGGCTTCTGGTATTGCAAGGGCCTATTTCAAGGCAGCCGGTGGCCGGCGGTCACTCGTTTTAACGCTGTGCAGATCAAACAAGTCTGCGGAGGGGGGTTCTTCCATTGAGTCTTGGCCATCCGGGGTGATGCTGGATGCAATGACCCGTGCTCTGTGCAAAGCAAAGAGCAGAGCTGTGCCACTATTCTGGGAAAGTAGTTTGGCTTTTGACAAACGCTTACGGAACGAACAACTGGTCTAGGAGTAAAGTTTATCTCGCAGAGTTTATGTCAGATTGAGGCGAAAATGCAATCCTAAACGGCACACGCCGCCTGTTTCGTGCTGCATGGTTCAATACGTCCAGCAATTTAAGCCGAGGCGGAGCACGTCAGAAAATTCATAGACAGCTTGGGAACAAATGGGGTATATTCTCTTTTGTGTATCCGTATTCTAGTTGCCAAAAACCCATCCATCATATGCGCAAGACCACGCATTGCAATAATTGCCTAACTTTGCGCAACGAAGACGCGCAAAAACTTGCTCCCTCAGTGACACCACAACCTCACAGCCTTATCCTTGCCGCCACTGCCCACGCGCTGGCCGTCCCTAGGACTCCAGTCGACAGCATACACCTCATCCTGATGCCCCGGAAGGTCTACGGCCAGCTTGTGCGTCGCCATAGACCAAACCTTGAGCGTGGTATCCTTGGACGCCGTCACAAGCAGTCGGGAGTCGGCAGAGAAGGCGCACTGATACACGGGTGCGACGTGTCCGCGCAACGTGTTGATGAACTTGCCGTCTCTCGCGCTCCAGAGCTTGGTATGGTTGTCCCAACCCGCGCTGGCGATGAGGGTGCCGTCCGGGGAGAAGGTGACGTGGTTGACCTGCTTCTGGTGACCCAGCATGCGCGCCACGGGCTTGGTGCCTTGTGACGGGTCCCAAAGGTACATTGTGAAGTCGTCGCTGGCCGAGACGATGCGCTCAGCTACCTTGCCCTGGATCTTGGCGGCCTTCTCGAAGCGTTCCTTAGCCTTGGCGCGGCGAGCCTCCTCCGTCTCTGGTGTGGGAGTGTGGTCGAAGAAGCCCGTTCTCAGGGCAAAGTCGGAGGATAGAGCGAGGTGGTTCACCCAATGGGCGTGAGAGGACAGCGTGTGCACGAGAGTGCCCTTGACCGAGTCCCAGACCTTGACCGTCTTGTCGTGGCTGCCCGTGTACACGAGCCCAGTACCACCCCATTTCACACAGCTGACGCTGCTCTTGTGGCCCGACAGAACGTGCTCTGTCCGCCCCGTGTTGACGACCCAGATGCGCACCGTCGCGTCCTTGCTGGCGGATGCCAGGCGGGGAGTGCCGTCGCGCCAGAGGTGGTAGGGTTCCCAGGCGATTCCAGTGACCCATTTTGCGTGGCCAGTCAGGGGCTGGCCGACAGCGACGCCTTTATCCGGATCCCAGAGGCGGACCGTCTTGTCCATGCTGCCCGTTGCGAGGCGGCGGCCGTCGGCGGACCACGCCACGCAGAGCACCCAGCCGGAGTGGCCCGAGAGTGTGAACTTCGGGGTGCCTGTCTCGGTATCCCATATGCGCGCTGTCTTGTCGCCACCGCCCGTTGCTAACCTCTTGCTAGTCTCGGGGGAGAACTGGGCTGAGAGGATGGCTTCGCCGTGACCTGGGATGCGGTGGGCCATACGAGTGACGGCTTGCACCTTGAATACAGCCTGGGGCTCGGCACTAAGAGTGACTGTTGTCTCGAAGGGATTTGCGACGCCATGGCTGCGGAGGAGCTCGAGGAGGTTGGTGGGGTATTGGTCGACGATGATGTCTGTGTCAGGGATGTGGATTCGGAACTTGTACGGGAGGAAGTCTTCTCTATCCTGTCTTGGGGGTTAGATAATGCCTGTATATGGTATTGTCAATGGGAAGGACATGGCTGACCTTTCCTTGCAAGGTGTTGAGAAGGAGAGTCAAGTTCTTCTCAGAAGCGTCGGCGAGGGGCACTTCGATCACCTCGGCCAGCTGCTGTCCGTCGCCGTCAACGAAGCGGGCCTTGAAGGAGCCCTCAAGGCCCGGGGCCATTGCTGTGACATCTTGCTGGGTCTGGGTCTTCTCGAGCGTCTCGCGCTTTTGACGCTTCGAGGGCGGGGGGAGGACCGTCGCCATGGTTGTTGCGTCGGTTGACCGCCTGCTCGAAAAATTGGCCTTTTTTTGGTCTTTGAAATTGTCAGAAATATTTCGACTACGGCGATGCGGGATGGTGGGGCAGAAATTTTGATGTGCAGACGGGACGGTGGACCAGAGACCATCGGTCAAAAATTGTCCGTGGTTGCGACGCCCCCACTAACAACGGCCTAAAAAAATGTCATCGCTAGCATTTGCAAGTGGAGAAACAAAGTGTTGTCTGTTAGTGCGGGCATTGATAAGATAAAAATGACCCCCAGTTCAGACGATGAACAAACTCCAAGAGCCATCCTAGCAGCTCTCTCCCGGAACTGTGCTATTTCAGCGAGAAGAAAACTAAGTATGTCCGGGCCAGCTTGCTGCGCTGGTATCCTTATAAACGCCATGCCCCAGTTCCTCCGTCCGGTAGGGTATGTCGTAACCCTCTTACACATTACACACACTGAGCCCTTCTCAAACTCATCATACACACTCCCTCCTCATCTTCTCCCAACGACCAACGGTAGGAACGGCGACTATCTTCCCATGTGAAGGCTGGGGTCGAGGGTCTGGTCCATGGCTGTCTTCTTCGGCCGGCCACGTCTCTTTGGGCCCGTGGCCGGCGAGGCACCTGCCGCTCCCTTTGACATTGCATTATTCGTAGGAGTCGCAGTGTACTGATGGAACACTTGCGGCTGACCTTGAGCCGACTGCAAGCCGAATTGGGGCACAGGAATGGGCGTCTGTTGGACAGCGTTCTGCTGTTGGAAGGTGTTATTAAGGTGCTGCCCGCGCATCTGCATCGCCCTCTGGTTGCGCTCCTCAATTTCAGCTTGCCGGTCTCTATACTGCGCGTGCTCATCGTGGGTTGTCTGCTCAAACGGGTGCTTGGGCATACCAGCCATGCCATCCCGGGACATCTGATTCATCTGCTGCTGAACCCGATTATGGTTATGGCCGTGATTGTGGCCAAGACTATGATTCTGTACTTGTTGCTGCTGGTGCTGTGGGGGATGTTGTTGATATTGTTGATGCTGCACTTGCTGATGCTGCTGCTGCTGCTGCTGTTGCTGCGGTTGAGGGGGTTGCTGTTGTTGGTGCTGTTGGTGTTGTTGCTGTTGCTGCGGGGGTGGTTGCGATAGTTGTTGTTGTTGTTGTTGTTGTTGCTGTGGTGCCTGCTGCTGCTGCTGCGGCTGTTGTGTACTTTGCGATTTGCGTCGACTTTCTTCAATCTCTTGATGCTTCTTCTCCTGCCTAGCCTGCCTTTCTTGTCTCTGCATATCCTCGTTCTCGACGGCGTAAATAGCTGCGATGCGCAGTTGCATCTGGGCTAGTATACCCAGTCGTTCAGGTTTCGACATCTTACGATATTCGGACTTGAAGTTGTGAAAGGTCTCGCCGGTAAGTCGCATCGTGTTGGGAGCAGCTCCCACCATGAGAAGGAGGGCGGCTGTCGTAGGATCTGGCGTCGGACCAGAGCTCTGCACTTCTGGGGCTATGAGGGTCAGCATTGAACCACGGACGGCAACGGCAAGGGAGACAAACCAATTGATACGTCCTGAACAACGTCGGCATCTCCTTCCGCATCAGCATCCTCCTCATCGGTCGGCGGGTCAGGCGTGCGCGCCTCATGGTTATGTTCGCTGCATATGATGGTCAAGATCCATTTCCCCAGCGTCTTACGGTTGACGGCTTTGGCCTTCCAAGGGCAATTGGTCTTCTTGGTGGATGTCTTCAGCTGCGTCGCTGTGCATTTGTAAGGCTGGCCACCACGATCGCAGACGAGATCACATCTGACGACCTCGCTCCCTTTCTCGTAGGTCCCGCCGACCTTGTTTCGATGGGTACGTGACTTGACGACCTTGTACCCATCTTTTTGCATGCGCGTCTTCAGCGCCGCGAAGAGCTCGTCGAATGAGGCATACTCCTCGGTGCCGTCGCTACGGTCGCGGGCGCCCAGGATGCCAAACATGTTGACGGCGGGGCGGGGCGACTAAACACCAATGTCGCGATGGCTTCAAAAGCCTGGTCCCGGATCCGTGTCGGTCGAGATGGGCAGTTCGAGTCGTGGTGTCGCGGCGCGACGCGGTTCGGCTTCCTGTGCGGATTGGTTTTCCAAGCCTGTCGCAAACTCTTCCTGACGTGTCGGGGCCGTGGGGATGACGACTTGACTCCACCGGTCGACATCGCATTACTTTAGTGGCTGTGCATCCGATGATGGTGTGGCTGGTGCTTGTGGCCCCACTCTTGGCTCGGCCGGGACAACCCCGGCTCGTCCGTGTAAGTCAGGCAGGAGCTGTCGATTGTTGCTGCGATCTTGGTATGAGGTCCTTCGATTCTTCTCAACGACTTGCCGTCTATTTCTTTCGGTCAGATAAAGCTCCAATCTGTTCTGCCTAAATTTGAGCCTCACCTCCCAAGACTGTAGTCAACCAGACATATTCTGATTCCTGAACTGCGAGATCGCCAGCATCGCGGCTGGTGTTGTCCATATAGCCACAAGATGAATCCTCGATACTTGCGGCCCTCGAGGCCTTCGACCGGTTACATGACCACTCCTTCTCAGACACCAGCACCATACGGGAGGGCGTCTCCTTACTTCTCCCAGACAACTTCAAGAACGGGCACAAGCTCAGCAGATCCGAGAATAGGAGGCTCCTCCACGGCAACGCCGACACCCTCTTCAGCGGAAGACCCTGTCTCTAGTTCTTACTACACCTCAAGCTACGACTACGGTAACGGTCCTAGTGATACTCTATCAAGATCACGTACGACCCGGCCGAGCACTTCCCATACTAGTCGCATGTCGCGAACCCCTTTTCTGCCCAACAGCGCTAAACACACCATAGTGTGCGCCCTGAGCGAGGCTCGCGGGATAACCCCTGCTGTTGGAATTGTATTCTTCAATGTTGATACCGGAGAGGCCATTCTTAGTCAGATCTCCGACAACAGGTTCTTCGTTCGCACTCTCCACAAACTTCAGATCATGGAGCCAACTCATCTCCTAATTGTCAGCTCGTGCTGCCCCCCGAATCCCAAGTCGAGGCTTTACAGCCATATCGAGGAACATATGCCAGATGCAAAGATCACGTCTCTTGATAGAAAGTACTGGTCAGAGATGGATGGGCTCAATCGTATTCAAACCTTTGCGTTCCGAGAAGACGCAGAAGCCGTGAAAGTTGCTATCGAAGGCAGCTTCTATGCGACTTGCTCATTTGCCGCGGTAGGAACATTCTCAGGAATCTACGCCAGCATGATCACTGACTTTCCCTAAAGGCTATGAGTTTCTTGGAGACCGAGTTCTCCGTGCGAGTTGTCTCACACTCTCTTCGCATTCGCTACCAGCCCTCGGAGGATACCATGATGATTGACGTATCTGCCATCATGTCTCTCGAGATCCTTCAAAATCGACGCCACGCGACGTCTAACGACAGCCTTTACGGTGTTCTCAAGCATACACTGACACCCATGGGCGGTCGGGTACTTCGAAGTAATTTACTGCAGCCGTCTACCCTCAAAGAGTCATACCTTGAGCCAAGATATGATGCCTTGGAGGAACTTCTTGCAAATCAAGACATGTTTGCAGAGGTTCGAACAGGTTTGATTATATCATCTGCTCGTAATCGGCGACTTGCTGATATTGTGCAGCTTTGAAGGCTTTTCCTGATGTCGAGAGCATGCTGACCAAGGTACCGAACTATAATGACGCCTGGCCTCTCCCGGACCTTGCTGACTGGGATAGCTTGTCATCATCCCTAATAAACCGTCCGTCGAAGCGTCAGAAAGAGCAATCAATCATATTCTTGTGGTAAAGACCTTTATAGATGCCGTTCCACCAGTGTTCCAGGCGCTAGGCCCTGCCACGTGCCCCCTTCTCGCCAAGATCAGGGATCTCTGCCGGCCAGAGTTGACTGCAGCTGTCAGAGAGCTTGTGTACCAGAACATCCATGAGGATGTCCACTACGTCAAAGGCGCTCTGGATCTACGAAATCAAAGGACGTTTGCGGTCAAAGCAAGTGACTTCTGGCCAATGTTGCTGAAGATTGGCTAACAATGCAGCAGCCTGGAATCAACGGGCTTCTCGATGTTGCCAGACAAGCCTACAAGGAAAACACCGATGACGTCCATAAACATGTCGAAGAGCTAAATCGTAATTGAGCTGAGTCTCCACCACCATCCACTCCTCCCTCCTAACGAAGATTGTAGGCGAGCATAGAATCGAAGCTATCCTACGGTTCGACAACGGGCGCAAGTACAGCCTTCGAATGCGAGCAGTGGATTTCGAGGACCGGGCTGTACCTGCGGTGCTTGTCAACCAGACGATGAAGGGTCGGTACATCGAGTGTCTCACAATGCATCTCAAGAAACTGAACCAGAGAATCACCGACTCCGTCGCCGAAGTAGTCATGCTGAGTGACAAGGTTATACAGGACCTCATCGACAGCATCCGAACCCAATTACAGCCCCTCTACCGCGTCTGCGATTCAATCGCACTACTCGACATGATTGCGTCATTTGCACAGGCAAGTTCGACGTACGATTGGAGGAGACCGGAAATATCAGATACTCTGGCGCTGAAAGCTGCTAGACACCCCATCATGGACAAGGTTCGGCCCAAGCACTGCTTCCCTTATTTCATGCTGATGAAAAACAGACTCTGAAGGGTGGCTTTGTACCGAATGATTATTACGCTGCCGAGGAGCACCGTTTCCAGATTGTGACCGGCTGCAACATGAGTGGGAAAAGCACTTACATCAAGAGTGTCTCTCTGCTCCAGATCATGGCACAAATAGGCTGCTTCGTGCCTGTTGAATACGCCAGTTTTCCCATTGTCCACAACATCTTCGCTCGGGTGACTACCGACGACAACATTGAGTCCAACATGTCAAGTTTCTCGCTTGAGATGAGAGAAATGGCTTTTATCCTTAGGTAAGTGCTACTTAAGCAGAAGAGTTTAGTGTGCTGACATGCCTACTTCAAGCAATGTCACCCACAAAAGCATCGTCATCATTGATGAGCTAGGTCGAGCCACAAGCACCCGAGATGGACTTGCTATCGCGATCGCCATAGCTGAAGCCCTTATACAGAGCCGTGCCATTGTATGGTTTGCAACTCACTTCACAGAGCTTGGTAGGTCCCCTAACATAGTTCCCTAACTTAGCCCTAGGTGGACGTGATCGGGGGTTGACTCAAAATGCCTTAGCCGACATCCTAGCCGATCGCCCCGGAGTACTGAACCTTCGTCTTGTCACGCAAGTTTCGACAATGGACAATAACGTACCCAAATTGACCATGATGTACAAAGTTGAGTCGGGAAAGACGGAGGAGTTGCGATACGGCATCACACTTGCAAAGGCAATGGCATTTCCCAAACGGTTTCTAGAAGTTGCCGAGGAAGTCGCCATGTCGCTACATCAACGAAGGGAACAGAATAAGCAATCTTCTCAAGCGAGAAAGATGCTCAACCGACGCAAGCTAATACTCAATCTTCACGAACAGCTCAAACAGGTGAGGAACTCGGAGATGGATGATTCGTCGATGAGAAGCTACTTAATACGTCTTCGAAAAGAATTCGTCTTGCGAATGGATGCCATCGAGAATGGTGGCAATCAAAGCAGCAGCACCGCTAGTGAGGCTTTAGGAGACGAGGAAGACGGGGAGTATGGGGAGTTCGATGACGAAGACGTCATTGGCGCTGTTGATGCCGAGTCACTTTGGAGCAGCTGAGTGGAATAATTGTGGGAAGGTGATCTGAAGATGACTTTTTGGAGCAATGTGGTGCCTCCATTGCTAGGTTGTGTTTTAGGTATGGACTTGGCCACCTACCTGGCTGTTGTTAATGAGATAGACATATACCGTAGTTCACTTCTCTTAACAGGAACGCACAAGATAAAGTAAGAGGACTGCTTTGCTCAGTGATAAATCCCAGTGCCTCATGGAAGCTTGAGCTTTTGCCATACTCTGCCCAAGGCTGCGTACGCAGAGCCATGAGGACAAACCGCCTCCCATTGCTCTTCAGATGGATATTCGGAGCTTCTTATGCATAGAAGGGGCAAGTTACGTTATTCCAGTGCTCTTGGATTGAGGCCATTCTCAATTTTCTACGGGTTGAGTCTGGCTTGAATTAGGCAGGAAGCAATCGCCGCTCCTTCCATCCGGGGGTTAGGGGGTTTACCACACAAACGGAAGGCATAAACCACCCTCTAGCCTTGCATCTTTCCCTCGCTGCAACCTCCACGGTACCTTTAATCCCCAATCCACCCGCCTCGCCGCGTCTGTTCTGGTACAGCGTTCTTCTTCCATCACTCGAATTCACACTCTGCATTGTGGACTTGCCTTTACATATTCCATTCATTCATCATCTCTGACCTCAACTGTCTTGTGCATCGTACCGCACACCGGCGGCCTTTTGCGCGCTATGATCATTCTGCCTTGCGAAGGTGCCGAAGAGGCCATGGAGGGGTCCAACCTCCCATCGTGAGTCCACCCTGAATCTCCATTTCTGTCTACCTTGCTGACATTTTATAGCCTTTGGGAGACGAAGAAGGGCGCCGATATTCTTCTCATCATGGGTGACAGCAAATGGGAGCTTCACGACAAGGTGGTACGCGGTAGAAGCGGCCTGATCGACCACATCCTTGGGATGGTTCAGATGGTAAGCTCCTCATGTAGCATATCATCTCGCGAGGTCAAGCACGACATCTGAAGTTGCATTGACTGCTAACGGACGTCTTCAGAAAGAAGGATTGAGAAAGATTCCACTGAAGGAGCGCATGTTCCCGTACTCAGCTCTGAACACAGTCTTGAAGTACTTCTACTTTGGAGGTGAGCGATGCCTTCGGCTGTGGGAAGGTGGAGTGTGCTGACCATTAGCAGAAAGCCTGATCACAGAAAAGTCTGAAGTGATAGACCTCCTCTCCTTGTACGAGGTGTCCGCGACACTCGACATTCTCCCGTTGCAAGAGAGGATTGCTTTCCAGACAGGCAACTTGCTTGGCGAGATCCTGTCCAGTGGCACTGACAGAATGGGAGATTTCTACATTGTCGTCGAGGTCATCATTGCCGAGCAGGACAGCTCGTGGGTGTTTATGCACGAGGAGATGCAACGAGCACTCAGCCCCTATTTCCTCAAGCTTCTGCAACAAGACACCTTCGTGGACCTCATCAAACAGAATCCAGCATTCTGTTTGCAGGTTCTTTTCACCGCTATTGATCGCATCGAGATACTCGAAGACGCTGCAAAGGAGGCAACGAGTGTGAAGGGTGTGAGTGACGCGGGCACCCACGCTGTGATCGAACATGGTAGTGACATTTCGAGACGTTATGGTAGGTACTTGGCCGTGGGGCACCAGCTCTGCCTTCACTGACACAAAGAAGTCGAAGCAGAAACACAATCAGACATTCCGCTGCCGCACACTCCGAAGAAATCCATCCATCCGACCACAGGCAATGATGATCAGCTCCCATGCTCTGTCGATGAGACGACTCCTCGGCCCAGAGAGCTCGAATCCATGGTGAAATTGGGCACGGATTTCATCAGTCGACTGGATGAAGCCAAAATCTCTTCGCAGTCCATCCCTGGATTGGCGAACAAGTCTGGAGCGGCAGAGAATCCCAATTTCACCTCCAAAGATGCCAGAGGTAAGTACTTTTCCTGCCATTCGGCGAGTTCTGGTTCCATTTTGGAAACACTTCGGGTTATTTTTCATACGTTTCACAAGCTGATTGCGCGATAGTGAGCCAAATTCCGCAAGACTTTGAGTTCAACTTTGAGGCGAAGAGCTCCGAGACCAAGAGTATGTCGACGAGTATGAACCAGAGCCAAGTACCCAGTCTTGCGAAGATGCCGAGAGTGGTCACTGCAAATGGGGCTGCTCCGAATGTCCGCCCTCAATCATCATCATCATCACATGCATCTACTCACTGGGAGTCTTGCAGCGAGGGCGGTGAAGGAGGTGTCCCAGTCACCGAGATGAAAGAATCAATCGCTAAGTCTGCCTCTGTCGAGCCTTTATCGTACATTGGTGCAGCGCCGGAGTCTCATTTCCAAGATGAGAAGACACAACCGACCTCCGGAAAGGAGAAAGGCATAAGATTGGGGAGCCCGTCTTTGAATTCTTCCAGCAATATTGAGGGAGACCTACCAATTTCCACATCCCAAGGCTCCAGTGCCCGTCAGACCAAGCAGATTGCTGTTCCCATCATCTTTGAGCGGTCCAGTCCCTCATACGCCTTCAACAGCGACAGCCTTCCTCAAGGCTTCCAGTTTTCTGGTGGACCGCAGCGAGAGCTATCCAACGCCTCTAGCAGTAAAGCTACTCCTAGACACGTTCGGGGAGGAAAGACAGTTGTTACGGGAGTAGTCGAGAGAGAGCAAAGAGAATACGTGTTGAGCGGGTCTGGTGTCTCACAAACCAAGGGGACAACTGCTCCCGCCGTTCCCGAGCGATCAAGTCGCTCATGCGCCTTCAACAGCGAAAGCCTACCACGAGGCTTCCAATTCTCTGGGGATGCCCATGAAGAGCAATCCAAAGAGCCGAGTGTCAAGGCATCAAGCAGTAGGGCACCCGGCACCAAAGCCTCTACCAGCTGCGCTCAGCAGAATACGTCTTCGTCTTCCCACACCAGAGTGAAGCCGAGCCCTTGGAAAGCCGACAAAGCAACGGCGAAGCAGATAAGAAAAGGCCGGCTGATGGTCGAGCCTCCTGGTGAGTCGCCAAAGCCGTTCAATTTTTGGTGGTGTGTGGTTCTGCCTTGCCACTGGCTGCTCTGTTATCCGAAGGCCTTCTTCTCACCGTCACCACAGAAACCTCCTCCAGCTCACGAAGAAACTTCAGTCTCGAAGGGGACAATTTGGAGAAATGCTGCAAACCTTCTTGAAGTTGACAGATCTCCCAAAGCATCTCAGGGAACTCAGTGACGCAGCGTCATGCGATTTCTCGGCTGTGACTCAGTGTCTCAAAATGCTGTATGGGTATTTGATGAGCTAGAGCAATGCTAGGAAAGAATGCTTTCGAGGACAGAGGCACCCAACACTTGTTTATCGGTACAAGGTATGGACCCCCTACAGAACGTCGCAGAGTATGACTGACATCACCTCAGTACTGAAGTTTTCCACCGAAGAAACATACCCTTGTGGATCATGTACCTCTGGACATGACGGACATGAGAGTCTACATGTATTGAAGTCTCAGAGGGCATGGTATTGGAGACAGCAGGTGAAATGTAGTAGCAGCCGCATACAGGCCACCAAATGTCGGGGTAGTCTCGCAGATAGATCAAGGCCACGAAGACCGAATGCAATTCACTGTCTTACAATTGAGCCTTCTCCGTCCGGTTGCCCTGCTCATCAAACCAGATCTTGGTACCCTTGATCATAGACTCCTGCAACGCCGCACCAATCTTGACAGCAGCCACCGCTGAAGTCAACTTGATCGGCACAGGCTTATCCTCTAACACACTCTCGGTAAACTCGATCGCCTCGGTTGTGAAAGCAGCCCTAAACCGATCCCAGTACGTTTGCGGCAGCTCTTGCCGGATGCCTCCCGGCGTGTAAATCTTTACATGGTTCTCCGCCGGCAATAGGTTAACCGATAACTTGCCCTTGGTACCAATAATTTCTGTAGAGTCCTCCTGGCCCGCGGCCATCATGCGCGAGGCATACAGATACGCGATCCGCCCGTCGTAAAACTCGACCGTGCCAACAGCGTTGTCGCGGTCATTATGCTTCCGCAGGTCCGGCTCGACAGCCGTGATACCGACGGCGTGGACGGACTTGACCTTGGTGGTCTCCTCGTCAAAGAACCAGAGCGCGAGGTCAATGTCGTGGATGCTGCAGTCGACAAAGATGCCGCCCGAGAACTGGGCGTAGGCGACGAAGAAGCCTGAGGGATCGAAGACGTCACACGTCTGGCTGCGGAGGATGGCGGGGCGGCCGATGAGGCCTTGTTGCATCTTTGCGTGGGCGTCGCGGTAGGAGGCGTCGAAGCGGCGGGAGAAGCCGCACATCACTTTGAGATCTGGACGTTTTGCGGCTGCGTCGACGACAGTTTGTGACTGTGACCATATTGTTAGTTACACCGCATATCGTCATTGTCAAATGATCCTGAGTGAGGAACTTACAACTTCAACAGTGGTGCCCAACGGCTTCTCACACAAGACGTGCTTGCCCTTCTCAATGGCCTTATTGGCCTGCTCGGCGTGGACAGAGGTCGCGGAAGCCACGCAGATTGCCTCCAAGTCCTTGTGGGCGAGCATGTCGTCGTAGGACTCGTAAACGGTGACGCCGTGGGGGGCAAGGTTCTCGGCGGCCCATTGGCGCTCGCCGGCGTCGGGGGAGCTGACGGCCACGAGGGTCGCGCGGGGCACATTTTGGTGGAAGTTGAGGGCGTGGCGCTTGCCCATGCGGCCGAGGCCTGCGACGCCTACTTGGAGCTTCTTGGTTGACATTTTTGCTTTTGCGGTTCTAGTGATGGTTCGTGTGATGATGTGTTGTCGGAGCTCGGTCCGGTGCTCGTGGTTTGACTTGTGATCGTGAGGAGGGTGGCGTGGGGTCTATGTCTATGTCTATCTTCTATGGTATGCGATTCGAGCGGTAGCTGGACGGTCGTAAGGATATCAAAGATGGAAGAATGTACGAATAATGGCGGTGACGAGGACGGGTGGGATGCTCCTTTTCGCGCAAATGTACAATCTGGGAGAAGTCGAAGGGTACCGAGGACGGCTTAACATAGCTCTACAAACAATCAGGGACCTCTGGTATCTTATATTCCATAGCTCTCCCGTACGGAACCTCACCGTCCTCGGAGCTCTATCGGAAACCATTTCCCGACAAGAGTAAAGAGCTCCATCGCGGGGCAGCTCTGACGCTGAGGAGGATACCAAGTCATGCCAATTGACCAGTGGAAAGTGGAAGCGCATGTCAGAATCCCACTTAAGCGCGCTCAGGAGTCAAGACGCGTCGAGGAGCCCACGTGAACTTGCAGCATTGCTGAGCTGTAAGAAAGCTTTGAGGCATCTCGAGACTTGGCTTTGCAACCGGTGTAAGACAGCCCACTTTCCTTAGTCTGTCAATGAGGCAGGTGGGGGCTTGGAAATGAACAAAGAAGAGCTTCGCATTGGTTACTCAATAGGTCGGGGGAAATTACCCCGACTCTCGATCTAGATTTTGAGGCAACTTTGTCCGATGTCTAAGTCTTACGGGCAGATTACGTGAACGAGACCGAGCTCCGCGCATAAGCCCGCCACCATGCGACTAAGTATGGTACACTACGGATAAACCCCAATATCCCAAAGCCAAAGAAGAAACTAAGAAAAAACTTGTTGAATATGTTTAGGAACCGGGGTAGCACCGGTAGCCACTAAGTGTGCGTTCCAGAACTGGTCATGCCCTGCATGTGTCACAATCTCATAGGTAAAATGTAGCCCGCATTACGGATACGGGGTAATGTCCGTGTTCATTGAGTCTATCTGATCCTCCGCATTGCCCAGATCCGCTCTGTCGGGATCACCAGAATTGCTCCCCGTAGCTCTCCAGCCCTCCCCCCTTCCCCTACCCTTGGTGCCGGTTTTCTGGGGTACGGGGTAATGGGGAAGACCAGATGACCGGAAATAGAATCGTTTAGTTTCTCCCTGCAGGCTTGGGGATTTCCATACTCACGGCAGAATTGTCCGTGGTCGTTGCGTCTTGACCGTCTACAATAGTAGGCGCACGCAAAGGCAATTACCGGAATTCTAATTCCGATCTTTCCAGATGGTATGCTGTAACTCGAGACACAAAAGAATCCAATGCGGGATTGCTGCAAGATGCAGTGGGCAATTACATCGAATTGGCACCTAATCAAGCGTAGAGACATAATCTGTCATGAATCGTCCTCCCACCCCCACGCCTTCTTCAAATGCGACTGTGCCGAAGCAGTGGGCCACATGTGCTGGACATCCGTCTTCACCAAAATGTCCAATAGTGCCTTTTGCTCAGCATACTCGACGAATCTGTCCCCGCACGCGGTGACACCCATGCAGGCCGTAAACATGGCTGGTATCGTCTGCTTATTTGATAGTGCGGCGCCACATAGTTCTCGGACTTGCATACGAATGTCGTTCTAAGGATTCGATGTCAGCTAGACCTTTAGTAGCGATTATGAGAAAAAACGGAACTCCTTACATCTAGCTTTTGTCGGGCTCGAATTCGACTAGGTCCTATCTTAGGGATGCTCTCGTCGTGGCACATCAAGAGCGCGCGTGCTAAGGCTCCGTGCACATTTCCAATTACTAGGCCATGTTAGTGGGTTCGTCCACTATATACCGCTCCACGTAGAATAGCCTCAGAAAAGGGGCAATACTGACCGACGGCATGGTTAATGTAAAAGATCTGCGGAAACACCAAGCCCGAGGCAAGGTCCGGCTCAGAATATGCAATCGGCAACCAAGAAAGCGGCCTCGCGCGTAGCCAGTTGTAGTCATACTCAGCCAGCCGCTGATACTCACTCTTGCGGTTCTCCACCTCGCCAAAACAAAACTGCACCACCTCGGCGCAGTGCACGACGATGCGGTTCGCCCAGCAATCGTCATCGGCTGGCGAAAAGGAACGGTCGATGAAGAGGTGGTCGAGCTTGACTTTGATCGGCCGTTGCGTTGCAAACGCCATTGTGATTTCCTGCCGGAGCCCCACCCAGAACGAAGCCTGTCGGAGAGAGCTCGGCGGGTCGAGGGCGGATGCGTTTTGCGTGTTCATGAAGAGCTGGATGCCGAGGAGGTGGCCCTCATGGTCTGTTCCTATGAGCGGGACGTCGAGCTCTTCGAGGGTGCGGAGAAGGATTGTCGCCGCGAGCAGGTCATCGTTTGTGAGGGCCGACGAGTCGTTTGAGATTGTGGTGAGGTGTTTGAGGCATTCTTGGTGGTAGCGGTCCGAGGCGTAAGGGTCATATTGTTCGTGGAGGCTAAGGTGGCGGGAGGAGAGGGCGAAGATTGCGTTGAGGAGGGTTGGACATGTTGTTGCTCTTCGTGGGACGACGATTGCAAAGTGTCGTCTTGCGTCGCATAGGTCGAACTAAAAGGGGGTTAGAGACAGCCTCAGAGTTGGCAGGTAATACTCCTGGCGCAAAGAGTGGGTGACAACTCACCCACGTGCACATGTACTCTAAATAGTACTCCATCAACCTCACCTCATGAGGCTGCGTAAAAGGAAACACGACATCATCGTGATGCTCAAAGTTTGCCAACCCGAGAGTTGACCCAGATGGAATAGCGCTGTAAACAGATGGCAAAGTTGTTGGTGTCTGCACCTGCACCTCTCTCCAACTCGCAGCCGGCGTGGAGGCGGGTTGGCTGTAAGGGCTCGGGACTAGAAGCCGGGCATCACGATAATCTCGGTTATGTGAGTCGATGATGGGAGCCGGGGATGCGGATGCGGCGCCATCGGGTTGCCGTCGTCCTCGGCGTTGTTGTTGTTCTAGGTCCACTAACAGCGCGGATGATGATGATGATGAGCCAGGATCAGGATGTATCGCTGGCAGTGGTACCCGCTGACCCTCCACCGGTGCGAGCTGCGGCTGTAGTGCTGCCGGTGGATGGAGTTGCGGTTGCGCTTGTGGTTGCGGCGGCGGGCTGCCGTGTTCAGACCAATAAAGAGCCTCAAGTTCCTGGGTTTCATCGACAAAGTGTACTATGTGACCGAGTTAGGCAATTTTGACGGAAAAGAAAATGATGTCGGGATAAGCTTCGTTCCAAGAAGATTCCAAACAAGGCATTTCTCGCCGTTTTTGCTCGTAGATCTCCTCCTCATTTTCCCCAACTTCTCCAACTTGCAAGCTCTTGGAGGTGGGACTGGGAAACTTACATCGCCGCGGATAGGGCACCCACGTCTGCTCCGTAGCGCTCGGCGTCCTAAATCAGCGAGACAAAACCCATAATAAGCGATCAGCGTTCCCGCAAAAAAAGCAGTACAATATGGCGCATTACGGAGTCTAGAGTTGCAGATTCGTTCCCGTGACGAAAACGAAATGGGGGTACGACGTATTGTAGTGCTAAACGGGGCGGGCGAGGCCATTATCTCGGTTCCGCTTTGCGTAAATCTTGACTCTTGCTTCACCAATGTCGCAACTTGTACGTCGTGTAGTGCAATTCGTAGTTGGGCGGGGAACGACTGGGGTACAACAGAGCCAAATACAACTTTGCCAGAGTTGACGATAGAGATAGAGAAATTTGGTTGTCACTTACTCAGTGGCATGCTTGAATCGAATTGCGGGGGCCGGAACACACTCCTTGCCAGTGGCTCTGCATCGAATACATGATTTCAAGTAGACGTCGGGCCGAGAAGAAGACGGAGACGCATCGCCATCTGTGCTCCACGCGCATTTGAGATGCTGCTTCTTGCAAGTCTATTGTCCGTGTTCATTAGCTTTGGAGTTGAGTATGTCCGCCAACGTAGGTATAGCGGGAGTCGGGATGGAATGCAAAGTCCGACCGGCAGGCAGTCCAATTTGGTCATCTCATCCCACATATTCCACATCGCCAACCCCAGATATCGAAATAAGCAGCAATTCCACAGCTTCTGATTGCTTAGGCGAAATCTGGGGTGGAAGACAGATCACGGAGGGTCAGGCGTGGGCGATAAATTCTGGGGAAACAGGGTGAAGAGCCAAAGCAAATAGGGCCGACTTACCAAACATGTCGTCGACATGATTTGACTCCCACCTCTTTCAGTCTCTTTTCGTCCTGACTTGTCGCAGTTTCGTGAAATTGAGACGATCACGACGATGTAGGGAAGTTGGGGGATAAAAACATTTCCTCCTTGGTGAATTCAGGAAATCTGTGCATCGGGGGAAACTGCTTGAGACTAAGAAAGAGGAAGAAAGCTCCTAGCCTCTCACCCTAGGCCTTACAGCTGTCGGTGAGGCTCCTTCGGTGCAAATTTCCACGCCAACCATGTCCTGGCTTCCTCCTCCTGGCCTATGACGAAAGTGTTAATGCAGGTTGGAAATGGCCCCTGACTCGTGTTGGGGAGAGGTCACCCCCTGGTCTGCCAGCCCCCATCCAAATCCATGGAGGCTCGGCACTGCAAATCCACGGCCAGATTCCGGAGTATTCTGGTATTTCGAGACATAGCGTACAGAAACCCCACCTAACCCATCAATTCCCCACGGGCAACTCTCATGTGTGAGAATCTTCTGACAGACGGCCCCTGTACTCCGTGGAAACAGCGTTCTTATCAGCTGGGAAGTGCCAGAAACACGCAGAAGACTCTAATCATGTGCAGTAGGTATCTTGACCTCTTCGATGCTCTTCTATAGTCCCACCCAGGCACTCCGTGCTTGATTGTCGAATGGTGTCTGAAAGGGCGCACATCGTCTGTAGATTTCTGTCATCGAACCTGATCTCGAACGCGTCTTCAATTCTTCGCAAACACCCCCAAAACTCCAACTGCCAAGTTCTCCAAATACCCGTGGGGCTGGCGAGGGCGGGCATAACCCCGGCCGTACTCTGTCTCTCGCTGGTTCGTCGTCAGTGCCTGAATTCGTCCTCTCTGCCGGACTGATGGCCGAGGGGTGCCCCATGCTCTCTGTGTCTGTCTCTCTTCCTCCCACCCCCGTATCTGGTGTAGCGTGAGTCGTGATTGGCGTCTCCGCGCAAGGAACGCTGGAAGCCTGACACGGTTTCCCCAGTATCCCCAGAAAACCCATCTTTGAAGCATACCCCGCGATTTAGCGGCTCCTCCACGTCCATTCTTGACCAACTAGCATCCGGCCATTGGTCGTGGTACTCGTGGCGGCTACTGTGCGCAAGCGTAACCGTAGCGTTCCTCTTCCCCGTCCCGTCCTGTCCTCTTCATCCCCGTGCCCACCCTCGTCACTCATCAAGGCTCGGCGTAAACAAGTATCTACGGCTTTCCAAAGGTGTGGATCCCCCCAACCGTGCCCCCTAGACTGTCAATGAGTTTACCTGACGGGCGTAGTCGGGATGGCTTGGCCATGGGCCAGGCGGTGGCCCCGAAAGTCTCAGAGTTCTATAAAGACGACGTTGCGTGCCATGTTTGACGTTGATCTCGACTCCCTCTCGTGCGACTCAGGCGGGTTCGACCAAAGCTTCTTCCTTCTTCTTCAGTGATACCCCTCCCGATTTCTTCTCCTATTTCAGTTTCATCAGACTGAACCGGTCTTTCGGATCCGTGTAACCTAAACCTCGTCCCTGGCTCATCCAGTGCACCTCCAGAACCTCAACCTCACGGCTCAGTCCAAGTGAGTTCATCCCAAAGACCCCTATACACCAGCTTATTCACGAACGTGTTTCACCATACCTAATTCATACAACAAAGTATAAAAACCTGGCAAAACTCACCCCATACTGACATTTTCACAACAGCTCAAAATGGGTGCCAGATCAACCTCCGCCTCCGAGGTGGAAAAGTCCTCAACCAACTACCCAGGCGTCTCTACCGAGCAACAAGAGACCGTCCTCTCCGATGCCTCCCTCGAGCCCTATGGACCCTCTGGCTTCAAGGGAATCTTCGTATCCCACTATGTAGCTCTCTGCGCCGCCTTCTCGGCTATCGGTGGTCTCCTCTTCGGTTACGATCAGGGTGTTATTTCAGTCACCCTGGTCATGGACCAGTTCCTCGAGCGTTTCCCCGAAGTCTCTGATCACGCAGCGGGCTCTGGCTTCAAGAAGGGTCTCATGACTGCCATGATCACTTTGGGTGCCTTTATCGGTGCCATGAACCAGGGTTGGCTTGCCGACATGATCTCCCGAAAGCGATCCATCATGGTTGCTGTTGTCATCTTCACCATTGGCTCCTCCATCCAGACCGCGGCTGTTAACTACGATATGCTCGTTGGAGGTCGTTTCATCGGTGGCTTGGGCATTGGCATGTAAGTTCCATCAACTTTCCCCTTTTTGAATGTTTCAAATACTCATATATTTTCAGGCTTTCAATGGTCGTACCTCTTTACATCTCCGAAATTTCGCCTCCCGAAATCCGCGGTTCTCTCCTCGTCTTCGAGCAACTATCCATCGTCTTCGGCATCGTCGTGGCCTTTTGGATCACCTATGGCACAAAGGACATCCCCAACCACTGGTCCTGGCAGCTTCCCTTCCTCATTCAGATTCTTCCCGGTCTCTTGCTCGGATTCGGCGCCATCTTCCTCCCCTATTCTCCTCGCTGGCTGGCATCAAAGGGCCGCGAAGAAGAGGCCCTCTTCAACCTCGCCAAGCTCCGTGTTCTTCCCGACACCGACCCGCGCGTTCGCCGCGAGTGGATGGAGATTGTTTCCGAGGCTCGCTTCCAGGCTTCAATTCTTGCTGAACGCCATCCCACACTTGTTGGAGGCGGTAGCATTGCCAGCACTATTAAGCTCGAGTTTGTTGCGTGGGGCGACTGCTTCAAGAAGGGATGTCTGAGACGTACTCACGTTGGTGCTGGTCTCATGTTTTTCCAACAGTGAGTTGCAGTGAGGAAATTGTTTGGTTCAAGACTTAACTAACATGTCGATAGATTTGTCGGAATCAACGCCCTGATCTACTACTCACCTACCCTATTCGCAACGATGGGTCTCGACCACAACATGCAGCTGATCATGTCCGGTGTTCTCAACTGTGTTCAGTTGGTCGGTGTTATCCCCAGTCTGTGGACCATGGATCGGTTCGGACGCAGGTCGCTCCTGTTGACGGGTGCCGTTGGTATGACGATCTCGCAAGCTGTCATCGCTATCCTCGTTGGGCTGTACTCGAACGACTGGCCCAGCCATACCACCCAGGGCTGGGTCAGTGTGGCTTTCTTGCTGATGTACATGTTTGTTTTTGGCGCAACCTGGGGACCTGTGCCTTGGGCCTTGCCTTCTGAGGTGTTCCCTTCATCACTCAGAGCTAAGGGTGTCGCCATTTCTACCTGCTCCAGTAAGTTGAAACTCGCTCTTGTTCTCGATATCTGCGACATTTGCTGACATGTAATCTTTCAGACTGGATCAACAACTTCATCATCGGTCTCGTCACCCCTCCTCTGGTCCAGGGAACCGGCTTCGGCGCATATGTCTTTTTCGCCGCTTTCTGCCTCTTGGCCTTCGTTTGGGTATGGTTCTGCGTGCCGGAGACGAACGGAAAGACCCTCGAGCAGATGGACGAGGTCTTTGGCGACCGTACAGGACTCGATGATGTGGCGAAGAAGAACCAAATTTTCCGGGAGGTTGTGGACGAGCAGACACATGCCACCGTTACCCTGTCAGCTTAGGTGTTTCTGAGGGATAGAGAGATGAGGTCAACGATATTTTTGTAATGAACAGTGGTACTGTTGGTACTCAAGAGAAGACTTCAGAATACGATGATGTTCAAAGGTTACACGTGGGTTCTTCGTGTGAAGTGTGATCTGCATCGAAATACAAAATGGGCAAGAGGCTTGCCTATATCTGATAGAGAAGTCTCCTCCATGCAGAATATCCTTTTCATTCGTAATTGAACATACCAAGGCCTTCCAGCTTCTTGAAATACACGCAATATGATTGCCCCTCTAACCTGGAAAGCAAGGTAAGCTTGGCAAGCACCTTACTTCACCTGGGCGCTCTTGCCCTTTCACCTTGAGATGAAACGGGTAGCCAAGTCATCTATGACCCTGCGTGAGTCGCCAAGCTCCCGCAATCCTTCCGAAGTCATACTGGTGATGGCCTAACGGTATGATTTTGATTGTGAGGGCTACTGTTCGAACCGGTGTTCCGTCACAGTTCGACTTTATCTTTTTGGATCCAGTAAAATCACTTACCTTTCTTTCTTTCTTTCTTTGCCTAATACTATGATGTACTTTCCATTTGCCGTGAGGGGCAAGATCTAGATCGTCTGACTAAACTTTTCACTAAATGTCTCCAATGACACAGATAGAACAGAAGTTGGGTATGTGACCTGGCTGTGAAACTATGATACGGAGAAGTTTTGATATTGTACAAATGTGCCTTCCGACTGATACATCGGACCTGCCGTAGTGACAGCGCTGGGAACGATGTCATAAGTGAGTGGCCCATCTGCTCCTCCCACGAACCCTTCCACACCGCTCCAGTTACTCCGTTCTACGGCAGACGTTGGCGCTTGTTGGGATATCGGTGAAGTGAGTTGGGGTGAACTTGTAGGGCCAAGCAGCGGTGTGCTGTGGGTGTTGATGATCTGCCTTGGCATCGCGTCTTGAAAGCCCGGCCAAGCTGGCAAAGGTCTCTGAGAGACTGGCTCGTTTGCTGCAAATGAGTATGTCTGCGTCATGGGAGTGCTATCTGAGTAGGACCGTGAATGACCTTGGGTTGATCCCATACGCTGCCCCATATTGGTGCTTGATGCCATGACTGGTATCTTGGCGACAACGTGGCTCGGGTTTGGGCCCCATGGCCCCGATGGGATTCCTCCTATCTTTCTGGGACCGCTATCGGGAGTTTCTGGTGGATGTGACTGTGTGAGCATGCTCGGTGGCAGTGGACCGAGATGAAAGCCTTGAATTCGCTGGCGTAACTCGATGGGGTATCTGTTGAAGAACTTGTTCGTTTGCGAAGGGATGTAGCCAGCTGCACCCTTCCCTAGCAGCTTTGCATGCTCTTTCGTGAGCTCTTCGAGGTACGCTCTAGACGATCGAGACGATTCGACCTCGTTGCCAATTGCCGAGAGTTGGTACAAGCACTTGCTGACGAGTTCCGAAGAAGACGCAAAGGTCTCTGCTGCCATCGGGGAGCCCGCGAATGAGGGAAGCCCGATCCCAGCTCCTGGATCTTGACAATCGTTAGTGTAGTGCATCCCATGGACGTGAATGGTTCCGGCTGTGAAGATGCAAAAGGAAATAAAGGCCGGGAGTTCCAGGAACTTTGTCTGCATAGCGTGGTCGATCAACTCAATGATCGCTGTGGCGTGCCGAAAGGCGACTTCCGTTGCCTCGATCACCCAGTGCTGTATCACCATGGCCCCGGCCGGCTCGTTGAGGTGCAACGGAAGAAGAGGACGGTAGATGAGGCAGTGCACCAGATGGTAGATGATTTGGCACTCGAGCATGGTGTTTGCCTCTGCTCCTCTCGGGTCCTGGTACAGGTAGTCCGGGTTGCGGCTAATTTCTGCCGCCCATTGGTCGAGATCATGCCGGATCTTGTGGCGATGGGCGAATGCTGCTTGTGTTGTTGGGTCCGTCACGAGCAGGTATCTGTTGGCGTCGGAAAGGATGTGGGAGACCCAAACTAGTTTCTGCAGCCCATTGTCTGGGTTGTCTGCGCGTTCGCTTACTGTCTCGCATTCGACTGTCATTAAGCACTCGTTGTTTGGTGGCCAACCAGCCGGTGAGGCCTGTCTGGATGACTGGATGGTCGTCTTGACAAGAGCATCGTCAATGAGTGAGGGTCTCTCGAGCCATGTTGACACAAAGACATTCATCACGTAGCAGGTCCAGAATAACCTCCTCTTGATCTTGCTCTGTGTGCGATTGTAGTCGTCGTGTTGTTCTGATCCTTGGTACAACTCCAGCCCCAGGACTACGCCCACCGCTTGAGCTTCGGACTATCCGTTAGTCCAGTGCAATAAAAAACCACCAGATTTCTTCAATACTCACAAAGCACGCTGTAAGCTTTACGGCCGTTTCCAATTGCCGCAAAAGCTGTCACTAGCAACAGCAAAGCTTGGCAGTTTTCGATCGTAATGTCTCCTATGTCTATGTCCTTGAGAGCCCAAGACGCGTACGTTTCTGCAGAAACATGACTGCTTGGTCCTCTGCCAGGCTGTTCTGAAAACCTACTTCCAAGTCAGGTTCACATATTTTCAGCTTCCTTGGAATTGTGAATCTACCTTGTGGACACTGCACAAATGGCGTACAGCAACGACTTTGGCATCTTGTTGTTTCTCAGTTTCTGTCTAGTGACCTCCTCGTCCAGGATGCGGTACGGATTGCGGTGGAAATGCGTAAAGTAGGTGTCTACTAAGCCTTCTGCATTGATAATGAATGGGAATTCACTAGCACTTAGTCAATCGGAGAGGCCCTGGGAAAAGTCGGGATGTGAGGTCCTTAGACATACTTATTGGTCCCAAAGCTTCCCTCGTGGAACGCGCTGTAGGGAGAAACATCTGATGATGCAGAGCCACAAGGATCGGCACTGTTATTGCTGTAGACATGCAGTTCATTGAAATCGGCTGGAATAGCATCGGAACCAGGCGGAGTTGGGGTCTTGTCGGATTTGAGAAGCTCTTCGAGGCCGTCAATTCGTTTGATCAAAGCACTCAGCGACTCTTTCTTGGGACCTCTCTTCTTTGGAACACCCTCTAGATTGTCGATTAGTAGCTTGGATGCAAAGCGACGATGACGATGAATGCTGTAGTTTACCATAGAAACACGACCTCTGATAGAGTTGACAGACTCCACACGCTGGTAACGCTCTGTCGCATTTGATCTGCACGAGTGCGGGACGCCGATCAGAAAACAATCTTATCTGCGGCAATGGAAACAAAAATACCTTGCGGACTTGACATGGCTTGCAGTTCATCACACCCCGTGATGTCTTGGTGGCTGGGCTGTCCTGCGGACTCTGCGATTGTTTCGTGCCAGACATGTTTGCACAAGATAACGTCCGTTGTGCAATGAAGTGATCTCGAGAGCCGAAGAGTGCCAACAGTCATCCCAATCAAGTTCAGGAACGTGCCGACATGGTCGATAATAAGTGTGGCTGATGTTTGGCATCCAGGCTGGTCCAAAACATCACATCTAGGCTGAATCGAGGGCAATGAAATCCATGGGTCGTGTTCCGGCACTAACTTTCCCGGGTGGGACGCTTGTTTTATGAAGTCATGTATTGTCTTCGCGGTATTTTCTCCAAGTAGTTACTCAACCCCCTCGCTGTGATACCAATTGCACATGGGAAAACTTCAGATGAGCTTATCCTCTCCCCTGAGCTTTCCTCGTTGAAACTGTCTTCACACCGCGGCCTGGTGGGGGTGGGCTTGGGAAAACAAACATGTTCGCTAGGGCCAGGGACCGCCCAGCGTCGCCGTTCAAAGGTTGGCCAGATGAAGTAGCCCCCTAGAAAAGCTCCAGAATCAAACGTTACCTTGTACGCAGTACCTAGTGTTGTGATCAGAACCTCTTAGGGGCTTGCGTCGCTAACAGCTGGGATGGCACAGACATGTCTGCCATCTGTGACGACTGACGTCTTGTGACAAGTGGCTAAGTGTCAATACATCAACTTCAGATGAAGCAGACTGAGACGAGTGTAAGGTGCCTAGTCCATCTACGGAACGATGATGAGGTACTCGTTTTCACGATTTGCGTCTTTTGGGAACCAGCGATGCCCTGGTGTCTGCCATCCCGTTGATTGCCGCGTCACCATGAACGCGGTTAGTGCACATCATTCCTCGGTTGTGCCCAGCAGTTCTTCTCCGCATGTGGGCAGATCATAACAATCGATCGCTAAAGAAGTCAAAGTTGACACCGCGCGGGTGGGCAACCTGCCATTCGATAGTTTCACGGTAGATAATGTTGCAACGCCTCGTCGCATGCGGGGCTCAAGCGAAGTCCATGTCGAATTGGTAACCATTCAGAGATAGTTGTTAGTAAGATGAGGTGCAAAAATTACCCACCTAGGTTAGTAGTTAATAAGGGCACTGCTGTTGCTTAGACAGAATGCATCACATCCGGACCGATTGCGAGTTGACTCTTTGGTCTCTGGCCATAACTTTGGTAAATTGCTGCCTGTGAAAGGTCTTCTCAACAATCGAACATGACCTGATTTTCAACCATGATTCCATTCCGACAAGCAAGCTTTGGGCATCTGTGGATCTCCTAAAAAGGTTATTCCACTTGTAGATCACGACCCAACCCTACGGACTGAGGCTTAGAGATCAACAAAAGGTCTTAACTGACAGTCTTATTGAATCCGAGCACCAACCACAGTGGTGCAGCGGCACCCAGTTTCAGTTCCCGTGTTCTAACGCCACCTTGGGCGCATGCAACCTCATGCTACTCGGAACGAATCTTGGCCCGCCCAAGAGTCAAAAGAAGTCGGTTGTTTCTGCTAACTACGAAGAGAAGGGCTTCCTGTCAGCTGTCATCCTAAACTCGTGGCAGGTCCGCCGTATCGATTCACGAGACGCTTGGCAGAAAAAGAGCCTTGGTCCCGAGAGATCAAATAAGCTTGTTGCAGGTTGGGAGCATGGAAGGTCCATGGCCAGATTCATAAACCTGAGACAGGAACGCGGCGATCGGTCTGGGAGCTCCCGGCTATCGACCAGGGGCTCTGTGAGCTGTCTACCAATATCTTCTCCGTCGGCGTTTTGGGGGGAGAAATTCCGATGTGATCCGGTTTTTGGTAGATTGTCCATTCCACTCATAGTGTCGCACACTCCATTGTCGTCTCGACGAGGAGGTAAAACATGCTCACTCGCGGACTTGGGATGGCGTTGAGAAGGGAGCGCGGTAATCGTTCGGGCACAACGCCCGAATGCTGCTGTATTCAACCGATAGGCCGCCGGTCTTCCAGCTCCCCCGCCGCCGAAGATGGGGTATCATTGAAGTCAGGACTCCGCCCCCGAGCTGCTGTCTCTTTCTGTGCCGGGTGATCCGCTTCGCATGGAGGCCTCTCCGACCGCGCAACTACATGTACCTCGGTCTACAATCACCGGACGGTTTAAGACGTGCATTCGACCGAGTCACATTAGTATTGGCTTAATATGCACGACTTCTGATGTCGCGCCTTTGAGCCTGCATGTGGTGTATGCTCATACTAATCACAAAATAGGCTTCCGGGTCTTTCAAACACCACAATATGGTAGGTGCATGTGTGATACCCCACGCAGTTAATCTATGAGTTTGGGCTGAAATTTAGGCGCACGACCAACCTCCTCGCCTTACTGACTGACACACGCTCGGAATTGTGGCCCGACGCAGATACCACATGGAATCAGCTTCTCCGCCTGTCTTCAAGGCTGTCATGTCAGTCCGGTACACTAAGGTAAGAACACGTTGGGATGAGGACGTTTGACATGTCAGACGCCAGTGCGTCGGGCCAAAAGGTACCGGAGAACTTCACATCGAGACTTTGACTGGTTTCGTCTCTTTTTATAAGACATCCCACGGCTTGGCAGATTGATCATGTCTTTCTTCCAGCAACCCGGAGTTCACGATCTTGACCGCAAAAGCGCTGGTGTTGCACACGGTTTCTCAAGATTGCCGCCATCTAATATTCTGGGAAGGAAGGTTGCCATCGGCACTGTAGGCCGCCAAACCGAAGTCGCGACTAAAATGATTAAGGACTCTAGTGGGTTCTACTGGCAATCTAGGGGCTTCGACTGCAGGGAAAGAAGAACAGACCTTAGCGTTGCGTCCAGCATTGTGATCCGCGTCAAAACTTGAGTAAACTGTTGAAGCAAGGGTTCAATCCTCAAGGGTCTTTCGGGCCTTCTCTTGCATCAATGATCATACGATCATTAACACTTTTTGACGCGGTTCCGTCCTATGAAGAGTCTGTTCGCGGACTGAATATTTGGATGATTGGTTACGACATCAAAGGGCTGATGTTAAGGTTTGCCGCTAATGTCAAGTACCGTGGTGATCGAATGTGGATGCAAGAGAGCCTCACTGAGTGGTTGGTATTGCATGAAACGGCATTACCGATAACCTGCAGCGAGTTGTTACCTGCAGTCCATAGGGGTAGTTACTGGGGTCGTCGGACTCGGACATCGCATAGCGAGATGCGCATAGCGCTGTCTTTTCAACGCTCAGCCTTTCCCAATGTAGTAATTACATGTAAGCGATCTATCAAAGCCAGCAAGGCAGGTCAACGCAAACATTCAACATGTACACATTGATCAGAATAACGCATTCGGGGCCTCGGACCGAGGAAGTGGAAATTTGCAGATCGAATACACGAGCTCGCAGCTTCACTTAGCTGTGGACTTACGATCACCATCTGCTCTTCGGCCTTCAGGTTGCACTGCGTACTGCATTGACTTCTTACATGATGAGATTAATGCACTAGGTAGATCTTCAGCTCATCATGCTTGAGAGAAAAAGGAGAAGCAGTAAGTATGAGGGTTTTCTTTGGGAACTCGGGCGCCATAGCAGCAGGGCACACCTTGGAGTTCTGGATCATGTTCACATTCAATCAAGCTCAAGATTGTAACCAGATTGTTGACTTGTCTGGTTCTCCGGGCTATGACCGAAAGTTAACTTCGTACCACTGTGGGCTGCGGCGAAGCGGTCGATGGTTCTAGACTCTATCTTACACGTCAACTAAGAGGATAATCAATTATCCCTACAGCGGTAGAAACGCCAGTAACTTTGACAAAGACAGAAAACTAAAGTTGGATCTTTCTATGGTCGGAGGGAAGCGCCAGTACCAACAAGAAACAATGATATCTTTCATGACTCAAGCTGTTCATCCTATGCCATTCTCAACTCCGATCTAGTAATGTCTGTATCCATTGAATTCCAAGCTATCATTCTCAAAAATGGCTCTTCAGAATTTTGCCTTGATTCAGGTTCAAACTGGAGATCGTCTCGTCCTGTAGCCAGAGTAAAGGATCCTCAGACTATGAGAGTCGAACTGAAGGCTAAACCACGAAACGGCAAGTGCTTTGGCGACAATCAATGCGTACAGACGAAATAGCACACTTAGCGCAACACAAGAGAATGAGCAAGTGCGAGACTGACACATTGTACTTTGGAGCTTGTTACGCACCAAGTTCTATTTGGAAGGACTTCTGGAAAGACAGATATCTTGAACTCAACCAAACGTCACGTTGTTCCGCCTCAGTACAAGGTCCATTCAGAACAACAGGTAGGTAGAAACATACAAGTGTAAACGACAGAACTTGTAGTTATCGGCTGTTGATGGCAATGAAAGAAGTGACCATTGAATTGTGCTTCACTGCTTCCAGCCAAGACACAAGCAGTGAGCGGCCTTTCTCGCTGAAACACCAGCCAGTCGCTCCTATCATTAAAGAGGTCTCAGATGAAATGAGAAGAGAAAGCACGCACGCATAACGACCTCCATGAAAACTTTTGATTGATCTGCTGTTTGATACGTGGAGGAGTGGGAGGTTGCCAAGTTCACCATGGATCTCACATGGGTCTATTTGCTGCTTCCGAAGTACTAGGTAATACTTCATGCTACCTAGTCTATGCAGGTATCCTAAGTAAGGTAGTAGCAGCACTTCACTCAACGCAATCAACGCAATCAAAGCGTGTAAGGCATCAAACTTGGACTTGTTGAGCGCAGATTTCTGGAAGTTGGTTGTCTTGGTTGTTGAACTGGTTGATAAGGTTGCGTTGAGAGAAGCCCTGAGAGGTAGTAGGGAGCTGAAGCAGAATGCCACCAAGTCTGTGAGGCCTGCAACAAGCTTGCTGTAAGCTTTTTAATAAGAAAGAAGTATCTAATCCTCAAACCTCACATTAATAGATAATGCTTGAGTATTACAATAGGAAAGTTTGAAAGGCGGTCGGATGGGATATCGTCCGGCTTCTCCACCGGCTTGAAGTCATAGACGGACCCACCTTCCCCGGAGGCACAATACGTATCTCGCTGGAAGCTTCGGCGTGGAGGCCCCGCAAGAGCCTTATACAACGGGACCTTGGCCCGTACCTACCTTGAATGGAGTCTGGTTCAACGGCTGATTATGGGTGGTGCGGGATCATAAGCAGTCTCGACTGAGCTTTAGAACGTTTAAAAATGGGCTATTGAAAATCATGCCGATCTGATGTTGGTCTGGAGATTGCTGAGAGAGCATGGTAATTCATCTTGTTGAGCTCCGGTATCATTCTTGTAGTCGCTATCTCGAGTATTTAAGCACTCGGCCAACTGAAAAAGGCATGCAGTTGAAAGAGAAAGAAGTAAGCAATATGTTTGTTCCTAAACTTTAGAGTTTGAAAACAGGGAACTAGTCTTTGAGCCCCGGGAAATCGAACATTTCAAGTGAACCGTCAAAGCCTAGAAGGTCTTGAATCTCGCAACAAATCGTCATCATCACAGGTGGCACCCGATTACCCTGGTCGATGAGACCAAGATTTGGGTACACCTAGCGGAAGGATTTGTTGATTGCGAATGCATGGCCAAGCATTCGCGTCCAAAGCGTAGTGTAAAAAGATCTTTCGCCAGTATCTCGGCAGCTTTCCGACGTAGCGGCGCCACTATCGCGTCGTTGCAAGAAGTTTCATATCAAAAACCGTCTGCATCAGGCTAGAAGAATAACCAGCAGAGTGGAACCCATCTCTCAGAAACGACGTCATTTTCAAGATCTGAAGCCAAGACCCTGATCAAACGACCAGGGCTCAAAGACGAAGACCGTTCACCGCAGGTGTGGCGCTCGCGGCTCACGTTAAGCGACACCTCTCAGTCCCCTATCGCGGAAACTACTGCAGACCAACCCTGCGGGACGTTTTGTAGCGACGAAGGGCCGATGTGCGCCCGCGCGGCTGACGTGAATTTTGCGGTCAATTTAGACAAGTCGCCGCTGCGTCACATGATGGTTCTTGTGTGCTTTGGATTGCCACATTGCCAGTGGTCAAAAGACTCAGAACATTGCAGGAAAAAATGGAAACGGCTCCATTGTCCGTTCTGTAACCCGAACCGACGCCCCTACTCCTTCTTTCTCCTCAGGTTCTCTATCATCCCCTCATCTCCAGTTTTTCCTCACGGTGACAACCAAAAGTCCACCGTGGGCTGCCTCTCACCCTCAAGCCGGACTCTGACTCCGATGGTACAGAGTACTTCTCTTGCTTATGACAGGCGGACGAGCCCTGCTGCCCTGCGTTCTCTTGCACTGGCTTCCAGGATCTCGATCCACTCCAAGTACAAGAAACTTGGTTTCTCGGTGTGGGGCCGAATGTGCAAAATTTTCCGGCCCGGCGAATCGGCGATGTTGACGGCTTGACACTCCCGCCTCCCGCGCTCTGTCCAACAACACAGGAAACACTGAAAATTTGATGCTCGATTTGATCGGTTGAATCGAGTACTACTTACTTGATGGGAAGAGAATACTTCCTTATTGTTCCGGGATATGGGTAGTCTCAAGCAAATTCAGTATGTCCCAAGGTGGAGTTTTGATTGTGAGTCTTAATCTCCCTTCCAAAACTCACACGAGTTTACCCGATATCTGAGACCTGGATTCCGGCGTTAACTCCCAACCATGGATTTCTGGTCAGTGTATCAATCTTTCTGCCATTGGAGATACATCGCAAACGTGCATCTGAGGCCCCGGTTTTCCCATGCGCTAGGCATCGCTCGTCTGATGTGTGGAGACGAGCGGTACAGACAATCCGTCCAAGACGCCAAAGAGAATGCACAGTCAGGGTCCTGCCTTCTTCGGTTAACGATTTGATGTCCCAAAAGCATGTGCTGTTATGAAGATCTCTAGACAAAATTGCAGTGATAGACGCTGCGTGTACGTTGTACGTCAACAAAGGTGCCTGAAACATAACACGGAAACCACGTTCTGCCAGGGACCTCGACAGTTGACAGCTTTGTTGAACCGAGTAGTTGGTAACAAGATCGGCAGAACTCTGTCCCGTCGTAGAGGCTGTGACCAAGGTTAAAGGCCTGCAAAAAACCTCTGAGACTCATAGAGAGAGAGCCTGGAGAGTGATCATCCATCGAGTTCACCAAGACGTCAGCGTACATACAAATGCCTGACAGAAGACGCAGAAAATTGTTGCGCCAAGTATGTCCAACATCGGCTTCATTGCCCATTTTGCGCAAACGTCAACCAACAGATTGTTTGTTTGCGGGCCCCCGAGTCAGTTCATTTTGGGTTTGGGGGGAAATTTGACTGGACGTTCGGACCACACAGTCTCTGAGTCCACACAGGCCCTTTTCTCCAGTTTATGCGGGAATGCGGGTAAAAAACGGATTCGACACGAGGATACCAAGGCCCGTCAGTTTTTCCGTTCGTCTTCACCGGGTCTTTAAAGCCATTCGTCGCCTTTCATTGGTGTTGGTGCGAAGTTTCAGTCGGCTTGTTGTGGGCTTGGCTCGTCTGCTGATGCGCCTGGCGCGTCTCTTCGGATTGCCTAAATAAGTAATGCCGAGGCGAAGAAAACTCCTACAGTGTCGACGTCATCCCGAGATACTTGTGTACATGGGTAGATCGGAGTTGAGATTCCCACCTTTAGCTACAACAGCCTCCACAGTTAGCCGCATTTGTGCTTGGAGACTGGAGGCCATGAGAAATGAGGATTCACAATACCAAGGGATAGGCATTGGACAAGCAATAGACAAGAACATTGGCAGAGCTGCCAATGCCCGCGAATCGTCTTGTCAAGGCTTGTGCTTGTTGTGCTTATTCTTAGCATCTAGTCAAGCTTTTAGGATTTTGACGACATGTGCTCCGTTCAGCATCTGGTTAATTATTCCCCAGTGACATGGGAATCACGAGTCAGAGAAAAAGACGACACAAAAACTAAAGTCTAACCTCCAGAAATCCATATAGCCTGAACCAGGACGTCATGTGGTCCATCAATCTCGACGCACCTGGCTACCAACAACTGCCGACATTGACAAATCGCGTGCGAGTATTTTTCAACTTGAAACCTGGTTCTGTCGCCTGTTGTCCCCACGACCGCGGGTCCAACTTAATCTGCCAAAGCAGCCAAAGAGAGAGATCACAATGGCCGGGCGAGCAGATAATTCAGAGTCAGAATCCGCAGCTGCAAGCGCTCTCAGCGGTTACGATACTACCCTGCCTTCTCAGTAGCCAAGTCCCGTGTCCTCGGCGCTTCTCGAGGAGGCGGGCGGCGGTGGTCGGCTCAAGGTTGCCGCAGGGTTCGCACAGGGCCCCCTGACTCGCAGACGGCGCCGCTCAGACAGGAATAGTTCCAACCCAAGTCTAACTGAGCCAACGGTATTGGCCCAAGTTTAGATGTGAGATGCACAAAGGGCACGCTCGAGTCTCGAGGTACTTTCTCTCTGGCATTACTTATCAGTCTGCTATCAAAGTCTTCAAGGTATGACGTCGTAGTCTCCAGTACTTCTCCATCTAAACTCCACCGACAATGTACGATTATGGACACAATTGCGGCTCTTCTGGGTACTTGTTGCTCCGCTTTCGCAATAGTGCTGCCTTACCCTCTGGTCAAGCACGGGCGAGAAGGCAAAGGTACCATTCTCGCGTCGGTGTCTCTCCGAATTCTGCCGCGCGATAGGACGGAAACTCCACGAGTGTTCGCGTCTCAGAGCGGTGAAGCCACCGTATTGCAACGTCTTGTAATGTACAAACCCGCAAAATTCTTACCCTTCCCGTCGCCGTATTGGCTACAAGCGGCCCCGCGCGTTCCATGACGGCGTCTTGGCCGGGCCTGACGACATGTCACCAACCGTTCTTTGTGTCCTCCCCTCGGGCCCCCATTGTCCACCCCCGTGGAACCGGATGTGGAGTCGTTACCCCCCTCCTCAAGGTCGGAGAATGTCTCCTCCCCTCCAGAGGGATCTTGGATCGTACGGGGATTGGGGGAAATCGGGGCAGCCTTTCGTGGGACGGCTGGGGATTGGCTACTTGGGGGTTTCTGGGTTCGGTGTAAACAGCACCAACGCCAGGGTCCGAGGCTGGCACGAGTAGCCATGTTACCATGTCAGTGCAGGTTCGGGCATGTACTTGCGTCTTGTGGTATGAGCGTGAGTGGTGAGGAGAAAGAAGTGATTCCTGGCGGTCGCGCTGACGTTGCCGATCTTTACCCTGTCGCGGTAGGTTTGGGATTTTCATCTATAAGGTCGACACGTTCGCCATCTCAATTCGCATCTGATCTTCTTGTTGTTACCTCTCATCTCGACTCAACCCCATTCCCTTCACCAACCGATCTGCGACCTACAGCCCTCGACATTTTTTGGAACACGTCGATCCAATACTGTCCGCTGTGAAAGAGTCTCCAAGATGGGCAAGCTCAACTACTTCGGCCTCAGAGGCAAGAGCCTTAACTGGGCCATCAGTATTATCGCAGGATGCGATTTCTTACTTTTTGGATATGGTAGGTTCCAACCTCGCTTCACACGGGCTTGACTCCGAAGCGATCAAGCAACATGGACTAACATGGCATTCTCATGTAGACCAGGGTGTGACTGGTGGTATTCTCACTCTGCCTGCGTTCCAGTCCCAATTCCCTTCCATCAACCCCGAAGAGCCGGGCCTTCTCAAAGACGTCAAGAGTATGCGCTCTACCAACCAGGGTATTGCCGTCGCCTCTTACAACCTTGGCTGCTTCCTCGGCGCCATCATCACCATCTTCATCGGAAACCCCCTTGGTCGCAAGCGTATGATTATCCTCGGTACCTCCATCATGGTCATCGGAGCTGCTCTCCAAGCCTCTGCATTCTCCATCGAGCATCTCATCATCGGACGTATCATCACTGGTCTTGGAAACGGCGGCAACACATCAACAGTCCCTACCTGGCAATCCGAGACTTGCTCATCGCACAAGCGCGGCAAGCTCGTCATGATTGAGGGTGCTCTCATCAGTGGTGGTATCATGATCTCGTACTGGATCGACCTCGGCATGTCATTCGCTCCCGGCTCCGTCGCATGGCGTTTCCCTCTGGCTCTGCAGATTCTCTTCTGTCTCTTCATCCTCGCCTTTGTCTGGAACCTGCCCGAGTCTCCTCGCTGGTTGATTCTCAAGAACCGTGATCAGGAGGCCAAGGAGGTCATCGCCGCCATCGCCGATCTGCCCGAAGACGATCAATATTGTAAGAATGAATACATTGTCATGAAGGAGACGGTCGAAGAGATGTCCAAGGGCAGCTTCCGCGACCTCTTCACCATGGACAAGAACCGCAACTTCCATCGCGCGGCTCTCGGCTACGTCAACCAGATGTTCCAGCAGATTTGCGGTATCAACCTGATCACCTACTACGCTGCCGTCATCTACTCCAACCTCGGCATGACCCGCTTCATGGCCCACTTGCTGGCTGCTCTCAACGGTACCGAGTACTTCATTGCTTCTTGGCCCGCCGTCTTCCTCGTCGAGCGTGTCGGTCGCCGCAAGCTCATGCTCTTCGGCGCTGTTGGTCAGGCTGCTACGATGGCTATCCTCGCCGGTGTGAACTCCCAGAAGACCTACGCTTGCCAGATCACCGGCATTGTCTTCCTCTTCGTCTTCAACACCTTCTTCGCCGTTGGCTGGCTCGGCATGACCTGGCTCTACCCCGCTGAGATCGTCCCTCTGCGTATTCGTGCTCCCGCCAACGCTCTCTCCACTTCCGCCAACTGGATCTTTAACTTCATGGTGAGTTCTTGTCTGAAATCTAATTACTATTGAATCGACGCTAATGCTGGACCAACAGGTCGTCATGATTACTCCCGTTGCCTTCGACTCCATCAAGCACCACACCTACACCATCTTCGCCATTATCAACGCCATCATCGTTCCCGTCACCTACTTCTTCTTCCCCGAGACCGCCTACCGCTCCCTCGAAGAGATGGACTCCATCTTCGCCAAGGCTTCCCCCGGACTCAAGGGTGCCTTCGACGTCGTCGACGTCGCTCGCAAAGAGCCTCACCGCTACGGCAAGAACGGCGAGCTACTCATCACCTACGACGACGCCAAGGAGACTGGCCACGCCACCACCCGCGAGAACCGTCGCGAGGGCAGTACCAGCAGTGGTGAGCCCAACGGACTGTGGGCGCGCCAGGACGAGGAGACTCAGAACGTCGAGAAGGAGGAGAAGTCCTAATTGGCGGTTCATTCCCGCGTTAAAAATTGCGCACTTGAGTCCCTTGGTCGGGATGCGGAACCTGGCCAGGGTGGCCTGAAACCAATATACCCCATCTCTACGAATTATGTCCTTTGCCCGGCAGTTTCCGGCCTTCTCAAATTGGACACGGATTGGTATCCGATGTCATTAATTCCTATTCTCTTATGAAGTCTGTAGGACTTCGACTGTTGTTGAGATACCACTAGTTCATCCAGATTCAAGCATAGATACCACAACAAATCATTCAATCATCCAAATGCCATGAATCCATAACTCTGTGTCTTGCCCGCTTTGATCGTGACCACCGTCCGTAAAGCCTCTTGGTTGACACTGCTGTGTCTCGGGATTAACTATCGCCGCCGACGTCAGCTAGTCAATGGTTGGATACTAGAGGTCTATCGCCACTTGAGCGCAAACTTTGGCTCTGGTTTGCCTCCCGGACGTTGCCCGGAGTTGCCAGCAGACTAAGATAGCGCTTACAGCAACTCCCGGGGTTGACTCGGAGGCAAAACCAAACTTTACACATTGAATCCAGCAGTCGCCAAGATCTGATTTCACCCGTTCAGCAGACTGGTCTTGCCGACTACAGGAATCCGAACATCAAATCAATCAGTCAGCTAGCGCGGAGTACTGTCCGACTTCACGAGCCTCAGACACACTACTTGTTAATGGTTGCCCCCGTAAACTTTACCCCGCATGTCCCCCAGGATTTTGCGGTCCCTGTCCCCGGAATGTAAAAAAAGGCACCACTACGACGCAACTGGACGGCCTGGACCAACATAAACCACACCATCTCATCTGTGACCGGGTCCTGACAAGAGTCTCTTTTGATTCTTTGCACGGTCTCAGTCCCGGCTTGCCCCAAACGGAAATCCCGGACAGGAATGTGCAACCGCTTATGCGCCGCTTCAGCTTCCCAACATTCATCCGTAAGCGGCTGCGTTCCTGTATGGGTCCTCGTGTTGGTTGCATCTTTGCGGCTCCCAGGGGTCCAATTTCTTGCCGATTTTCCGCAACTCTTCAGTTGTCTCTCCGGCCCGGGTAACACGCAACCGGAAAACTCTATATGGGCCTTTTCACCATGGACCGTGACGGACCCCATGGGGAACCACGTTGACTCGGGGCCACTTACAAACGGGGTGCGCGACAGATGGCGAATCCAGGTACCTTACTTCTGAGAAAGTGAGTCAGGATCCGCACAGGGTGTTCATTCTAGACTCATGCACGAGAAGCCATTCCTGCTTTAGGTCGCGTCTTCGCCAGTAAGACCTTCCCAGACTGTTACTTTGAGTCTTTTCAAGTGGCAATTCCCAACTTTCTACAGACAGTCATATGACTTGTACGCTTCAGAGGTGCATGGAAAAAGGCAAAAAGTCGATGGGTCTGAAACATCAATCTCTGAACACCTGAAGCTAGAAGGCAACGTCTATCATACACTGATATCACAGGTTTCAAGCCTCTTGTGCGCCTAGTGAGGTAAGCTCACAAGTCCCCAAGATTCCGTGTCTGAATCCTAGCCTTCTCAGCTATTTCATGCGCAGTTTGCAGCTTTTCAATGACTCCGTCAAAGTGCGAACGTCTCCCCATTGTCTCGTCATCCTCTCGAGCGAGCCTCTGAACTTCTTCATCAGTCAACGTGAAAACCCAGTCCGTGGATAATCCCACAAGGGGTCCCTTGGAGTAAGATACGAAATCCTCGACAATGTCGTTGGTGATATATCTGATGAAGGCTTCAAGAGAAAGCTGGAGGACGTGTTAGAAACTTCTGACAGATGTGGAATCACAAGGGGCTCGACTCACTTCGTAGTAAACCTTAACAACGTCATGCACATCGTTAACCATGTTGCCCTCGATCGAGTGGTGTAACTGATGGAAGAGAGCCTTGGAGCTGCTCAGGTCCAAAACTTTAAATGAAGAAAAGCTAGCGCCAATCGCTTTGAGAAGTCGAACAGTCCGTAGAGCCTGCAGCCTTTCGTGAAACCTTGCGTCTGTCGTCTGGAGGTGCGCTTCTCTCTCGCGTCGGCAGTGCTCTCTGAGCTCTCGAAGGGCTTTTTCCTTGGCTTCTTGCTGAAAGTGGGTGAGGGCTCGAGCTAGCTCCTCATACAGAATTTTCGAGCAACTGTTGGGCGAACAAACATCTTCGAGAATCGAATTTGAGGCCCTCTCTACATCATCGGCTATATTCTCAATGTGCTGTTCTGCAATCTGTTGCCACTTCTCTGATTGTGCTCTGTAGAGAATCTGGATGACCTCTGTGTTCACCATCCCGGGGAGCTCTGTTGTCTGCCAAATGTGAAGCTGTTCACGGATTTCGTCCACGAAGGACGCGGCGTGAACAGACTGATTTTTGGTAGGTTGTTGAGGCGGCGGAGCATGTCGCTTCTTGGGCGGTGTTGTTGGTGGTGTAGTCACTTGCTCGTGCCCGGTTGGTGTCGGGACTGTGGCTGGTTGCGGATTTGACAATAAGGTGATCGTGTCGGAGAGCTGAGCCATGGGGTCAACTCCATGGTCTTCAAAGGTGTGCGTATGCCCGCGTGCAAGCATTTGAGCGGTGAAGCTTTCGTTTGCGCGACGAACTAATCCCCTGACCCGTAGACTGTCTTTGGCCAACGATCCGGGACTTTTGAGAGTCTTTGTCGCCACTGTGTGGTACTTCTCGACCACATCCCTGATGTATTGCTGACGGAGACTATGACTTGGGCGGGGTTCTCCTAGGCCCTTCCTGCTGTCTTTGGCATCAGATAGCAACTTCCTGACTGACTCTTGAATCGCGGGAAAGTTTCCTCGAATTTGAGCGCAGAGAAGGTTGCCGAGATATTTCTGAAGCTGTACAGAGCCTCGTCGATTCTCTGGGATCCTGTCCCAAGGCGAGTGACTGAAGAGTTTGCGTTCAGCTTCTTTGAAATCAAGCTCTTCATCGTCGGCGTCGGATCGATTTCTCACTACAAACCAGCCGTCCTTCATAGATCTTGTAAAGTCTTTGCCATATCCGCTGGCAATGTCAATAACCTTGTGAAGTTTAGCGAATTTTCAGCAATACAAATTTTCAGCTTCAGCTCACCTCGTTTGGATTCTCCAGCCTGTCGCACTTGGTGAAAACTCCAACAAGACGATGTTTGTCGACGAAATTGGCGGCCATCTTGAAGATTTCTTGAGTAGACAAATCAGCCGTGGCGGCGGCCACGCATCTGCTGGTCATCAGCTTTGGGAATGGCCAAACTAGGAACCGGGCTCAACTGACATGACAATGTTCGCTGGTTGTCTCATGTACTCCTCGACCATTTGTCTTACACCATGCTCCTCCTCCTCATTGACATCATGGGCGTAAGAGAAGATGCCAGGTACGTCAAGAATGCTGAAGTGTGATCGGGAAGGGCCTGATAGTTCAATCCGAAGAACTTGAGAAGCAAAGTTCTTGGTCTCATGTCCTTTGCCTCGCTTGATTCCCATGTACTTGGTGGTAATCTACAGCATTTGTAAGAAATGATTCTCTGACAAAAAAGATGGGTCAGGGCTTACTGTTTCCATGAGTTGCGTGAACTCTTCGATGCCTAGATGATTGGTTACATAAGGTGGGAAGTCCTTGTACGTATCATCCGGTGGATAGCCAAACTTGTCGGTAACATCAGGCTCCACGATTGTCACCTTGACGGAGCTACGACTTCCAGGCGCGGTTCTCCGAGACACGATTCTTGTCGCGAAGCGAGTGCAGCATCCAGAACCGACTGGAAAGGGAATATCGGTCAAACTTTGAAGTAAGGACGACTTCCCTGTGGACTGACCACCGACAATAACGAGCTGAGATACGGATCAGCTTGTGAAGTTTGGTCAGGTGCAAGGGGATAGGCTGATCTTACCTGAGGAATTGCTAGCTCTTGGCTGACTCCACAGGATTGAAGCTTGTCAATGGCATCGAACAGGACCCTGCTGCTCTCACTGTCAAATGGATTCTCGGGAATTACATCAGCTTTGTCTTGACAGTGACCTTTGTCATAGCATGGAGAGCCGGCTCCAGAGCCGGCGGCATAGTCGACCTGCGACTCGGCATCCTGCGACTCGGGGTAGGTCCCGACTGGAGATACGGGCAAACCTGGCGACTTGCGTTCGAACTCGAACAAGCCAGACGGGATTGAGAGGGTTGTTGGTTGAGCCATGCTCGACCAAATAGGGTTATTGTAAAGTTAAAGGGAGTGATAATATTGCGGGTTGATGAGAATGAAAGATGAGGAGAGATATGACGATGTCGATGTGCTGGGAAGACTTGCTGCGCGAATTCATCAACACAAAACACAGTGAGAGTAAAACTCAAGATGAGTTATCGAGAGGCCTTTATACTTACGAAGAGGAAGAGAGACTCAACGCCCATTCCCCTCTGATTGCCACTATTAGTAGGCCCAGGGATAAAATTCTATCGCCAAAACCTGGTATTTTGCGCCAATGGATATGACCCGACGAGGCAGATTCATCGCAGGTGCCTGGCGTGAAGGCTGTGATCTTGGCATTGTGAGGCAATGTTGAGCAATCGAAGTGGACGTTGATTGGATCATCAACTAGATTGAGATGTAGCGGCCGATTCTGAATGCAGGGGTTGTTTGAAGTACACTGGCATCATGTTGTTGGTAGCAGGTTGGATCAGGGGTCTTTGAGGAGCCAGGAACGAACGAATCTAGTTCATTAACTTAGTACCATATGCTTATCTACCCCAACCAACAGACCCAGGATAGTGGTTTCGAAACGAGCTGAGCGCGATCCTGGCATCGGCCATGCCGATGTAACCACGTTTTGAATGCAGTCAATAGAAATGAGTTCTTACCGCCGTGCCGGGCCGCCTCGGGCTGGACCGCAACGGGCAGGTCACTCCGCGTGGACCGAACCAACAGGACTCTGGGGTGAACTCCGCTGGTAATCCTCGAGGATAGAAAAGTCGAAACGTATCTCAAAGAGGTTAATGAGGCCACACAATGAAACAACCTAGCCGTTCTGTGGCCATGTTCAACCACATTCTGCTACCAAATTAGGATGCTGACCAGACGCAGTTCTCGAATAGTAACGGAGAGTACTCCCTACACAGGAGCTGAGCCTCTCATCGGTTGATGAAGGGGCCGGCACAGCACAACTTTGGGAAACATTGAGATTTTGCAACGTGCCATATGTTGACCCCTGAGTTTCGCTCTCGATCTATGAACTGATACTATCTAGTGACCGTTGTGTATAACACCATAGGCCTTCCGCGTTACGCCTTCTCCGTGTGCCTTGCGGTCACAACGACCCCGGCCTTTTCACCGTCCTCGGGCGAAGCCTGAAACATGTCCTCCGCCTTGTACTTGCCGAATTTGCGCAGCGGGACCCCTTCGTTGAACATCCGGTCGATCTGTTCGAGAGACTTGCCCTTGCATTCGGGGATGCAGAACCACGTAAAGACAAGCGCCAACACCAGGATTCCCGCAAAGATGAAACCGACTTTCGAACCTAACCCTGCGCCTGGAGTGTAGAGAAGGTACGGGATGCTAAAGTTGACGAGGAAGTTGGCCAAGACGTTGACCATTGACGCCGTTCGTTGGGAGGCGTCACGCAGCCGGAGGGCCGGAATCTCGGTGGTGACAACGTAGTTGAGAGGCGCCCATGCAAAGACGTAGCCGGCGGCAAAGATTGTCAGCATAGCCACGATGCTCGTCTTGACGGCGAATGATGGGTCGGCCACTGTACCCAGGGAGCCCATGGTCACAATGGCGGCAAATTGCCAGACTGCGCCGATCAAGAGAAGAGGTCTATTGGGTTGTGAGGTTAGTACATACATGGCCGAGAAGGTACGACAGATGCGATCTGCAGTTGAAATTTACATACCGACGTCCTACGCGATCATTCAGATACAGTCCGACGAAGACCATGCAAAGGTTCACGACGGCGTTAATGATAGTCATGGTAAAGGGGTTAACCGTGCCGATGTCCTTGATGAAGATTGCACCGTAGGTAGAAGCAAAAGCCTGCCCGGTAGCTTGCTGGAAGAAATTCATGGCCATCACGATACCGGTTCTCTTCAAGTTGACACCCTTGAAGAGCTCCATATAGTTCCCTTGTTCGACTTCCTGTTTCAATGCGTACTGGAGGGCGGCGAACTGTTCATCGATCTCGGAGTCGGGGATGGTACCGGCTCGGAGTTTCCTTAAAGAAATTTGGGCTTCTTCGACTCTGTCCTGGGTCAACAGCCAGCGAGGTGACTTGAACGGAAGTTAGCAAGTGAAGTGTGTCGCATGGGAGAGTTGTGGTCGGAACAAGCTTACCTCGGGGATGAAGAAGATCAGGCCCATGACTATGACAGGAATAACGTAGAACAAGCCCATTGGGATCCGCCAAGATGCATTGCCGTCAAGGGTGCTAGTCCCTCGGCAGATAGAGTTGACAATCAGAGTACCAAACTATACAGCAGTATGTTAGTTGATCCAGCCTGTTTCCTTGATACGTTGACCAGATATAGAAAGCTTACCATCAGACTAAATTGGTAAGAGCCGACTGCAAATCCACGAATCTCTGAAGGAACAATCTCAGACTGATACACCGGAACCACAGCGAGTTCCATGCCAACGTAGATGTCTTTTTGTTCAAGTCAGCGTTGGTAGCTGGAAAACAGTGCCAGATCAGACTTACAGTTGAGAATGCGGGCGGCCATGATCTGCTCTCGGGTGCTTGAAGTAATCGCGATTGTTGCAGGGATTACAGCCCACGCACTCATTCCAAACATGCACCACCGGCGACCCCAGCGAGCACTGACGAGACTACCGATGATGACGCCGGCCGCGAAGCCGATGTAGTTGAGACTGTTGAAGAGGGCGAGCCACCCGGTGGGAAGCTTCCACTTTCCAGTCGTGGGGTTCTGGTCGCCGAACTGGCGCTGGAACGCGTCCATCGCCTGGGTTGTTGAGTAGCCGGCATTGTCGAAGCCATAGTTGAAGGTCGAGACGGCGATTACCGTAAAGGCCGCAGCTAGGGTGCCATTGAAGTGTTTAAGGATTCGATTGGGCGCCATCACGGAAGGGTGACTTTAGAGTTCTCTATGCGACTGTTCGAATAGCCTCAGCTCCTTGCCTCAAGTGACCGGGTGCTTGGGATAAATTCGGCGATGCATTCTCTGCCCGCTCTTTATGTATTCAGACGCGTTGAAAGAATCAAACTCTACGCCTCGTGGTTATTACGTTACTACGTCGTTCCCTGTCGAGTGGAGCCAGGACTCCCCGTTGATCTGAGCTAGTCACCCCTTTCACTGGCAATAGAGTCGTCCGATCAGACGCACAAGACGAACCAACACATGGCGGAGGAGGTTTCCCCAACTTGGGGAACCCACTGGGGAAGCAAGCCATTCACGGCGCTAGGGATGAATTCCTGGAGGTGAGTGGAGGAATGGAGAAAGCCACGCTGCGACGGAGCGATCCAGCGTACCAGCAGAGAGTCCAGAACGAAAATCTTTTGCGGGTGAGGAATCCGGTGACCACCCGCTTGGGATTTTGGCGTTCGACTAGGGTGGCCCCCGGGGCCCGGAACTCGGGCGGAGGCGAGAAAGTCAAAATCAACGCGGAACTCGGGCGGAAGACATGTCATCTCTTCTTCCCCCGACTTCCCACCCCGTCCCCCGACCTTATGCATCTTCACTCTTTTGATCAGAAAATACTGCGGGTAAGACTCAAACATGGAGACGCCTAATCCATATCGCGCTTCGGGTCGGCCCCGAAAAGGGTTGCAGATATGTTTCCAGTGCCGGAACCGCAAGGTAAGTCGCGGTCAAGTTGCACCCGAAGTCTCACTGCCGCGGTCCTTCGGGAAGAGGGTCTCCTAACCCGTAGCCGATAGGTCCGATGTGACGGCGAACCTGGAGGATGCGAAAACTGTCGTCGGCTCAAGTTCCACTGCTCCTTTGCAGCACCTGATCAGTTGCCGGATGCTGCAAATTCTTCCACTCCCAGCAGCAGTGATCCAAGCCATCTGAGGCTGGAGAAGCGTCGCGTGCGTACTGCTTGCATACAATGTCGTGACAAGAAGACAAAGTGCTGCGGCACGCATCCCTCATGTCGGCGATGCTCTCATCGGGGCGTGGACTGCCAGTATCCAGACGTGTCTAAGTCTTCATCATCCAGAAATCCAAACTCGGATCTCCGACACCAACCGCCCGCTACAGTGCGTGGTGGTTCGGAAAACAGCATGGAAAATAGAACTTCGTCTATGAATCGAGATTCCTCCGTTGCGCACTTACCGGCCTCGTCACTTGGGCTGTAAGTTGAGTCTCTTGCAAGACTAGCAACTACCTGTGCGCTGAAGTTTACTGAATAATATTCTGTTATGTAGTGAGTTGAACTCGAACAAGACGATCATCAAGCAGCACATCGATGCTTTCTTCGACTTTGTCTATCCAATACCCTGCTATGGCTTCATCCATAAGGCAACCTTCTGTCAAAGTTGGGCACAGGACACATACAACCCACGCCTCCTGAAGGCAATGTGTGGTCTTACAGCGCGCTATATCGCATCGGGGGACAGTATCCGTCTCCAGCAAGCGACTAGATGGATCCAAGAGTCGGAGGTGCAGCTCCTTATGCGGCTCAGTGAGCCTTCCATGTCGGATATTGAGGCACTCATGCTCACCACACTGGACCACATCATCGCTCGTCGATTCAGTAAAATGCTAGTATCTGCTTGCCTTGCAGCAAGACTAGCATTTATGATGCGACTCAACTACGAGGATGGCCGCCTGAGCTTCCTTACCCAAGAGCGTCGCCGGCGTCTCATGTGGGGGATCTATACCATGGAGACGCTTTACTCTAGCGGCAGAACAGAATTCACCGGGTGTCCAAAGGAAACAATACATCTCCAACTCCCCTGCCACGAGCGATCTTTTACTCTAGATATTCCTGTAATGACAGAGCCCCTGAAGCCTCCAGAAAATCAATGCTCTTTGGAGCTAGGTCTGATGGCTTACAATATCCGAGTCCTCGACATTCGAGATCGGATACAAAGGTACAGTATCAAGACGTTCTTGCTACCTTATAGATATACCAGAGCCCCAGGCTAACCAGTCTATCTAGACTATCGCATACGATCACACATCATCGGAAGCCCTTGGTTGAATGTGTTTCACTCCTCAAAGGACTTGTGGACGAACTCGACGCGCTGCGTCGATCACTACCGCCGCAATTCGCATTTGACAAAAAGAACCTCTTTCTCCGAGTCTACACCCCACAGCGCACCCCTTTCGTCATGTTCCATACATGGTGGCATCAGTGCCAATGCGATATGTACAGGTTTACAATACCGGGCTTTCGGGAAGGCCTCCCTGTGGAAGAGCTACAAACTCTACCTCAAGATTTGGTCTCCTTCTGTAGAGACAAGTGTCTCCAACATGCGCTTGCTGTTGCGAATATTATGGCGACAGTAAACGACATGGGGAATGACATATTCATCACAGATCCAGCCTTGGTGATGTGTACTTTCCATTCTGCCCGTGTCATATCGCGACTTGGATCAAGCCAGTTCGCCAACTTGCCCAAGGATATCTTGATATCCAAGCTGAAGGCCTGCTCAGATATACTAGAGACGCCAGCTGAGATATACCCTACTACCAAGCTTTTACGAGGTGGGATAGCGGACCTCATACACGATGCGGAGCGCGACTCTGGGGACTCTAGCCCTCTCAGGTCCAATTGGGAGGCCGAGCAGCCAGGATCAGACACCGAGGCGACCGGCGCTCAACAACCTGGTGTACAGAGAGGTACGCAAGGCTCGGTAATTGAGGTCTATTCGAAATACAGCGTGACAGACGAGATTCGGAAACTCAAGTTCCAACAAGACGGCGAAGAGGACAGGGAAGAGTACCGGTCAGACGCGCCAGCATTAGGGACGGGCGCAGATGGTGTCACACCTCAGCAGTTCCTGATGACCGATATGTCAAAGGAGAATGGCCCGCAGCCACACATGCCGATGCCTCAAGATATGACGGCCAACGCTTTTGGCTTTTCAGAAGCTGGCTTTGGTACAAGTGCGGCGCCGTATGATGTATCAATGACTCTGGGTTTTGAGCCGAATTACGGGGAATGCCAACCAGACTTGTTCCTGGATACCTTCATGCCGCTCCAAAACGACTGGAATATGGCTGATTCTGGTTGCTTTTGATCCTTGGTAGCACCGATCTCAGATCTCAAATCACGAATGCACAATGCCTTCGTCCCTATCGTATCTTGCCGTCATGTTCAGCGACCTCAACAGTGAGCTTTATGTAGTAATCACTAAGTGCACCACGTCCTTAGCTACTTGCTGGAGTCATGCATGGATTATGTCTGAAGTCTAGATAGAGCAGCGGATACCAGGTATCTGTACATCCGGATAAGACCGATCACACCAGACCACGGGGCATACTTCCTCACAGTCCATTCCAGAACATGTCCCTCTCAAGCTCAAAGGAGCCATCCAGAATTGTACCTCCGGCAACAATTGAAGCAGTATATCGGCCTCTTTCACAACACCAACTGTTCCTCTTCTCATCCCAGACAGCGGTGCTATATCTATCGATGGGAATTGAGACTCTTCTTTTCTCTCCTGGCTGCAAGAAGACTTTCTCGAATCCCATAAGTGAGCGGACGGGACGCGAAAATCTTGACTTGGGCGACGTAGTCGAGTAGCTGATGTACAGGCGGACAACTTCTGCGCCTGCCATCCGCCCGGTATTTGCTATGCTGATGTGAACTCTGGAAGACGAAACCTGCATCTCCGAGACTTGGAAGGTAGTGTAACTCAGACCATGGCTGGGAGAATGTCAGCTTGCAGGCTTCCGATCTAATACAAGCGAGTCAACTTACCCAAACGGGAATGCGACCTCCATCTTTCTCGCTTCGTACCAGCGGTACCCAACAAAGATGTCTTCAGAGTAGTAGACCTTTCCATTGTCGCTGCCGAATGCAAGGTACGCAGGATTGTCTTCTAGCTGAGCAGGGAAGGTCATAGGCAGTTTGCCGCTGGGGTTGATGCGTCCAAAGATAACGTCCGCTACGGCGTTGCCCGCCTCATTGCCGCCGTACCAGCTGTGAACCATCGTGCTGGCGCTATGCCTCCAAGGCAGGCTGATTGGATTTCCGGCTTGAGTGATCACGATGGTGTTCGGTTGCGCCTCTAGAACAGCTGCGATGAGGTTATCTACTTGTGGCGGCATGTTCATCGTGTCTCTGTCTTTGCCCTCTTTTTCCAAGTCCGCCTAGAGGAATTATTGTCAGCTTTCTGGGACGTAACAGTTATAGAGGATTTCTTACGTTTAGTCCGGCAACCACAAAAGTGTACTTGCATCTCTTTGCCAGTTCGACGGCTCTCTGGATGCCCTCCTCAGGAGCAATCTTACGGCAACCACCCAACCGGCAAGCACCGCCCGGGATCGCTAACAGTGAGCCGCCCTTCACCTTCGATGTGATCGCACTGCCGGCCTCAACGCGTAGGTGGTACCCCTTCCCAGCTGTCATCTCATACGTTGCTCGCTTTTCGGCTGAGCCCTTGCCGAAGAACATGCCTCCCGGCGTCTGATCTGTTGAGTTGTCAATGACGAGCTCATCATTGATGAATAGGTCACCAATGCCGTAAGTCGCCAAGCCGAATTCGTACGTGCCAGTGTGTTCTGGAACGAAACTGGCACGCATGGACATGAAAAACGTTTCCTCCTTTTGGGGATGCTCGTAGTCCATGAGTTGATAGGTGGTGTCCGGTATCGTTACACGATCAAATGCTGTCCGCTGCTTGGTGGTATGTGGTTCGTTGAACAATTCAATCGTCACACCTCGCCGTCCTTCATCATTGCACACACTGTCCTCTGTGAAAGGTGGCAATAAGATATGTCCGTATACACCCGGCTCATGATGTACTCTAGCTGTAGGAGGTAGAGAGTCCCGTATGCCTTTGAGCACGGAACTGGTGTAGTATGGTCGAAGACTTGCGCTGCCGCCTCCACAAGCAGCTGCGAGCTCAGCATTTGGCCCTATGATGGCCACTTCATCGCAGTCTTCGGGTGATAATGGCAAGAGATTGGCAGAGTTTTTCAGCAACACAATACTCTCGCCTGCCAAACGGCGGTTGAGGGACCTGTCTTCAGGAACATCCCGCATGTTCTCTTCCTTCTCAACACGAGCTGAAGCCGCGTCATTTACGAACTGCAGGACCTTTCGCGCTCGCTCGTCTATGGTGTGTTGGTGAACTTTGCCGGAGAAGACTGCGGCGAGGGCTTCTTTTTCTCTGTAACGACTAGGGCCGGGCATTTCGATGTCAACGCCAGCGTTGAGCGCTGCCTCACAAGAGTACGTGCCGTACCTGCACGTATTAGCCGATACACTGTGAAAAGAAAAGGGACGAGGATTACCAGTCACTCATAATGAGACCATCAAACCCCCACTCTTTCCGCAAAATATCTCGGAGAATCATAGGGTTCTCAGAAACATGTAGGCCGTCAATTTTGTTGTAAGAAGACATCACTACTCTGGGGTTGCTATCTCTCAGAGCGATTTGGAAAGGTAAGAGATAGACTTCTCGTAGTGCTCTGTCAGACATGCGCACGTCGAGGGACATCTTTTCGGTCTCTTGATCATTAGCCACAAAGTGCTTCAGAGCTGCCAGAGTCCCTCGGGATTGGACACCCCTGATGATGGCAGCTGCAAGCATCCCACTCAGGTGCGGATCCTCGGAGAAAGACTCGAACCCACGACCGTTTAGCGGAGAGCGAATGATATTGACCGTTGGGCCGAGCCAGACATGGGCACCTTTAGCGTCGCATTCTTTGGAAAGCAGCTGGCCGGCCTGCTCGATCAACTCAGGGTTCCACGTTGCTCCTAGACCACTTCCACAAGGGATGCAAAGCGCGGGCACTGGGTTGAAGAATCGTGAGCCTCTGACGCCATTGGGTCCATCGGTGCATTTGATGGCCGGGACGTTGTGCTGCGGAAGAGGGGTGGAGTGCCAAAAGTCGGAGCCTTTACCCATGAGCTGTTAGTACTAGGGACTTGACTGGCTGTGCTTCCTTATTGAGGATCCTCACCGGCAAGGAGCGAGACCTTCTCTGCGAGTGTGGCATTTTCGATGATCTGATCAACATTGACAAGCTTTCTTGGAGGAGGTTGCATGTTGGATGAAGTTGACTCGTGGTCTTGGGACACCATGTTCAAAACCAAAATCAACTGCCAATAATTAAGGTGGCATACGATCTAAAGAAGAGCCGAATAAAGAAACTATCGAAATCGAAAAATGAAGCGAGCCCTCCAGACGAGGACTAAGAGGTATACGGAGAACTACCATACTCGGATACCCGGGCTGCCGTTTCGGATGTCGGGAGCGGGAGCAGCCCGGAAGTCGCCGTATTTGGTGCGATGCACAATGCGAATGTGGAGTGAGCTAAAATATGCTAAGTACATTTTCGAGTGGGAACAGCGCTGACGGGGTATGAAGGTTAGACTTCCAATTGCATGTGATTGACTACTAAGGTAATAGTGTGAGAACTCAGTCTCTCCCATAAATTCAGTACACAATGTTCGAAGAGCTGGGCTTGAAGACATAACTTATAATTTGAACGGCTTTGTGGCTTCTTCTCATACCTTTATTTGTGAATGGCTGTTGCCGTCAGATCACCGGTCGCGGCGACCCCTCCAATGATTGAAATGCGACTTTTTTTTGACTTTCTGTGTCAGAATGATGATATACTGACAGAGAACAAAGGCTTCTGGTGAGAGTATCATGGGGTAAGGAAGTAGGCGTGGATGTCAAGCGAGTATCATTCGTAAGTAAAATCAGTACATGTAATGTGGTTCATCCACACTCTCTATCGGAAACGTCTATACAGGTGATCCGACAAATTGCGCCGTAAAATCAGCCAAAATGCGCAAGAGTTTGGCGATGCCCACCGTTTGCGCTAACAGCTGCTCCGTTGACCCAACGTCCCTCCTCACTCGCAAGGAACCCCACAATATAGGCGATATCGTCAGTGTTCCCAAGACGTGGACCCACAGTCATATACTCGATCTGCTTGTCAATGAACTCCGCATGCAGTTCCCTCGCCTTAGCGAGCGCATCAGTCTCCGTGGGCCCAACTGCGACGCTGTTGAAAGTGATTCCCTTCTCTGCGGCAAAAGTGTCTGCAAAAGACCTCGTGAAGCTGTCGAGCGCGGCTTTCGTGGCTCCGTATGTCATGATCGGGCTCGGGTTGCCCACTCTGCCGGCAATACTGGAGATATTGATGACGCGACCACCATACTTGGGGGCGTGCTCCATGAAAGCAGTCGTCAGGCTGACGGGAGTGTAGACGTTTGCGACCATGATGTCGTTGAAGTCCTTGGCCTGGAGCGTCTTGACGTCCGAGGTGTTGGTGATGTCGGCGAGAATCGCATTGTTGACCAGAATATCAATAGTCGTAACCTTCAGTCCGTTCAAGGCGTCCTTGATGATCTTTGGGGCGATTGTGGGATCTGTTGAGTCCGCTTTGATGGCCACGGCATTCATGACACCCAGTTCTCGACATTGCGCGAGAGTACTATCGGCAGCGGCCTTGTTTGCCACATACGTGATGGCGAGGTTTTCCAAGCCCTTGCGGGCAAAGTGTACGGCAATTCCGCTACCGATACCTCGGGAGCCTCCGGTGACGATGGCAGTCTTGCCCTTCAAGGACCACGGCTCAGCTGAAGAGGTCGTGCTAGACATTTTTTACTTGTTGGTGATGTGTTCTGATTTGATGAGTTCGATCGTTGATGAATAACTTGAGTAGAACGTAAGTGATGTTGGAAGAGATCGTTAGGTTTACTACATCCAGACTGTAGGGTCCGACAGTCCTCATAAATAGTACGCTCAAGGAACATTCGCGAGTACGAGCGTTTGAAATTTCAGACGGTGATATCACCCAAGCACAAGTAGGTTTGTCATCTTTGTTCGAGCATGGCGGACCGCAAAGTATGGATCCGGGGTATCTCAAACGTCCGATTTGTGGACCGACCGCCAAGTCCGCAAGCGCAACGTTGATCGCCAGGGTATATCTCATTTATTGGTATGGCTAAGAGCAGTGTTCCGACTCGAAGGCGTAAATACAATGACATGGATGAATAGTTGGTACGAAGTCAGCAAATGTATTGTCTAGGCATTGACGGTATAACGGCGCTGTACTTTACACTTGATTGGGAAGGGATGCTTTCATCCGTTCTATCATTTCCCATAATCGGACGAGTTTTGCGCAACACTGATCTACACATCTCCGTATAAGTATCTTTTACACCTTTGGCCCAGATCTCTCCACTTTCTATTCTTGCTATGCAGTCAGGCATAGGTCATCTACGCCTTTGTTCACTTGTGTGTAAAACGAGATCTCGAGCGTTGGCTGCTTTCGTCGCTGTTAGTGGAGTTGCTTGCGGAATTCATGCGGACTTGACTAGTCCTAGTTCATCTATCAGAAAGTTGCAGTGCAGCTTGTTCTACCCAAGGTCGCTGATGATTCGATGAACACTACACAGCGGTACAGCGGATGGATGACGTTGCATACATTGGAAACATACGCAATAGCCCTTGTCAGCCTGGATCCTGGAGTCTTTTGAAGAGCTTTGAGATCTTCGTCTCGGCATTGACCACCGGGGGTGTGTTTAATCTCCACCTAGGTAATATTCGTGACATGTCATTCGGCCCGTGATTTAGTTGGCGACTCGTCCAGCACTCCGGTTCTTCTCGAGCTTGACCATGGTGGATTATGTCAGTTGCTGAGCCGGCCGGTCCAAGACTCAGACGAACTGGGTGGGACACGGAGTTTACGGAGGTTAGCGCCGGCACACCTTCGCGGAGCGGGCAGTCAGCTCCCCCATGCCACCGACCCGAGTCTCGATCACGATTCAACGTTATACATAATATTTTAGGCCCATTTTCCTCCAGGAGGCGGGAGGGCTCCGATCCGGGCGAAAAGCTGCTCTTGATTACCATTCTAGCTTTCGGAGACTTTTGCACCCCTGTGGTGTATAGAATCAACTCAACTCTCCGATGGGCCCAGCGACTTGATAATTAGGCCGTCCCTGGAAACCAAAGTGTTTTCCTTTCGTCGGAGGTAGGACTTCGGTCGCTTTTTTATTCTATGCTGGTTTCTATAATGATCTTCTAACCCGGTAGAAGCTGTCCTGTTCCAGGAACCTCCCATGCATGTATCCTCGATCTAGGTTTTCTTCTGGCTGACGCCGAACGTCGTAAGATGCGGCCAATCTAAAAAGTTCCATCAGCAAAGTACTCGGCCACTACAGGTGAAGTGGAAAAAAAAGCTTACCGAAAGTCGTTCTGTCTGGATTGACGTGGGAGACTCGTGCTTTCTGTCCTACGCTTAGTGTCTCGCCAACAGCTGACCCAAAGCAGTACCCGTAGCGTCCAAAGACAGGGCTATATTTGGCGCCCTTGTCAACTCGGCGATCTTTATTCAGCTTCTTCCACACCAATCCACGATCGTCACTAGCAGTCTTGCCAGTTTCGTAGTCAACGGTAATGCTTTGACAGCGATAACAGTTGGCCGTCAGAGGCATCTGGACACCGCCGTCGAAAGTCAACTCGCCCCAGAAGTCCTCTGCAAAGGGACCGCTTGCGCCTTTGACGACGACATTCGGACGGAACTTTCGAACATCCATCGTCAAGTTGCCTTCTAGGCGAGAAGAGACCTCCGCAGTGGACTCTTCAGTGACGACGAGGTAGTGTGCAAGATCGTTGAAGACAAGACGCTCCTCGGGAAACCGGGCAAACGGGACGAAGGACCTGAGACGCTGAGCAAATCTGGCCTTTCTCAGGCCTCCTTTGCTGTTTGGTGCTAAAGACCCCAGGACAGGCCGTGAGCCGTTACCAATGTAGGCGAGTCTCGCCTCAACCCCGAGGCGCTCTGAGAACCACGTCGCAAGTTCGTCGCCCATGTCGTAGGCCTTGGCCTGGCTCACGTGAAGGCTTGTGTTGATCACTTCTAGCCCCTCTGTGCTTGGTGATAGGGCGAATCGTATTTCGTCGGTGGTGGTGATGTTCGCTTCGTTGATTGATTTACCGTGCTCCGTTCCCCGGCCATGCCATTTTACTATGACTTCCCCTTCGGTCGCGTTTTCTTGCCTTCCATCATGCTCGATCGAAGCCCGGAATAGTGCCATATAGAGATAGTAGCCGATGAACATTGTCTCATATGTCTTCTTGGACGGGTCGGTCTTATCCCGAATGACCTTTTGCAGGGAAAAAGTCCTATCTCCGACCAAGCCATACTTGCCCAAATGTGCTCGCTGCACCGCGCATCCTCCGAGCCCTTTGATAGGATAAATGTATAGCTATGGAAATTTCAATCAGAATCATTCACATTGACTATTTTGCATAGGAGGTCAAATTGTACTTGTGTGACTTCTAGGGGCTCGCTCGCTGGTTGCGTTGACCGGGCTAGCCGGATGCTCAAAATGAGAGCTATGATCGAGCAAGCTACCAGCGCAACGGCGGTGCTCATAGTCGTTAAAGGATTAGGCGTCATCTGGACTTCGGCCCATGTCTCGTTCGTTGCTGGGTCCATTGTTGACTTGTCGTGAAGAGCTCACTCTCTATTGGAGTCGGTTGATTTCTCCTCAAAATTTTGCGGCCATTGGGTTCAAGGCGGATTATGACCGCCCACCGGATGAGCTTCCGACGCGTTCTTTGATCTGCAAAACAAGGTTTGATCCCGGATAACAGTTACAGCTGTCACACAAAACAGCAGACCGGGTCATTTCGACTGCCGCTAAACCTCTTGAGGAAACTAGATGGACCAAATTTCGCAAACTTTGGAGCTTCGCCGAGTCAATTCAGCCCGGGTCCCATCTGTGCTCATCCCCCTTTTCCCCCGCACAGCTTCCCCATCTACCGAACCCTTCTCGAGCACTTGGGAGGAGGGGGCCTTGATACCAGACGGGAATCCGAACCCTGCTGATGGCAAACCACAACATCAGGCTTGGATCTCCACCCACTCGTCACTATCTGCTATCGCGAACGTCGCCGAGAGTCTACTAGGACCCAATTCGACATTGACGCTGCCTTATAAAGCATCCAGCTAGCCGTCTCTTGACCGTTGGAGCCCCAAAGATGCCCACAAACAGAATCAGGGTAGTTGAGGGATCCTGTTGGCCCTGCAAGAAGCGCCGTATCAAGTGCGACCTGACAAAGCCCCGGTGCAATCGTTGCGCCAAGATTGGGGCGGATTGCGACTTCAACGCTCGCCGCCTGAAATGGAGCACGCGGCCCACGATCAAGGCTCCGGCCATCTACCAGATTGCCACCAGAGACGCGCAGCTCGCGTCCTGTCTAGCTTCAGACGAACGGCGCGCCCTGGATTACTTCCATCACCGCCTGTGGCCGCTCTTGACGACGGCCCCGGAACCATGCGCGGCTCCAATCTTACAGGCCCTTGAGCATCGAGTCGTACTTCTCGCGGCGTGCGTCATTGCGGATGCGCACCGGGTTCTCCAGGACGGGAGGAACAGCCGCAGTCTCCTCCGCATGAAGCGACTCGAGTGTCTCGCGGCCGTACGGGGTGAGGTCGGCGGCGCTCACATGGTCGATAAGAGTTCTCTCATGACCCTGTTGCTTGCTGTACTCTTACTCTATTTCCACGACGGATACCTTGAATGCGCTCAGGCGTCTGCCTCAACGTCAAGTCACCACGGGGGCGTCAAGGCAATCATCAACAGTCTCGGAGGCACTCTTCCGGTTCTGGAGACGAGTCATGAGTCGATCCACATGCTCCTCTCTGAATTTGCGTCAACGGATCTCACAACCATCATGCTCAAGGGAGGGAAACCCTCGTTCCCTCACGAAATATGGGATACAATTGAGAAGAGATCCGTATGGTGGGGAAGAGACATCCTTGGACGCTCATCTCTGGCCTCCGTATTTCAGCAAATATCTCGGCTAACAGAGTACCGAGATGTTCTGAACAACGGCACCGAGCAACTCTCAATGGAGACTATCCGCAAATTCGAGACGGCCTTGTCTCCGATGTATGCCAGGATCACAGACACATGTTCAGATACTGGAGATGCCGATCCAGACTTAGAGGCAAACAACGATTTCACTTTAATTCGTGCCTTTCAGCATACGGCTCTCATCTACATGTATAGGGCCATTTGCGGTCTACCAGTCTCTCATTCTCTCGTACAGCAGCACGTTTTGCCGTGTCTAGAGTGCATCATCGATATGAAACAGCCCTCAAAGGTGCTGAATTGTGTCATTTTCCCTTTGCTCGTTGCTGGTGCGCATGTTCAGTCCCCGAGACACAGAAAAGCAGTTCTGGGTATCCTTCATATTATTCGAGATGAGATGCGGTTTGCTAGCTTACATACTGTCTCCGAGGTTTTGTGCGGTGTATGGAAGGCCGCTCGAGAGGACGTAACTTGGTCAGAAATGTACTCCGACTTGGCATCAGATGCCGTCGTGCTATAACTAATTCGACAAGAGAGTTTGGGGCTGGCAATAGATCATGTGGCTATGGACTTTCAAGATTCCTCTACTTGACCAGTTCACAGTTTGAATCCCATGTTGACGTGCACTGCCTTTGTCTGTGAGTAAGCAGCGAGGCCAGCTTCTCCCAGTTCGCGGCCAATGCCACTTTGCTTGACGCCACCGAATGGAACACGAATGTCAGAGTCATTCGAACTGTTGATCCAGACCATTCCAGATTCGAGGCGGGCGGCTACGCGATGGCACCGCTCGATATCGCGTGAGAACAACGCAGCGCCGAGTCCGTATGACGTGTTGTTGGCCAAAGAAACTGCCTCTTCCTCCGTCTTAAAAGGTGTTATGGCGACAAAAGGACCGAACACCTCTTCTTGGAAGATTCTCATGTCTTTCTTCACGTCGGAGAAGACTGTTGGCTCGATGAAGAATCCTTTGCCATCTCCGACGTTCTTGAATGGAACTCCACCAGTCACAAGCTTGGCACCTTCATCCTTGCCGGCCTGAATGTAGCCGAGAATCTTTTCATATTGGACCTTCGTGATCTGAGGGCCCTGAAATGTGTCGTCGTCGAAGGGATTGCCGACCTTATTCTCAAGACATATCGCCTTGAACCGTGCAACATAGTCCTGGTAGACATCTTCATGAACCAGGATTCTGGATGTGGACGTGCAGATCTGGCCTTGGTTGCTCATGATGCCAACATGGCCCCATTTTGCTGCTTGGTCGAGATCGGCATCGCTGAAGACCACAAGAGGTGACTTTCCGCCGGTCTCTAGCGTAATGTTTTTCAGGTTGACGCTCGCAGACTTCATAATCTGTCTTCCGGTTGCTGTGGAGCCAGTGAAAGCAATTTTATCAACATCAGTATGAGAAACCAGGGCGTTGCCGGCCTCCCTGCCAAGTCCGTTGACAATATTGACAACGCCTGGCGGAAATCCAGCTTCTTTGATCAGAGTCGCAAAGTACAGAACAGATAGTGGTGTTTGTTCAGCAGGTTTCAGAACCACAGTGTTGCCACACGCCAGTGCCGGACCGAGCTTCCTAGAAGCTGAATTAGTTCGTGCCTTTTCCCTGTGAAGATGTGATTTCACTAACCATGCTGCCATCATGATTGGATAGTTCCACGGAATGATCTGTCCACAAACTCCAATCGGCTGCTTAATTGTATACGCAAACTTCTGAGGTGTCGTTGGAATGGTCTCGCCGTGAATCTTGTCTGCCCAGCCAGCATAGTAGCGCAACGTTGAGATTGTTTCCGCAACGTCTTCTCCGAGGGCCACGCCATACGGCTTACCGCCGTTCCACGTCTCAAGGGTGGCCAAAGTCTCTTGGTTTGCCTCGACGAGGTCGGCGAGCTTGAACATCAATCTGCCCCGATCCGTAGCAGAGATGTCACCCCAGCCTGGGGCATTGAGTGCTGCCCGTGCTGCTTTTACAGCCTTGTCAACATCTTCAGGTGATGCGGCTTCAACTGCAGCGATCTCAGATTCATCACTATAATGTCGTCAGTCTAATGGGATTCGACAAGCAACTTCAACTTCTTATCGTACCTTGGGTTGATGGCAGTGATCTTGGATCCTGAGCTAGCCTTCACAAACTCATTGTTAATGAAGAGCCCTGTAGGCAGGGAAATCTTCGTGCCATTCGGCGCTGTGAGGTCCAAGGTAGCAGCTGACATCTTGGTGGGAACTCCTAAGTGTGTGGGTAAGGGGAAAGAAAACAAGACACAACGGCCGTAGTTGAACAAATCAGGGCAGGGCGTCTTACTTCAAGTCGAAGATGTGAGGCAGCCCGCCCTCTTATCCACGCAAACTGTCAATGCATGTCGGACAGACTAGGCAATAAATGGGATCATTGTGTCTCCGCCATCAAAGTGTCCCAGACAAGTGGGGAAGCGGATCTGTGAAATTCTGCAGATCATCAGCGGCTAGCTATCAGACGGAGCCACCATGGCGGCTCAGAAATCCTGAAGCAGACAAAAGATGGACAAGATCCCGTCTCCTGGTCGTATGAGCCCACCAGGTTTACTTGTGTCGGATACTTCTCCCCACCTTAGTTACTCCAAGCTGTGCAGCGTCAATTTCAACCATCCCAACGCCAATGAGAGGGGTGCGGGGTTTCCCGCAGGAGCTGTCCGAATTAGGCAACTTTTTGGACCATTGGCGCGGGGCTGTTGAGGTGCAGCAGCACAGGGTGGTCGGATAGCTTGATCTAGAGGGCCGGGAAAGTGGAAGCTCAACTCGGTTATTGCTTGACATGATTCCAGGTTGCGGATACGAAGCATGAGACATTTTGCCCAGTCCCAAGTCGGAACTGGATATCCGAGACAGGCAACACACCACTACATGTAGTTGCGCTGAAGTTGCAGGTTGGTCGCGTAAGCCTCAACTTTGGCCGTGACGGTCCATCACTACCCTGAGAAGGTTTTTCAACTGGAGCAACCAAGCTCAAGTTTCTTAAACTTACTTCAGTGCTGCCAATCAAAATTTTGCCAGCAGTGAGCTTAGCTGCGGGTTGCGCCACTGCTGCATGTGCAGGCGACTTTGTGTCAGGATGAACTTGCGTCTTGGCTTGGACCTTCTACCAAAAGTATGGAAACTAGCGGTATCGTCGTAAACTCGCAATGATAAGTCGATGTATTATTGGTGGCTCATTAAGGTGAATTTTGACTAACTTTTACACTGTCGGTATTCTACAGCCTAGCCATGGTCTCGTGGAGTTGACAAGGTGGTCCAAGGGCTGTCCGCAGTGACATAGTTGCACGTACTTGAAACTGTGGGACTTAGGTGATTTTACAGAATTTCACTCAGTTTGTCAAAAAAGAATTGATTGACGGTGGAAGGCTTTACGATGTTGCACTTGGTGACTGATGATGCTCTTAAGACAGATACCCGATATGGTACATAAAGTGCCCAAGATACCGCGCCGATGTTAATCGTGTCTAAACCACGAGATTGGGAAAATTTCTCTCACATCCAACATTCACGTCCCTTAGACGGGGATCAACGCTTCGACTTCGATTTCAACCTGCATCCCTTCCAATCCAAGCTTGCCGATTTGGATGCACGTCCAGATAGGTCTATGATTCGGAAACAGTTTCTTGAACGTCGTAGTCATGACATCGAAACTCGAGTCCATATCAAGATGATAGGAGCGAATCGCGTAAATGTCTTTGAAGTTGAGGCGCGGGTGAACGGCTTGAAGAGCTTTGAGAGCATTCTCGAACGCAATAGCGATCTGCTTTTCGAGGTCGGTTGTGATATTCCCTTTCTCGTCCCAGCCGCCCTGACCCGATGTGCGAACGACGTTTCCGATCTTTACGGCTTGGGAGTAGTGATATTGCTCGGTGTTGGACTCAGTCCCTGGATAGTTGAAAAATTGAGCAGAGGCCATGTTTGGAACTGTAGAGGATTGTGATGGGCTCGACCTGGTGTGCTTGAAAGAATTTGAGAGCAGTATTAGTACAAAAGCTTCGCCAGAGAGGCACCAGTACCATAGTTAAGCTAATTATCTACATGAAAGGCAGTCAAGGAGGGCAGCCAAGAGGCTCAAGTAGTTCGCATGCAGCTAGTGCGGGGATTCAAGCTCGGAGCGGGGGTCTGTATGTTGAAGTAATGCCAAGCTCGTACCGCTCTAGTATTGCAGGATATGCTCTCGGGTTGCCGCTTTCAGATGACCTGTCTTACTCCTTGATTGACAAGCCAAGTGAATCAGCAATGAGGGCTGGCTCGAGAGGTGTTATACAACGTAAGTCTCAAGTTGGTCCATCTTGTTACTCCTTTGGGGAGGATGTTACTCACAAAATGGAGGGGACGGCTAGATTATCGGTTTAACATGATAATGAATTAATCTTGCCTATCTACCTTAGACACTCTCACACATCTCGGCTGAACTACTGTCCGAAATGCAAGGGCTTGCAGTCGTATTCGTGTCTCGCCAAATGGGAGAACCGAGACTATGTCCTTGGCTTACTTCTTGAGTAGCACTAGAAAGTGGAGATCATCTCTGATATTTTGTCGCCGTGACTGTCAGAATACTCGGATGTAGGGTAGAACTGTGAAAGACAGAAATGTGCGCGGGTAATTCAGGTGTACTCCGTGGCCTTCAAGGATTCATCTGCGCGTTATTTGACGCTGACAGGCAGCACATGTAGGGAAGAAACTTAAGCTTAGGTGTAACTGCATGTAGGTTTTCATAACACGAACGCAGTGTGGTTAAAAGACCTCCTTTGCACGTGTGGAAAGAGCGAGAATTATTGCATTAAACTCTCCGTAAGACGTAGTTAATTTTATGTAAAGACTCAGTGTCCTGAAAGGCTATGCTTTTCTACCATGTCCCAGTAATGAGGCGCTGCCATGCGTCGCAACGGTTTCCCTAAGTACATCATGACCAGACACAGTGCCCAGAATGTCACCCCAAGAACCGCTGTGACTATGAAGGCATCGCGAAGACCAATGCTATTGATCATCGGCACTACAGCATAGCTGAAAGCGAAGCCTGGATATGGTTAGCTTTGACTCTGACGCTAAGAGGAATGACGGCGTCAACTTACCCATCGTGTTACGAATAAGGATAGCTGACACGAAGCCCTCGCCAGCGAGGTCCTTGAAGCTGTCAAGGATATATGTGAACGCCATGCTGGTTCCCAGAGGGAGAGTGACAGAGATCAAGGCCAGCCCGAAAGCAATACCGACCCAGTGGATTTGGTATGAAGCCCCCACGCCGTATAGAATGCAGCCAACAGGATGGGCGATGATCGCCAGGAAGCATAACCAAAGACGATGCTCTGGTTCCATTACTCCCCCATGCCGGCGGGCCATCCACACTGACAAAGCATCGCTCGCCCAGCTTGATATTAGACATCCCATCGATACTCCAATCACCGAAGCAAGGTAGAAGAGGCCGATAACGTTGGAGCCAAAGCTGTATGGTGGGTTGCCGAGAATGAGAGCCAGAGAGCCGCCAACTACGTTGTACCACGAGAGAATACCTCCAACCAGAATGCCCGCGAAAATGACGGAAGGAAATCGAAGGAGGTAAAAAGGCAACAGAGATTGCTTCAGCTGTCTTGGTTTTCTGTCGTCTTGATAACCCCATAGCTTGAATTTTGACCAAAAAGCTTTTTCGGGTGCTACATTGACGCGGTTCGGTAAAGTGCGTGGCTCGATTTCAGAATTGATACTGGCTGCGCCTTCCACAGGCTGAGGCTTTTGGTCTTCGGACCTCTCGGTGTCGATTGCGCTCTTGTCGCTATCAAAGAGACCCGGCTGCTGATTGGGGATGCCACCAACATCGGCTTGTGAACTAGGCCTGTAGAACATGGTTTCTTCGAAGAAGACAAATGTCAAAATGGTTATTACGCCACCTATAGTGGATAGGATGTACTGGATCCAACGCCAACCCAGGTCTTCGGCGATGAATCCTGTAGCGACTGGGCAGAGGAAGGCACCACACCACAGCATCCAACTGTAGATACCCATGTAGAAGCCTCGTTGGTGGACGAAATACAGGTCGTCAATTATGACTTCGATGAGAGTCTCCATTGGCGAAGAGACAATGCCGATGATGATGCGATTAACAAAGAACTCGGCTCGAGACTTGACGTAGGCAGTCCAGAGACTGATAAAGGTCATCGCGGCCATCGAATAAACGAGAGTCGGACGCCTTCCGTAGTTGAGGGCGAAGTTCTGGGTGAGCAGAGTGCCCCAACCGAGAAAGAGGAACATGAGGCCATTGCCAGTGCTAAGGTCTGCTACAGAAATGCCGGTGTCTGCTTCGATCTGCAGGTACGCGGGAGAGAGGCCCGATACGATGGCAGCGGCGAAGAAGCACCAGGTCATGACCCAGGAGATGTTGAATGTCTTGCGCTTTCGCGTCCATGATAGCGGATCGTTCGGATCGCTGCTCGGTTGCGGAACAAGAACGATATTGGTGTGCTCCGAGCCATGCTTCACGTCGAAGACGCCTCGTGTGTCGACTAGCTGCACCGTGCCCGGAAAGTCGAACGTGATGGTCGTGTTTGTCATGATGGTTGCTGGCACGGCCCATACGGGAGACCATCAAGAGCACCAGCGGTACCTCGACAATGATATACCAGCCGACCAAAATTCTGCTCTTCTTCCATCGACTGAAAATTCTTTACTACTACCTCCTTTCCTGCCGGCTCGAAGCCAACGAGGCGGACTGGTAGACCATTAAACTGATGCATGGACCATCGGGCCCTTTTCCAAACTCTGAGGCCTCATCCATGCCGGCGCTAAACCGTACGAGGGTAGGAGATGGTCCAGAACTGCTAAGCCAACCCCTCGAAGCATGTGTTAGGCGCAGATTAGTAGGCTGGGAATGCCACCTTTCCAAGCAGTCTTATCAATGCGGTATCTAGGTTCTGGAGATTTACTGCCCAAGGAGGCCGTGCACGCGCGAGGATTTCTGCGTCCGATGCAACGTGAAGACACAAGCCGGCCCCGCGGTGATTCTCTTCCGAATGCTGAACGTGGGGGAAACGCCTCCACATGAACCCAGAGACGCGGGAAGACGCGCATCTTTAGATAATGCAGGTCCTTTGGTGCACTCGCAATGCCCTGGATGAGGTTATAAAGATGGATGCCAGAGAATTGGCCCAACATATTTCCGAATTTGGTCATGCCTATCTAGCAGACTACGCGGGGTTGATAGGGTGAGATAACGCAATGAACAGCAAACTAATATCTGCAATATCTTTGCTAAGTACATGTATGCTGCGGTTGGATGGGAAAACGTGCATGATGTGATTTCCTATGACGCGGCATGGGCTATTCCAGCTTCGGATTGCGTGTGACACTTGATGCGGCCTAGATGCGAAGCCATTGGCGCACAGAAGAAACATCGAAGCCAAACATCCATGCCAGTATCACGATAACAACACGAAGTGTCTACGGCAAGTTTTAATAAAATGCGTGGCAGTCAACAAATATATGACCAATGGTTGACTTCTGCAAAGAATGAAGAGATAACGACTCGGGAATGACCAAGAGCTTTTCTCGATTGACAATCGCACTAGTAAACAGCATCGGTGCAGACAGTCAAATTTGATATTCTACAGGCTCGGCTGCTTCAACCAGGGTACAACTCCAGCACCCGTCCGTCCGTGAGTCCGTGAGGAGGATTTTCCACTCCATATTTCAAAGAATCATGTGCAATAGCTCTGCCCGGCACAAACATTAAAACCTCCAAATCTTTCTTCAGGCTCTCAATCTGTCAAAACGTAGGCTTTGCAGCTGGATCAAAGTTGAGCAAAACGGATGATTTCAAAAATTTCAATCCACGTCAATCACAACCTTCAAAGCACCATGTTTAGACGCTTCTCCGAAGGTACCATATGCCTTTTCCATGTCACCAAGTTTGAAGTCTGGAGCTCTTGTTAGTCATGTTTTCATAGCAAGTTTCACGGTAATAAGTAGTAGATATCCATACGGTGAGTAATAAGTTGCGAGGGCTGCAATTTTCCAGACTGTACAAGCTTCAAAAGCATTGGTGTCGTTGTTGTGTCTACAAGTCTAGTTGTGATTGCTGCATGTTGAGTTAGAATTGGCGTCGACATCTTTAATTATTTATAAACCTCGATATGTTGAACTCACAAATGTTCTTATCCCAAAGGTTTTGGAGGTGAAGGTCAACCTTGGTTCCATGAACTCCCACGTTCGCTAGGACACCACCAGGTGCGAGCAGGCTTTGGCAGAGATCAAAGGTGGCGGGAATTCCCACCGCTTCAATGACCGAGTCAGCGCCCTTGCCCTCAGTCAACTCCTTAACCTTGGCTATAGCGTCTGCCTTGGAGCTGTCAATAGTCTCGGTTGCGCCAAACTGCCTTGCGACATCGAGTCTCTTCGGATCCATGTCGATGGCAATGATTTGAGACGGGGAATACATCTGAGCCGTGATAATAGCCGCCAAACCAATCGGACCTGAGCCGACAATAGCGACAGTACCGCCCGGCTGTACCTTTCCGTTCAGCACACCGCACTCGAGTCCTGTCGGGAAGATGTCGCTTAACATCACCAGTGAGGAGTCATCGGCGCCGTCCGGGATCGGGTGGAGACTGGATTCAGCGTGGGGAATGCGGACGTACTCGGCTTGAGTGCCGTCGATGGTATTTCCGAGGATCCACCCGCCGGACGTGCAATGACTGTACATGCCGCGGCGGCAATACTCACACGTCGCGCAGCTGGAGATGCATGAGTTGAGGACTCGGTCTCCTTCCTTGAATCGTGTGACCGAAGCTCCCGCTGAGTGGATGATACCTACACCTTCGTGACCCAATGTGGTGCCTGGCTGGCATGTCGCTACGTCGCCCTTGCGAATGTGGAGATCAGTGCCGCAAATGGTTGTCTTAGTAACTTTGACGATGACATCGGTTGGTTTTGAGATGGTGGGGAGTGGTTTATCCTTCAATGATACTGAATTCGAACCGTCGTAGACGAGGGCCTTCATTGTTGACAGATGCCTCATCAACAGCGAGCCGGCAGGGCTCAAATTTGTGCGAGTTAAGGCTGGGGTTACGCAAATCGCTCGGCTCGAAGCTGCCAATGCAGGTAATGTTGATCTTGAAGCTCGAAGCAAAAAGGATCTGGCAGCTCGTGAAGTTGCAGCCATGATGCAAGGTATCTCTTGATTACTGGCGATTCAAAACGATCGAAGTGAATTATATAACATTTCAGGACAGACAGGTATAAGGCATTCACACAATGACGAAGTTGGATGCTAGCTTGGTAAATATCATTGACAAGCGATCCCAAGGCTCTGGACTGGGAATTGTCAGATCACATGAGTGACGAGCAGGCTGTGAGCTTATGGGCTGACGTTCCGTGACGTCTGGGGTTGATGTGGGGATATTGCCTGCAGAAGAGGGGAAGCACCTGATTCTGAGTCTGTGGTTCGTCTCGGCAAGCACGGAAACCAGGACCAACTTCACGGAAAGCCTGTTAAGTGCAAGAGTACTCCCCCGCAATCGGCTAACTGGACATCTTCGCTGATCATGGGGGACGATGTTCCCTTGTTGTCGCGTTGGTGACAAGGTACAACATCAGGAGTTGCGGTTCCGCAGGGCCCATGCGGTTCCGCTCTGAACGAGTCATTGCCCTGTCATTACCCAAAAGAATATATTTTAACGTGATCAGCGCACCACAACATTGGATGTCGCACAAAGAGGCCCGAATCTCGGGCTTCTCGTTGATAAAGTCAACCTGAAAAGAGATATCTGAGGCGCGTGGCGTTAAGATACCTTCAATTCCTAGCTGCTTCGTTGTTTGGAAGCCGAGCTTCCGGCCGGTACTTCAGCTTCACGCAAGCAAATCAATTAGGGCAGCGGTCCGGTATTTACCGAGCTTAAAAATCTTGAGTTGCGAAAGCATCACTCGTAAGTATCGAGAAGAGGCCGTAGCATCGCTATGGCGAGTATGAACGTTTGCTTAGCATGAGTCAGAGAATCTGGTCTGATACGGCCTTTTATCTGAGGAGGTCTATATCTAATGCAGGCAGATGGATTATCCTGCTTTCCTCGTCCACGACGAGATCGAGGAGTCTATCCAACATTGTAGGACTCTGTGGTTTCATGTTCATTTGCGAGGAGCTGCCTTTGTGAGCCATTCCCGAACCCTCTCTGATGCCAGACGAGGAACACCGTCGTACTTCTTATCTTCGTATGTCGCGTCGATGTCTTTCGCCAGGCGCTGAGCCTTGGCAATGGTAATCCTCTTCGCGTTGGTCCAGTGCGTCGTCGAAACAAAGTCGTCCGCGTCGTTGACCAGCATTTGCCGCTTTTGGCGCAACTTGGCGTCGTCGGTCTTTTCACCAGCGCAAAGCGCGCAGTTGCACTCGAAGCCCCACGTAGTCATAAGAGCCTTCTGTCTCGCCTCGTAGTTGCTCGATTCATCGTAGCTGTGGAAGATTTCCTCGCCCTTTGCAATCGGTCGAAGCGCGCGGAGGACCATCAGGTCGCCAACGTAGTCCTTCTTGGCGTTGGCGATGCAGGAGTGGTTGATATAGGCTGCCCAAACCCAGAGACCGGTGCTTGCGTTCCTCGCGCCTTCCTCTCCGTACTGGCCACCGGGCCCAAAGGCGTTGCGAGAGACGATATCGTGAATCCGGAAGACGTCGACCACCGGGCCCTCTGGGGTTTCTGACGTGGCCTTACCATCGCCCTGATAATCGCCGTAAAGATCCAGCACCTTTTTGATCTGGGAAGGGTTCCTAAGTAGCTTCTGAGAGATGGCCTTGGTCAGGCCTACGGGTGCTACTCTAATCTTGTCGTCGCGGACATCGTAGGTCATTGAGGTCAGAACCTCGCTCTCATGGCCCCAGACCACACAGAAAGCCTTCTCAACCATGACTATCTCACCAGCAGCAATGTCGCAAGTCGCGAACAGGCCACGACCTCGCCCCTTGCTATCCTTGACCTCAGTCTTCGCAGTGAAGGTTGCCGCATCGGCCCGTGGTGAGACTCTGGTGAGGTTGGCCCTGATCTTCTGCAGGTCGTATGACCCCTTTTCCTGTTCGCGAAGCCGCATCTCCACCTTGCGTAGATAGACTGCCGCGCCTCTCTCTGCAGGTGCGAGTTCGTGGGCCTTCTCGAAGTACTGCTTGGCCTCCTCAAAGCGGCCCAAGTTATAAGCGCCGCTCCCGGCGCGGAAGCAGGCCTTGCTGTCGAGTTCCTTAGACTTCTGGTCGTCGGCACCAATAAGAGAGGCCTTGGCGTCGGCGATGGCTTCATCTTGTCGGTCCATAAGCAGATGTGCGTGAGCTCGGTTCCGTGCAATGTCTCTTGCGATATCCGGGTTCGTCTTTTGGACAGGCTCTTGTCTGGCAACCTTGAGTCCTTGGCTGTAACTTATCCGAGTAAGAGGGAGGTCCTTCTTCTGTAGTGCCGCGTTACCCTTGTCCTTGCACTTCTTTGCGATCTCATCCCCCTTCGTTCCATCTTCGACCTCGCCCAAGCTGCCTTTCACAATCTCCTCTCTGATGATGACGAGATCGGAGGGGTGGTCGATCCGCAGGGTAGCCTCACCCTCTTCCGTCAGTGTGAAATACGGCTCTTTGATGATGAACCGCCGTGCCGATTCAAGAGTGTCTTCGCCGTCTGTTGTTTTATGCAGGACCATCTCCAAACGCTCCGTCTCCTTGTCTTCCTCATCTTGGACAACGGTCCATGAGCGGGCAGCAAGAGCTACCACTGGACAGCGCCTCGCACGCTGCACTGTCAAAGAACGTCCCCGGTGGTGAGTCTCCATTGTGAGTTCCGAAAATGTCATGGGCTTGAGTTCATCCAGGGATGCGGTGCTTGGTGGGTATGCCTGCCCAACACCAAGCGCTGGGATTGTGTCCTTCTGACCCTGTCCAGTCATTTGACCCATGTCCATCATGAGTGAGGTACCAGTCGCCTGGCTGACAGTAGCGTGAGCATCTCGAAACTCTCTGGCGTTGCCCTTTTGCGATGAGCATTTCTTCTGCGTCTCTTGTACAGTAGTCCGAATCCGCTGGGCCTCTTCTTCGGTCAACAAGACCGTGTTTCCGCCGTTCTGGTGCGCCATTTTGGAGGACTGCTGGCGGTACACGATCTTCGCGTTGATGCGACTATGGCAAGTACTGGGCGACGCAGCTTAAAAAAAAAAAAGCTGCTAAGTAGAGTCAGATATGTTCTTCGTCGTAGAAAGACGGAAAAACTAGAGATGCCGGAGCCAACAAGGCTGTGAAGTTAGATCAAGTTCTGTGTGCAGTTGTTCCGAGCAAGCTTTAGGGTTCGATCTGCATGACAAAATTTACGCATGCCGCCTCCGCCGTTGTTCCCACCGAAAAACTCAGAAACTAGTCAATTCGCCCAATGGTTTGGTATTTTTACAGACCTTTCCCGCGTCATTCTGCCCACTCCTACCCCACTATCCTCAGCGACGTGAGTGTTACTAGGATATCCTAAATAGACTTCCTAAATAGACTTAACGCAATGAGAGGTTGACAGCAACAGAGATGGTATGTCACCTGTTGTTTCTTTCCGATACTTACTGCGTATAATGCTGCTCTCAAACACAACCACTGGCTGGCCATGAAGACAAGCCTAGGGTATCTTCCCGAGCAACATTTCAAGACGAGTACTCGTCCCTGGCACTTTGACTTACCGCGGCGCATCCTTTCAATGGTCCTCTCTGGGATGCCAAGATGTTGAATCGCCAAGTCTCTGAGGTTTAACACTCGATAGCCACGACCATGTCATTTATTCCCAAGGTAGAAAAAACATGAAGGGGCCGAGTTTCGTTCATCATGGCAGTCGGGCGCGAGTTACACAGGCGCTTGTGAATCTAAGCTTGTTCCTCCAACTTCTGCCCCTTGGATCTGGCAACCTATCGATTTCCCCCTTCATCGTTCCATGAACGACTGAGCCTGCAAAATCGCAATTCTGTACTCTTTCGAATTCTCTCTCGTTACAGAGGTGCTTTGTTGCAGCACAATTATGAGAAGACTGTCGCTCAAAGTGCCTGAAGAATCAAGGTACAAGTCGGCGGTGTCCTCATCGTGACTCAATCGGGCGGAAAACATACCATTTCCAACTTCAAGACTCCCCACATTGACTTCACTGCGCGCAGGATGAATGCGAATTCAACATTACCCACAATACGCGACATGCAATCGCCATTTGATCCAACAATTGCTGACGCCCTCAAGAGCCATCTTGTGATAAAGTACCCTCAAGGCTTTCTGTTGACTTACCTGCATTCACACTTGTGAGGGTACTTGGGGCACCTATTGTGGTTAAATTAGACCCATGCTGGATTGAGTACCAGGTGAGCTCGTGGGCTTTGCCAGGATGGCTTAGGTCGGCCTCCCACCATCGTCATTCCCACTTACCTTATCTAAATCGAAGTCACATCAGCGTTCGCCACATCGTCAATTGTTCCTTCAGACCCATTTATCACCTCACGGTTATGTCTCGTATCCTGATCAATTGGTTCCAGATGAAAATCACCTACCTTGCTTCTAAAGATGAGGGACTTTGGTACTGACACATGTGCCCATGTCAGCAAGCGGCGGATTTGGCTTCAGGGCCTCGGTACCGTAGCTTATGCAGGTACGGACACAGCTCCGCTCCAAGTCCAATCCCTGGCAAGAATTGAGGCCAACCTTGACGGTCTAGGCCAAAATTAGCTGCCAATCCAATACATGCCGTCTTCTTTTCCATTCTTCTTTAGTGTAACACAGCCTGTGGCACTCACCCACGCTTTAACTCTGGCTTACGGGTGAACAACACAAGCGGCACAGCATTCTAGACAATGGCCGTCTGACAACTTACCGTCGCTCGGGATGGCAGTGCAATACCACACGTATTCAGCCCCCGAGATTCTCCTCGTGATCCTCCTCACCGCCCGAAGGCCGTGTAATCGCTTGCTTTGTTGGCTGGTAACCTAGGCTGACAGGACCAGGGTCTGCGGTTGTGAGCGGAAATTCATTACGGGGTCAGACAACGGTCAACGGCGCTCTTCGGCCCTATCAAGCGGCTCAGATTTCAACCCGCAATCAGCGCCAAGATGCGCTGTGTAGGCAGCCGGGCGGCACAGTCAGAAGCTTGTCCAGACTAATGTTGTTGAGTGCCATTGAATTAACCTGGAAGGGAAACTGGTCGACCTCGAGTTCAGCTCGCCCTTGAAAATTCATTTCCTCGCCGGAGTCATCGGGCAAGGGTACCTTTGATTGCTTGTAGGCATCAGCCCACGATGAATTGAAAATGTAGCTTGTCTCCCGATGATAAATAGTTGCTCTGTTTCGGTTGATAATGGATGCCCACGATCTGTAATTGCATTACCATTTTGAGGACTCTGTCTCTTTCGAACAGCACCTATCAAGCTCAACCTATTGAAAAAATCCTCCTACTTCGTATTTGTGACTGAATCAACATGCGCGTTGCTACCGTCATCTTTGGCGCTTTCGCCGCAACTGTTGCTGCTGCCGCCGGCGACGTCCACCTCCAGCTCCACAAGAGAATCGAACCGACCAAGATCATCAAAGTCCTTGAAGCCCGCGGCACGCCCGAGTGCACAAACGCCGTCTACGCCTTCGCCAGCGCCGTTACCGGCAACGACCCTCTTCCCACGCCGAACTTCGCCCTTCAAGAGTGGGCCGCCACCGCATCCCTTGCCAATGGCACGGTAGACCCTTGCAGCACCATCTCCGTCACAGACTCAATGAGCGCCCAGTACACCTCGTGGTCAAACGCCGTTGAGTCATGGCAAACCGCCCATATGTCGGAGATGCGAGCCGTGTGGCATGAGTGCACCGATATCCCCATCATCGCGGCCGAGGTCAAGAGCCTTCTGGCCTCTGGAGGCTACTGCAGCACCAAACTGGCAGCGCTCACCAGCGAGGGTGGGGCGAAGGAGACTGCCACCAGCGCGGGCGCTGCACCGAGAGAGACTGGAATGGCTGTTGCTGCTGCCGCTGCTGCCGGCTTCGTCTACGCCGCTATGCAGTAACTAAGGCGAGCTCGATACTGTTGGTGGATGTTGTCATGATCTGAATATCCGTGATTACCTTGGAGTTGGGAATCGCCGGGATGAAACAGGCGGAACTCCGCGTGCTAGAGTACATGCAGTGTATGGAAGACCTACATTTCATGATGCGTCAGTGATATTCGATACCAATAAGCTTATTAATGATAATGGTTGTTTCCTGTCATCTTCGTCATGTCACTGGGTTCTATAATCATAGTGCGTAACCATTTCGCTTTGATATTCGTACGGTCTTGGCTTTTCCGTAAGACTTATGGCGCTTCCAACATCCTTGCCAAGCTTCTAGAATATCGCCAGGGCATTTGGCGGCGATCCTACGAGACAAGAGACGTTCATAGGCGCAGAGGTCAAGAAGAAGGAGTACCTTCCTGTCTTTTGGCAGTATGCTGACAGGCGACTGAGATCCCATAGCTCACCGATGGGCATGCCGAAAAGACTCAAGAAGTAGGGGTGAAGAACTGCAGTAAGAGTTAGCTGGTCTCGTTTTGTCATAGTTCCCATCCAGCTCATCACAGTGACGTACCAAGATCAGTCATCTCTGCCAGAGTTCCGTCTGGCTTGAGAGGTGGAAATGCCTCAAAGGCATTGGAGTCGCCAGCAACAGCGGCAAAGTGCTTGTTCCAGAACCACTTGGCCGTCTCCTCTGTACCATGCACGCCGGATAACTTGTACTGCCCTAACTTTGCGAAATCCTCCGGCGTAGGCTTATCTAGGATCTCAGTAATGCCTGTGCGAAGCAAGAAAATATCGCCCTGCTTGAACTCTACGCCTTGATGTTTGGCTACAGCCTCAATATCTTCGATAGTGATGCGGTAGCCCTCCATGGGATGGTAGTCTATCCCCTTCGAGTCGGCATATGCCTTGTAGTCGATCAGGACCCCGCGTCCTACTACCCCACCTCGCTCATGCCAGTGATCGATGGTGGGCATCTTGTTTGTCGCCGTTGACGTCGCCGAAAGTTCTTCTTGAGTTGGCTTGAAGCCGTTGTAGGCGAATCCCGTCGGCTGATGCTGCCAGTGGACAAGACTGTCCCACTGACTGCTGCCTTGTGTGTTGAACTCCAGCTCGTCATCCCAGCCGATTCCTTGGCTGAGCCCGGCAGTCTGTAGCGTGTGCACCTTATGAACCGATTGCTTGCGTCCCGGGATAGCCAGCTTGTTCATACTATCCAGGGGCCAACTATGCATCTTTGTGTTAGCTTCGGATATCTCGTTCGTTCAACATACACTGGTGATGGTGACGTCTCACTTCAGCGAAATGGACACGCCATCCTGTATTTCAGCGCCTGCTGCCTTCACAACTGAAGGTGTGAGCAAGTTCAAAGTCCCAAAGACATCCCTCTTTCCATCCTTGTCGAAAAGTCCCCAGGCACAGCCCTTGGGCATGCCCTCGACAGGCGGAAGGTCATCGTAGTCGGGAAGATGCAAGTCATTCGTTGTGACGGAAGCCATGATCTCGAGATGCTGAATCTGAGGTCAGCTATGATGGGCAGAAATGTAGGGGATAACTTGAACTCACTTGCAGAAATATCTCTTCAATGTGTGATGTTTCGGTTGATGCATTGATTCATTGAAGCAAGCACAAAAGCGAACTGGTCTTGCGATGACGCACCAGCCTGGGTTATGAAATATCTGGCTCCTCTACCAACCCTTCGCTTCGCTTGAGGGGTAAAGTCAGGGGGTTGAGGTGAACAGGGGGCCAGCAGTAGTGCAATGGGCTTGTACGAAAGTGGGTAGAAATGCCAGTCGGTGCTTAGATCGCGAGCCGTCGATTTTCAGTTGCGCCTAATTTGAATGCACGTGGGCATCCAAACTTCAATCTTCGAAAAAAGAATTCAAGCAGAACATTGAGCGAGACTGTTCTCTTATTCCCGAACTGAAGTAAAGCACTTCACGTGTTATTTACTTCAGACACGTATGTACCTCGCCCAGGACTGTGATGGGCTCTCAGATCACTTTGTGAGATGACATCGAGAGGGGTGACCTCTTCTACCTTGGTTTTAATACTGCACCGATCGGAGAATCTTGTCCACAACCGGTGGCTACGCAGAGAGCCGCGCCGTGCGAATGTAAGAATGAAGGAAAACCTAGTCAATCCGTACCTCAGACATCGACTTCAAGCTCATGCAGAGACTAATCTAACTTCGTCGCCAGCATGTGGTCAACATAGGCTCGGCCATCCCATACCCCGCTGCATTAAATTTGAGTTGATGCAAGCTTATTCCTAGCTTTAATACCACATCACTATGAGACTCATGTCTGAAGACGAGAAGCGCATAAACGTCAACGTCGCCCGTCAGTCCTCACCTTATCTATGTCTTAAAGGTCAATTATGACACCGGGCGTGCTGGTTGTGGCACACGGCGGTCGCTCCCGCCCAGTGTAGCGGGAACTACCCGTTCATGGGGTCGTCTGATCGGTTTCGGTCTCGTAGCGGCGGGCCAGTCGCGTTGGGGTCTCGAAACCGAGCGCGCTGCACGGAACAACATGCATCGAGTCGTTAGACAATGACACCATGGATCCATGATGCAGCAGATGCGCCACCCGCCAGGGCCCAGACGAGACACGCAGGTTCGTCTCCAAGTTCCTTGATAATTCAACCTATAACAGGACTTCTAGCTACGATAACCCACCAAGACATGCAGGTGGTGTTACACGCCAGACCACACGGAGTTTGTCACATCTGGCCATCTTTGGACGACAGCTTCTCCGCAACGGCTACCCATGCAGCGGAGCAGGAGCGGATCCCTTAGAAGCCTGGCGGGTCTATGTGGATCCTGAGATCGTTTCCATCCGGCAGAGGCCAAGATCCACCATCAACTACCGCATCTTTCTTTAAGCGACGTTGCTATGTTGCACTAGAAATGCGACGAACGAATACGAATACGTTTGTGTCGATCTGGAGGCATTGGTGAAGTGAGGAATGACTCGTCGGGCTCATAGTACTCTCCGACTAATCCATAGAATGAAGCTGTAATACGACGACCCGCAAACACGCAGCGGCTTGGAAAACTGTGGTACGCGGGGATGCTTGACCCTCTTCTAGGGAACCCCAATTGAGATCAGATGACAAGACAAGTGCGAGCATGGAATATGTCACTAGAGCTGTTTGAGGACACCGCTTGGACTGTCGTCAACGGACATGTGCCCCCATATTTTGGCGACTCAAAACGAGAAGATTCGCCTCCTCGTAAATGATAGAGATGTCGTCTAGCAGAACCCCCTACCTCAACTACACCTCAATTTGACTCGCAGGCCAAACGTCAACATGGCCGCACCTCCACAGATCACGACAGACACCGCGGCCGGAGCTGCCGCGGCCGACTTCATGGCCCTCAACAAGAAGTACACAGAGGAGAAAGAGAAGCGCCAGCGGTCTGACGGCAACGCGCAGTATATAGAGATGGAGACGGATGCGAAGTTCAGCAAACTAGCCCAAGACCCATGGGTCGATCATGAGAAGCTCAACGCCCAGACACCGAACCTCAAGGATGGTGACGAGGTGAAGTTCATCATCCTCGGCGCCGGCTACGGAGGCTTGCTGTTTGCGATTCGTTTCACCCAGGCCGGCTTCAAGCCTGAGGATATTCGTCTTGTTGACGTCGCTGGTGGATTTGGTGGCACGTGGTATTGGAACCGTTACCCGGGTCTGATGTGCGATGTCGAATCCTACACCTACATGCCGCTCCTCGAGGAGACGGGCTATATTCCGAAGCACCGATATTCATATGGCCACGAGTTGCGAGGTCATGCGGACCGAATGGCAGAAACATGGGACTTGACGGACAAGGCTGTGTTCCGCTCGCAGATCAAGAGCTACGAGTGGGACGAGGATGCTAAGCGATGGATTGTTGTTATCGAGCAGGTCCGCGGCCCGGGTGAGTCGCCCATCACGATGACGGTTCGATCACAGTTCGTCGTTCTCGCCAATGGCGTTTTAAACCATCCCAAAGCGGCCAAGAACCTCGAGGCCTTTGAGGGTGACATGTTCCATACTGCGCGGTGGAACTACGATGTCACTGGTGGAAACCCGGAGGACCTCGAGAACGTCCAGCTTACTGGTCTTGAGGGAAAACGTGTTGGCATCATTGGTACTGGTGCAACCGCCATTCAGCTCGTTCCACAGCTCGCCAAGTGGGCCAAAGAGCTCTACGTCTTCCAAAGAACGCCGTCATCTGTAGAAGATAGAGGCCAGAGGCCTACTCATCCAGAAGAGTGGAAGAAGATTGCCGACGGCCCAGGCTGGCAGAGGCGTCGCCTCGAAAACTTCAATGCCTTTGTTTCTGGCGGCGAGGCAGAAGAGAACTTGGTAGATGATGGCTGGACGAAAATTAAGACTTACAAAGGCCTTGTCGGCGCACCACACGAGAAGCCTCTTGGCCTAGAAGACATTCCCGGCCACATCGGCAGTCTTCTGGCCATGGATGCACCGAGATCAGAGAGGATTCGACGTCGTGTTGAGGAGATCGTGAAGGACAAGTCGGTTGCTGAGGCTTTGAAGCCATGGTACCCATCATGGTGCAAGAGACCAACCTTCCACGACGATTACCTCCCGGCGTTCAATCTTCCAAATGTCCATCTTGTTGATACAAACGGCAAAGGAGTTGACCATGCCACCAAGAACTCACTAGTCGTCGACGGTACAGACTATCCCCTCGACGTCATTGTGCTGAGCACTGGATACAGGCCGCCTGCAGCAGACATGGCCGAGCCATCAAGCAGGTCCAACATGACCATCAAGGGCCGGAACGGCGAGCTTCTATCCGAGAAGTGGTCGGGCAAAGGCCCGTCGACCCTCCACGGCGTCCTCACAAACGGGTTTCCAAACCTGTTCCTGACCGGCCCCTTGCAGATCGGCGCCGCGGCAAACTTTGCTTACGCCCAGGATGTCCTCTCTCAACACTGTGCATACATGGTAGTCGAAGCTATGAAGCGCGCGGGCAAAAGCACCAATAAGGCGGTCATAGAGAGCACATTGGAGGGGGAAGAAGCATACGTCGGTTTCATTATGCAGCATGCGGCTTGGTTCTCTAGCTTGTCTATATGTACACCAAGCTACATGAACAATGAGGGCGAGAAAGCCTCGCCTGAGGCGCAAATGAAGTTGGCCAGAGGAGCGCCGTTCCCACATGGCATAAATGCCTATGTAAAATTCCTGGAGGGTTGGCGAACTGTCGGCTCGATGAACGGTGTTCAAGTCACAGCATAGCACGAGTTATGTTGAAATGATGTTCCAACAGAAAGGAAGGGGCGGTCAAGTAGATGGCATTATGTGAATGCCTGTGCAGCCTATGTGTACATAGCCTTTCGTCTAGCTTGAGAGAGGAGTTGAAGGGGTTTCACTACGATTGATTCCTTTTCTAGCAATTGGCCGCCATTATGCCTACCTGCCGGCGTTCTGTTCGCCGTTGAAAACGTTTGAAAAGCAACAACGGCAAGTCTGCATCAATTTCGAGTTGTGAAACATAGATATGAAGATATTGAGACCACACAAGCCAGCGTTAACTGTGCTCTTACATCTGAAGGCATTGCATATGTGTTTTTCTAGTTGCTCATCACACAGCATAGGTACTAGTTAACCTCTACAGAGAATGCCAAATGAATTAAGTAAATTTGTAAATCTCGTGTTGTTCTTCATACGTACGATGACTATTCCCGCGAATCATCAAAAGCTATCAACACTCACTGAGCTAAGTCTGTTCCGACAATACATCGGTCCCGATTCTCGATTCAATATTTCTCTAGGATAAGTCACAGCTGCACAAAGACTCACATCCATAATCCTCCTCACCTAGTTTTTCAGTTATTGACATTTTGAGCCCTCGACTCGCCCCCCCCTCCCCAAAAAGTCCTCGGTTGATGAATGGAGATGCAATTTCTACGTTAAAACGGCGCTCGAAACCGTCGTGGGTAAATTGGGTGCTAAATATCGCGGTGGCTAGATTGGAGAGACACCATTGTTGTTAGCGACAGGAGTTGGTCAGACGAATGTTCTTGAGTTTCTAAATGAACATGGTGCCAAATTTGGGCCGCGAAATAGAGTTGGCAGGACTGCCCTGAAGCATGCAGTTCTAAAGAGTGGTCCTGGGGCCATCGCTGACGTCCCTAGGACTCTAGTCAGGTTAGGTGCCAAAGTAGAGGCCCCCGGAGGGGAAGGAAGAACACCGCTGCTGGCCGTTGCTCGTTATCATAGGCTCTGAGCTATGCGGGAATTACTTGACCTCGGCGCCGATCCCGAGGCCATGTATTCGAAAGACAGGACAGCATGGGAAATAGCTCTTCCCAGAGGCGAAGAAGGTCTGGCCGATATCCTGCTGTCAGTTCGCAGATCACGTGGGATGCAGGTTCCTCAATGGCACGCATGGCCTCTCGAGAGTCAATTTCCGCAGCTGACGAGATGACGCTTTTCTGATATTTCATCCTTCGTCGTATTTGAGTAGTCAGTACCAGGGCTTTATTGAATCAAATGTACAGGCTTATGGTGTTTTGAAAAATCCGTGTGCTACAGGGACCGTGTTCCGTCGCCGTGGCTATGACCCATAGCCAAGCCGCCTGGCACGTAAGAACGTTCACAACACGCCTTCACCCGCAGCTGGGATCGCGGACGTAAGCATGATTCTGCTGGCCACCAGCCGAGTTACCATAAGCAGAACCTTGGTAACTGCCCAGCAAACTACAGCTTGTGCTGCTGCCCTGGTAGAAAGAAGCAGCGACACAAGCTGAGTTTGCAGCACACTTTGAAATGCAATCTCCCAAGCTTGTGGCATCAACATATCCAAGATAGTCTCCGGAAGCAAGCCTTCCGCAAATGATTTGGAACTTCTTTGAACTCAATGTCCAGCAGTAGCCGTTGTTTGCGGAGCAAGTTGGGTTGCTGGTCACCGTACCAGCGCATGCTGAGCCAGGGCAGGTTGAACAAGTCCCCGGTGAAAAAGAGGTCTGGCATCCAAAGCCACAGAAGTCATCGCCGGTGTTGCAGTATCCATTCTTCGAGCTATAAGATGACTTGTCAGTGTTCTGATGTTGCAAAAAGATAGGAAGTATCGTCTACAACTTACCAACATAACCCAGATGGGCATGTATAGCCATTGGAGCCACCACAAGTGTTGTCTGGACTTGTCTTGACGCCAGTGGATGCAGGTTGCGCTGCTGAAGAAGAGGCTGCAGCCCCTCCGCCTGAGGAAGCAGAGCAGGTTCCAAAGGATGACTGGCAGCCGGTGCTGCAGTGATCGGTAGACGAGCCACAGTATCCCCACTGACTGCAGCAGTCACCGAAGTTGCTACCTCGACACGTGTTTCCAATCGTGCCACCGCAGGTTCCATCCTGGCTGACCGTCTTGCCGCCGTTGGTGACGGAGCTGCAGTCACCAAACTTTGACTGGCAGGAGTTGAGGCAATGGGCATCCGTGTTACCACAATATCCCCACTGGCTACAGCAGGTTCCGAAAGTGCTTCCCTTGCAAGTGTATCCCGCTGTGCCGCCGCAGGTACCATCCGAGCTGACCTTGCCGTTGGTGCTGGTGCTGCTGCTCCCGCTGCTGCCAGAGCTTGTTGTGCATTTGCCGAACTTGGACTGACATCCTGTTCCGCAGTGTGCGTCAGTTGTTCCACTAGTATATCAGGTCAGCCTTGGCAATTTTCCGCAGTCTTGCCCTTCGTTATCGAGGTTGAACCTACCACCAGTTGTATTGACTGCAGCATTGAGACCCTGGACAGGTGTAACTATTGGAACCTCCACAGGTCTGATCTGGAGAGGTGGCCGCTGCAGCGATTCCCGCCAAGGACAGGAGTCCAACAATGGAAAGTCTAACCATCCTTCACAAAGCCGACGAAGTATTGATAATGATTGACCTTATATCAAAGAAAGCTGCAGTCTGCGATGGGGGGGGGGGGGGGACTGGTAGAATTGACGCAATTTCAGTCTCGATGACACGATACTTAAATCTCAGATGTTCTGAGTATCCTCTAGTTGGAGATCTTGGTGCTATTTTGGCTATCATCGCTTGCGGATACGGCGGTCACGGGAACATTCCCAGGTTCTCTAGAGCAGATCTTCGATAAGGAATTTTAACTTCTAGCCTTACTCCAGTCTGCGCTTTATTCCGTTTCCGGTCATTAAGGATCAGAGTCCGTCACTTCACGCACCCGTCCGAAAAGAGTCAAAATGAATTCTTCGGCCGGATCTGTCCAACCTATGCGGCCGGCCCGAGGAGATGGCATGACTATCGTCTCCACGATCGGATCTACAAAATTAGTGCTACCGCTCACGGCGCTCTAGATTTCCGAGCATTTGTCTTGCCTTCAACCGGCGCTGTGAGAATGTGTGGGTGCAATCGGGTGTCGACTGAAAACGGAAACAGACATCAGTTCAAATGAGATAGCTTCACTCTAGAATACGTGCCACAGGAATGGGAAAGATTTGCGCACCATCTGTGATCGAAGGGGTGTTGCCGCCTGTTGGCGTCGGAACCATGTAGTGAGCCAGCCGGCTGGGCCCCGCGTGCCTGCACGCTTCGTCTGGTGACAATCAGATGTCTCAAACCTTCACTGTTGCCTTCTTCAGCTCGGCTACATCCCACCTCCATGCTTTGTTCAAATAAGGTTTGAGATCTCCATGTCGGTGTCCAACCTCATTTCCAACGTCAATGCCAATTCAGTGAGAATTAAGCCATTCATTTCTGAATTCCTCTGGTAATTGAGGGATGTTCTCCCCCCCCCAAACACTCCTTCCCATAATCCGTGTACAAACAAGTCACGCTTGAGTTCTCCGGGGACTGTGGCGCCAAGTCTGGGGAATTTCAGGGCTCGACGGCGTGGTCCAGGCCATCATAGGGCTGTGGTAAGCTGCTTAGTAGCGCTGGACCGTGCGACGATGCTCTGGACAGGGTAAACATCTTCAGCGCTCAACTCAATCACAGATATTCTCAGTGTCCAACAAAAGTATTCTTCCTATTCCTGACATAAGACTGGTACTTCAGCTGTGAGCGGACTTGTGCACGGAATGGTTGGATGCATCGGCATTTTCTTATATGCAGGAAGTCTGGTCGCGGGTCGGTCGCTGCAGGCGCGTTCTTATTCAGCATTCCATGCCTCTGCAGACTGCCAGAGAGTGTGATTACGCCGAACGCAAGTGATTGCTGATTATGCGGCAAAACGTCTCCAGTGGATTGGGATACGAACTTGAGGGGGAGCTTCAATGTTATGAGGCGGTCGTCAGCGCGGCGCATACAAAGCACACGAGCTCACTAACACACAGACCGGCAACATATACACAGATTTTGAAATGGACATCCAACATTCGGAAGGGTGGCCGAGTTGGTTATGGCGCCAGGTTAAGGTCAGCTTAACATCTGTTTCCTGGTGGGGCAACCCGCGCGAGTTCGAGTCTCGTCCCTTTCATTTTGAAGTTTTTGACGGATCTGACGACTGATTGGTCTTGTATCATCAAGGTCTCACTGCTCCTGGTCAGTATTGAAACCTTTTGTTACCAAGATAGGTCGGGGCTCATATCTTATGCCACCGGAAAGTGTAGGGCCGATGGAAGTAGACCTCCTTTTATTTCTTCCCACAAGGCAAAGTCAAGCGTTTGAGAAGGAAATTAGACAGTGTCCGAATACCTATTCTCACGTGCTTGTGCGTGGGTTTTATCATTGAAGCTTGATGAATTTAAGCTTACGATTTGTTCACTTCGACAGACTTTTATTGCTGCCTAATGTGTCTTACCATGTCTAAATAGAGTGGCTGTTTCGATCTTTGGCCGTGCTAAGTCTCCGTCGGGATCTCGGAGACATACAATGCCGCGCTCCTTGAGTATTAGACACTACAAGATTGATTCCATCCCACATGATATGTTACCCATGAGCCAAAAGCGCAGGATTGAAGTCCCGTCAAGCAACCCTGTTACCAAGCAGTGAGACAGTAGACCTGCCGGACAGCGCCCAGCTACTGCAGTCTTGGGGAATGCCTAACGTTCTGGCCAGATATTGAAAGAAGGAGGTGACCGTTTAGATCTTTTTCTATCGGCGGTAGACGATACTATTCCAAGTGTCTCTACCAAGATGAACAACAAATTGACGGAGTTAATTCGTTCTGTCAAGTCTCAAGGTTGCGAGGGCAATGTATGGACTATCTTCAATGTCACGGCAATTTACAGCCCCGGAAAGTGCACACTAACTCGAACGGTTGCCTGGAAACTGATCAGCTAAGTACCGGCATGTGCAGTGGCATTACTCTCCGGGACGATTTCGGTATTATAGTCCCCTGCCCCCTGATTCCCAAGTTCGAGACGCCGACTGCTCGGCCCCGTACACCAGTCTGATTTCAACTCAGATTGAAAGCCATGTGCTTCCATTATTTCGACTTGGATTTGTGTGCCACCTTCCAAAACTCTCCTCTCACAACAAGGTGCATGTTGTCTCGCCTCGAGTCGCTGTAACGGGCATGATAAAGAAACTCTTCTCGGGTCTTTCGGGCCTTGCTCTGGCTCAGTGTACGTTCTTGAATTTCGAGTCAGACCACATAGCTGACCATTTGACAAGTGTCAATGACACTACTTGCTGCGACTGTCCCCGATGATACCTATGACTACATCGTTGTGGGCAGTGGCCCGGGAGGAATCGTCGCTGCTGATAAGCTGTCTGCTAGCGGCAAGAGTGTGCTTCTGATCGAAAGAGAACCTCCATCTTCTTTCAGATGGGGCGGAAGTAAGTCAATAAAGATCGCTGGGCTAACTGCGGCACCAAGCTCTGACAATTGTGTGTAGGGCGGAGAGGGGCCTGGCTTGAGAATTCGAATCTTACAAGGTTCGACGTTCCTGGGCTTTACGGCCAGATATGGCAAGATAGCGCTGGCATCAAATGTCCGGATGTCGTTCCCATGGCAGGCTGTGTTCTCGGCGGTGGATCTGCTATCAACGCGGGCCTTTGGTTCAAGGTAAGTGCATCCTTGCTTTTCTTCTGGTTCGGTCTTCGTAGGCTGTAGCTTATGTTCCGTAGCCTCAAAGCTTGGACTGGAATACACAGTTTCATGATGGGTGGAAAGCTAAGGACCTGTCTGCTGCCACAGACCGAGTCTTTCAGCGTGTTCCCTTGACTGATGTCCCTTCCAGCGATGGTATCTTGTACAACCGTGAGGCCAACGACCTAATAAGGGGCTCGTTGAAAACGGATGGATCATCGTTAACGCAAACAATGAGCCAGATGCTAAGAGGAGAGCCGTCTCTCAATCAGAGTACTTTTTCCAGCATGGTGAGCGAGGTGGGCTCTTGGAAACTTACCTTGCGTCAGCAGCAGCTCGTGACAACTTCAAACTCTGGACGAACACACTCGTCACCAGAGTGGAGAGAAGGGGAGATAGCATCACTGGTGTGCAAGTAGAGCCTGCCGGTGAGGGCGGTTACCATGGCACCGTCAAGCTTGCTGCCGGCGGCCGAGTTATTCTTTCTGCTGGAGTATTTGGCTCAGCCAAGATCCTGTTTCGAAGTGAGTGTTCCCCCCTCACTCCAATGGTGAGATGACTGCTGACAGTCTCTATAGGTGGGATTGGCCCGAAAGATCAGCTAGAGACTGTCCAGAAAGCTGAAGGCGACGTTCTCATCGACTCTACCCAGTGAATTGATCTTCCGGTCGGTTACAGCCTCGACGACCATTTGAACGTAAGACTTACTTCAAAGAACCCTCCATAGTATAACTAAGTTGATTATTCTTAGACAAACATTCTCTTCGAGCACCCGGACATAGTCAACTACGACTTCAACAGCGCTTACAACAACCCTATTTCGGATGACGCCGCAGCATACTTGAGTGAGATAGCAGACCTTCCCGTTCGAGATGGGTTGACTTTATTGACTAACAGTAATCGTGCAGCCAACCGATCAGGCATACTGACACAAGCAGCCCCGAACATCAACCCCGTCTTCTGGGATGCGGTTAAAGGAGAGGACGACATCGAAAGATGGTTTCAATGGACGAGCTATGTCGGCGGGCCGCAAAGAGGCAGGGCATACAGTGGGTAGTCATCTCTCTGCTCTCGGATGACCATCACTGATCGCCACAGATACTTCTGGCATGGCAGCTGCCCTTGGACTAGGCAAGACTTCGAGAGGTCGCGTCACAATCAACTCGTCCCTCAATATGGATGTCAGCGTACTTCCTTACTTCAATGATGAAGGGAATCACGACTTTGAGGCTGTTGTAACTACCGTAGGTGGAGTTGTCAGGGCAATTTCTTCCATTCCTGGGGCTACAATGATCAACCCCGCCCCTGGTCAAGACGTGCGAGACTACGTCCAAAATGTGAGTAAATCGCACTTCTTCTACGGAATTCGATATGAAAGCAAGCTGAATATATCATGTGAATAGTTGGCAGTGGATATTGGCCGCACCGCTAATCACTGGGTCGGAACCACCCGTCTTGGAACCGACTCTGCTCTCGAAGGTGGTAAATCCGTTGTTGATCTTAACGCGCAGGTTTACGGAACGAGAAACCTGCACATTGTCGACGCAGGAATACTCAATGGGATCTTCACAGCGAACCCGCAAGCTGGCATTGTTGTTGCTGCCGAGAAGGTGGTCGAAGACATCGTCAAATTGCCTGGATAAACGACCTTCCAGAGTTTCGGCAGCGTGTCTACATCGAGTGGTGGTGGAGATTTAAGAGACTCGCTCAATTGTTTTAGGTTAAGGTATCCTAGCCTAGTATGTAAACCTCGGTAATTCTCGCCTGACAGACAAGCTTTCTGACCCGACGGGCTACTCCGTACTGATTACCTGCCTTGCCTTGGTGGGTGACACTTCAACATCGTGCCGCGATTATGGCTGTAATTGACTTGTCATCATCGTCTCTGTGATTTGTGAAGACTTTGAATACGGTGCAATCACGTCCAGGCCAGGATAGCCTCAGCACTTAAGGTTCATTGATCCCTGAAAACTCGTAGCCAGACGCGCAGCTTGTACCCACGTCTGCGTTAACCCAAGCTTGTCTGGCAGCAGCTTAAGCCCCCAGAGCACTCAACCGGATCTCGGCACGAACGCCTGGAGCTTGAGCGACTTCCTTAGCGCATTGCAATTCATTTCCATGTTCAGATGACCTTCCTGTTTGGTGATCGTTCTTACATTCGTCCCCCAATCTCGGGAGTCGCATTCAGCCGCCCGAACAAGCGTGAAATCTCTCGTGCGGCTTGACAAGATCAATGATTCAACGTGTAATTCGTGACCAACCCGAGAATCGATGATCAGGTCTCATCCAGGTGCTAGTGGCCCAGTGCTCAAGAAACAAATCTTGAAGTCTTGATGCCCTTCAAGCACTAGCAGCACTGTCGCTATTGTCGCGCCAGATTGCGAGTCATAGTCCGACTCGCAAGATTCCTCGCGTCTTGAAGCAGTATGGACCCTGACTCCATGCGAACTTACGATAACACCCCAAACTTGTCGCCTAGGCGCATCAAGGGATCCTTGGCTTAATCGGCAGCACCGCATAGTAAAACACCAGGCAAGTTCGTCCAACAAGAGGTTCCTAAACCATCGACTTGCAACTTCATCAATCGTCGCAGCGGCTATGGACAACTTCACGACCATCGCCGAATGCGAGGGGTCTTTCGGCCCCCCTGAACCCATATGCAGCGATCGATTCGACTTCACCCTCCTCTTCGAACAATCTATCCTCAATATTGGCCCGTCTGCAGTACTGCTTCTAGCCCTCCCTTTCCGGCTACAGCAACTTCTTCACCAACGCCGCAAAGTCCTACGACATCCTTCGAATGTCGCAAAGATCGCCACCTGCATCATCTTTGGTGGACTTCAAATCGTCTCACTCGCGCTATGGACGCAAGCACCGATCTCTAACCGCGTCTCCGTCGCTGCCGCAGTCCTCGGTGTTCTAGATGCCTTGGCCCTCACTCTGCTGAGCCATGCAGAGCATCTCCGATCTATTCGACCATCCACCACAATCTGCGTCTACCTGGCGTTCTCACTGATCTTCGACGCCGTGCAATGCCGCACACTATGGCTGCTCCCCGGATTGCACAACCTGGCCAGCGTCTCCAGCGCAGCGCTGGCATTGAAGTTGACAATGTTTGTTCTCGAAGTGCAAGGCAAACGCACATTCCTCCTCGCTGCTCTGCGCCACTTGAGCCCCGAGGCCACGAGCGGCATCGTCGCCCGCGGTTTCTTTTGGTGGCTCAACAGCTTGCTGGGAAGAGGCTTCAAGGCCACCTTATCTCCGTCGACACTCTACGCCATCGATGATGATATGCGGTCTGAATACCTGCTCCAAAAACTCAACATCGCGTGGAATCAACGAAGAGGGCACGGAAAGCTGGCCTTGTTACGCTCGATTTTCAGCACGACGAAGATGGCTTTGCTAGTCACGGCGGTACCCAGACTCGTCCTGGTTGGATTCAAGTTTTCGCAACCTTTCCTCATCAACCGAATCATCAAGTACGTCGATGGAGACCGAGGATCTGATTCCAAGTCTGTTGGATACGGTCTGATAGCTGCGACGGGCTTAGTCTACCTGGGCAACGCGGTAGGTCACAGTAATGCTGCTCGTTTGAGGTACTCTCCATTAACATGGCTTGTCTTATGTTAGTTGTCGACGGGTTTCTACCAACACAAGCTCTTCCGTTACATCACAATAATCCGTGGATCTTTGGTGTCTCTCATTATGTCCAATAACCTCGAGCTAGATACAGCGAAGGCCAGCGATTCGTCTGCACCATTGACCTTGGTCAGCACCGACGTGAGAACCATCTGCAGGTCATTTGAAACGATCCATGAGGTGTGGGCAAATCCCATTGAGATAGGCATTGCCATATGGCTACTTCAAAGACAGCTTGGCCTCGGAAGCGTGGGACCGGCTGTAACCATCATCGGTAAGCAACTGCAATCAACCTTGAACCGAAGTATGATACTCTTGATCTGACATCGACTTGAGCTTGCACAATTGGTATGGCGAGGTTGTCGAAACTTATGCCTCGAGCCTCGAAGATTTGGAACGAAGAAATCCAGAAGCGCATTACAGTCACTTCGGATGTTCTTGGTGCAATTAAGGAGACGAAGATGCTAGGAATGGTAGACTACCTTCAGCGTGCGATTCAAGATCTGAGAGTGGCAGAGCTGCGCAGAGCAAAACAGTATCGCCGGTTCATCACTTATATGAATATGCTTGGTAAGCTTGAATCTCTGATTAAGTGTTTTAATCATAAGCTGACATCCTGGTATTCAGGCAATGCCCCGTCAATGATTGGTCCCGTTGTCACTTTTGGCCTTGCCATTCTTGCGCAAAAGATCAATGCCGGGTTGTCACTGTCTATCGCCACGGTCTTCACCTCGCTTACCATCATCGACCTAATCGCTGGGCCTCTTGCGCAGCTGATCACCTCGGTACCTAGCTTGGTGGCATCTTTGGGAAGTTTCGAACGGATCCAAGCCTTCCTCGAACAGGGTAGGCCATCAACGGTCACAAATCCTGAATTCCTTGAAGCTGCAAACCACCCTAGCGACCGTGGCTACGCCGAAACTGATAATGGCATAGAGATGCATACAATGCGAACGAAAACGACGTCCGGGCCATCTTCCGAGCAGAGAGATGTTGCGACAGTTCAGAACGGTTCGTTTAGACTCAAGGTCGACGAAGAGCCCATTCTGCACGACATCAACCTCCGCATCGCCGCTTCAACTATGACTATCGTGATTGGTAGAATTGGCTCGGGAAAGACGACACTCCTTCGGGGGCTTCTCGGCGAACTTCCGACTGCCGGATCGGTCAAGACTCTTAAAGGTCCTGTAGCGTATTGTGCTCAGACAACCTGGCTGACGACAGCAACCGTCAAGGAAAACATTCTTGGCGAAACACCGACCGATGAGGACTGGTACGAAAGGGTTGTACACGCTTGCGCTCTCGTGCCCGACTTCTCTCAGCTAGCAAACGGAGATCACACAGTGGTAGGAAGCAAAGGCCAATCCCTGAGCGGGGGCCAAAAGCAACGGGTTGTGAGTTGATCCCCTTCATCTTGTTGGCAATCGTGCATAGTCGCTCACTGGCTTTGACAGGCTCTGGCGCGAGCAGTGTTCTCCAGAAAGCATGTCCTAGTTGTTGATGATGCGTTGAGTGGACTGGATAACGCAACCCAGACTCACATCTGGGACTGTCTTTTCAGCTCACGAGGCCTTGTCCGCCAATATGGCGCAACCGTGATCCTGACAACACACTCATGTAAGTGGAAACACAAGTGTACATCTCAAACTTTTATTAACCAGGCCGTTGACTCACACCGTATGAAGTGAAATATCTCAAATTCGCGGATCAAGTCCTCATTTTGGGCGATGACGGGCAGATTGCCAGCCAAGGCAATTTTGACACTATTCGGGAGAGCGCCTATCTTCAGAGCCTTTCTTTCGAGGATGCGCAGCCCAAAGATGCGAAGGACGCTGAGACAATCTCAGTCGCAAAATCTCGACAGCAAAGTCAACCACAAACCAAAGGGGTAGAGGCTGAATCAGAGCAGGACCTCTTGAGAAAGGCGGGTGACACTACGCTCTACTGGTACTACCTGAAGTCCATCGGTTGGTGGTATGGCTCTGCTGGTGCAATATCCTTGATTTTCGACTGCTTCTTCCGAGTCTTCCCTCGTAAGTTTACGTTCTCTTCAAATACTTGTATCGACCATGGTTTCTGACCTCTGATAGAAATTTGGCTCAAGATCTGGACGGAAGAGGACGCAAGGACTGGCTCATCAGACACAGGCTTTTACTTTGGAGTCTACTCTGCGATTTCTGTCGTGGGCTTGTTTGTTATTGGCGTCAATATCTGGTACGTTGCCAAAGCATATTCCTGCCAACTAACAATTCCGACTCTGCTAACAGAAGCTCACAGGATAATGTTTGTTCTGATCGTGCCTAAGTCTTCTCAAAGCTTGCACTGGACACTTCTCCAGTCTGTCATGAGGTGGGTCACATTTTGCCAGACTGTGGTGCACATCGTGGCTTACTTCTTTATAGGGCACCGTTGTCGTTCTTTGGATCAACAGACACTGGCGACTTGATTAACAGGTAAATATACCAGAATGAGGTCTAAAGCTGTAGATGCCTAACATGTTTTACAGGTTCAGCCAGGACCTGTCGCATATTGACCGAGATCTTCCTACAGCGTTGTTCATGACCTCAATCGGTCAGTGACTCGTCCCGGGTATCAGCTAAGATCCGCAGCTAATCCCTCTCAGCTGTTCTCGATTGTCTGGCAGGAGCCGTCCTGATTGTCATCGGTGCCAAGTATCTTGCAGCTGCCATCCCGTTCGCTTTGCTCGCCCTCTACTGCCTACAAGCTTTCTACCTGAGAACTTCTCGCCAGATGCGGTTCCTCGATCTTCAGGCGCAGGCTCCTCTTCTGACCAAGTTGATTGAGACCATCGATGGCTTGTCGACCATCCGCGCCTTCGGTTGGCAAACTGCCTTCCGAGAAACTTCACTTGAACTCTTGGATGAGTCCCAACGGCCGTACTACCTGATGTTTTGCATCCAGCGCTGGCTCACTCTAGTTCTCGACATTCTTGTCGGTGCTATTGCAGTATTGCTGGTCTCGATGGCCATGATGATACCGGACGCAACTAGTACTGGAGCCATTGCCATTGCGCTCTACAATGTGCTTAACTTCAATCAATCTCTGGCAACTCTCATTACCTCTTGGACGGAGCTTGAAACATCTTTAGGAGCAATCTCTCGTTTGCGAACCTTCGTATCTCGAACACCGATCGAACCGACGCCTATTGCTGAAGGGCCGGACAATATCCCACGCCAATGGCCTTCCCAAGGTCAGGTCGAGATACAGAATGTGACAGTATCTTACTCCGCGGAAACGAGACCAGTTCTAAAGGGAGTCTCGCTTTCTATCCAGCCAGGAGAGAAGGTTGCCATCTGTGGGCGCACAGGTAGTGGCAAATCGACTCTCACACTTGCGATCTTCAAGCTTCTTGGTCTCGATGCCGGCAAGATCCTGATCGATGGTTTTGACATTGGCAACGTTCCCAACGACGTGCTTCGTCGATCGCTTATTGCCATCCCGCAGGAACCGCTTCTCTTTCCCGGAAGCCTGCGCACGAATCTCTTCCCCTTCAGCGACGACTCGAGCGCAGATGAGGTGCCGTCGGACGATGACCTTATAGACGCCCTGACCAAGGTCTCACTATGGTCAGCCATCTCCTTGAGTGGTGGTCTCAAAACGGATGTCTCCAACCTACCACTGTCCAAGGGCCAAAAGCAGTTGTTGTGTCTAGCTCGCGCTATAGTCAGGAAGAACTCTAGCAAGGTTCTGGTTCTTGATGAAGCTACCAGTGCCGTCGACCAAGAAACCGAAGAAATGATGACTAAGATCATCGAGAGCGAGTTCGTTAATCATACTATCATATCTGTGGTTCACCGTCCTCAGGCCCTCCGCGGCATCGACAAGATTGTCACCTTGCAAGACGGCCGAGTAGCAAGCGTAGGGTCTGCAGAGAACTAATTAAAACGCGGGCTTTAAAATGCAGGAGCGGAAAATATATCTATAGACAAATCAATGACAAATAGGATAAGTTTGGATCTCAACTGTCCATCTTTTTGTCTTGGCTAATATGGATAACCTGGCAATCAGCCGTTGGTTCTCGCGGTGGGCTCATAGGCCTGGTCCCCTGTATATGCTGTAATTCCCACAGCGGAACTCCTTGGTATTGCGTCTTCGGCACGATCCGTCGGGTGGCTATCCGCTCTACGATGCCACAAAGGCTTTCCTTCGCATTGGCCTTTATAATGAGAACCAGGATGTGCAAGGGGGCCTTCAATGTCGATCGCTTTTCTGTTCCCGCAGTTGAGGTTGGCTGGTTGCGTCAAAGCTCCCGAGGATTTCAATCTGACATAGGTGAAGATGGCTTGAAGTCTAAGAAATGGCGTTACTTCTTCACATAACTACACCATAACGCCTTCGGTAATTTTCTCATTCAATCAATGTACCTTGATAAGTGGCTAACATCAGGCGTACTTGCACACTGATAGCCAATCATCTATATTGCGTTTCGTTTGATCCGAAGTCTCATTGTTTAGTGCTATACTCCACCGTGATTGTCTTCGTTTGGACAATATTGTTTCCTCGTATAATGGCTTTCTCTGATGAATCATCCTCTGCCGGGTCACCCTCGCTATGGCCAGTCGCGATAGTCACTGGCTCATTGGACCCCATGCTGGCCATCACAAACGCCTCGCCATTGTTGTCGCGATCGAATTGCGAATACTCGGCCCTATTCCGCGTTCCATTTGTACCACCGATAGTCATTCGTGACATGGGCTTACTCCCAGTACCACCGACAGTCTTGGTTCCCTTGCCATATGTGCTTTCGCCGATGATCTTGGGTGCGACGTGTCGGAAGAACTTGCGTAAGGTCGGCAGAGAGGCGCAAATTACGACTAGATTCGCTTCAACGATACTGAAAGATCGATTTGTCAGAAAATACAGCTACGGACATCGAGGGTAGAATCAAAGGAGTCCGGGCTTCACTCACATCCATAAACTGGCCCATGAGATTACCCAGCTTTGGTCCATACTCGTAAGCATAGCTGGAAGAAGAGAAACACGGACGATCGACGTGACAACTGTACTATACGCCGTGTAAGCTTCGCTAGGATCTTCTTACGCGCACCATCATCGTCAAGGATAGTGGCCATGCCAACTTACAGCGACCCGACGGCGAAAATGAAGAACAGTCCGACTTTCTGCCTGCGCGGAATTTGTAGCTTCACAACGATAGGTATCGGAAGCGCGAAAAGTATCAAGTCTGAGATGATGTTTGCCGCAGCGGTCGCAATGTATAGTGATGGTCGGTTGATACAAGTGCCTTCTGTGACGGTAACGTCCCAGCTCATTGCGATTGGATCACAGGCGAATACCAGAGCAAAGAAAATACCAATGCTGTAGCCGGCAATAATCGCAAGAGATATCCACACAGCTCGTTTGAACCATCTCTGAGGGGATAGTCGAAAGTAGAATATCAAGAGGGAGACTTTGGCGAAACTTCCACAGAGGGTATAGATGGCGGCGGCGAGGAAAACATCCTGCGTTGACGATTACGTTAGTACACTGAGCTCGCAAAATAGCATCCTGGCCTTCAAGAACGGAATGAATAGACGGTAGGATTCTGTTCCACTTACCATCATATATATGTTGTACTTTTCGACAGAGATCTCCCATCCGTGGACACCTCCGGACCCATATGCAAACATATCTACCGAGGGCTTGTCAGCAACAACCTAGCCGACCATCTCAGCTTGGCGTATTCACTCACGAACACATAACCCAATGGTAGCGATGGATGTGAACTAAGATACAGTCAGCGAGACTGATCCCCACAAGTTGATCAAGCTTGTCGACGTTGTGTGGGTGGGCTTGAGGCTGCATATGGCTGCAAGTCGCAACCCGGTGTCCGAGATACTGGAACTTACCCAAGCCAGAAGAAGAAAGACTGCCAAGACCGAATGTTAGTCCACACAGCTTGCCAAGCCGCTGCTGAAGATACGAGGAAAGGCAAAAAGCGATGATGCAGGATAGTGTAGGAAAGGAATCTCGTAGTGCTGTTTGTTGGGTATTCTTACCATCGTCCCACTGCAACCGACCGATCAAGAAGGCTTTCGTATAGAGTCTTTGCGCCATGAGCAAAAGACTCAAGAGGGTACCAAATCCCGCTACATAATACGCTTCGGGTACAGCCTGCCGCTGTGGGTTGTCGAAGTTGACCACATAGCCTTCAGGAGGCGAAAGAACAGTGACAACGCCGTTCACCACTGGCATGGCTTGAATACTACGAGTCGAATGGCCAAACTCGCTGATTTCGTGCTGAAGTTTGCGGTAAAATGGGTCACTCAAGAAAGTTGATCAAATCGCAGGAACACAGTAAAGTCTGGGGGGCGACCGGTGGCTTAAAGGAGATTACATCCTTCGGATGAAAAGTATTATCGGACGCCATGGTCGTTATGTATCAAACGATACGAGGGCAACCGTGGAAGTATTAATTTAACATGTATCATTCTCGACTCCTTAACACTGGCACTCTTTGCACATCGCATCTAGAGTGTGATTCGCAAGCATGTACACGTTCATGTTAAGCCTGTGAGCTTGGAAGGGTGGAAGAAGGGAATCCACATCTTCGCCCCTGGTGCTTCCTGATGCAAAAGGCCCTGTTCCTATTCCACTGTCCTGCAGTCACAGATTTCTCTTCGAACCAACGCCGCAATACCCTTGACTAGTGGTCGGCCAAGATAATTCTGCGCGATATCACTTCATTCGGCATTCTGGCCCGAAGAACAGCACGTAATTGTTGACGTTTCCACTTTTGACTGTCGCTCAACAAGCTCGGTCACAGGGATTACTTGTGTTGGAACTAGGGTCTTGTGAAGTCGAGACAAATCCTCCATCCTCTCTTTTGGCGAAATGCACGAGGAACTTTAGCGACCGCATGACGGATCCGACGGCCAGGTCGTTCGATTACCTATCTCGAGGCTCAAACGCATTCGCATATATGCGCCTCCTGCCTGCAGTTCTTGGCTCCCAAAGGCTGCAAGTCAATTTAAAAAGTTCTGGGAGTCAGTTGCAGAATTTTCTCTCACTTGTCACTTGTCGGGACTTGATCTCCGGTCCAACCGCTTCCCGTGCCGTGATGTAAGAGGAAGTTGTGGCAAAATCAAGTTCAATCGATGCCTGTTTTGTGGGTTCGCTGGTAGAAGTGATATAGGTAAGCTGCTGGAAACTCCGGAGAACGAGATAGCTTCAGCCTTCCAAATGGAGAACATCGATCATACTTGATCCTGGCATGCCTTTAGTACCTTGCATTGTGGCATTGTATCTGATAGCACCCGTATCCGTGCCGTCGATGTGCTACCCCGGATGACGGCGGGGGTTAAATCGTTCGATGCGGCCTGACCCCCGAGATCGGCTCAGTCCGTCGAAGCGTGGGTCAGTAAGCGTTTTCATCTGGCCATGGCCGAGGCGATGTTGGCTGGCCGTTGTCGTCGGCGCGATGCCTGTAAGTTATCAGGGTTTCCAGAAGAATGGGCTTACGCGGAGGGCGCGGGATCGAGCCCCAGTGCCCGGTAGCAAGTCAATTTCTTCCCCGACGGCAAGGCCCAGGATCCTGGTGGGGACGACGGGGCCTCGGTGACTGGGATGGTATTCGGTTACTTCCAACAACATCGAGCAACGTTGTGGAAAGATATGGCATGAAAAAGAGGCAAAAGAGCAACAGGGGTTGAAATCGCACCAACGATATTCTGTGCAGCCAGACAGGGGAAAGAAGCATGTTTGCCAAGTCTCCAACGCAAGGATTTCAGTAAACTTAGCCACATGCAATGGATACTACCCACCCTTGCCCGAAGGTAAGACTGGACCGACAAACATCAAATCGATGACAACTGGACGGTGCCAGCCATTAAGGGGGGCATCCTATCCTACACTACTGCATCACGGCAGCAATATCCCACCTTCATCTCAGTCCTACGTTCGTACAGGCCCTTTCAAGGATCAATATTCCATGTCGGACCTCTAGCGATCCACCATGCTGGTTTGCAGCTCCGAAGTTGCTTCTGGACAGGGTAAGTATAAGGGCAAGCTGACGGCTCATCGTAGAAAGTCTGCCTCCGTGTTCACATCTGTCAGTGCAACCCACTCCCGTCGGTCTTTTTCACACAAGTTACTCCTTGGCTTTGGTGCTCGGTCTTGCCACCAGACTCTCCCCGTCCGTCCTATCAACCGACCTTGGCAATCTTCGATCCGGTTCAGCCTCCATGATGAAGTCTACTATCATGGCGATGTGCACTGCAGCAGCTTTGTTCGAAGTCGCGTCGGCTGCGACTTGCTACTCACAGTCGACAGCATGCGTGAGTTCCCCTAGCTACAGACACACCTCCCTCGCAAACAACCGAAATATGTTACTGACTTTGACCAGTGCATGAAATTGAACAGGGCCCCAGGACTCGCTGGCAAGATCTACTTCCCCAACTCCACTGAGTACGTGGAACGTATGGACTCGTACTGGTCCATCACCGCTGCCCTGGACCCTTGGTGTGTCGCACAACCCTCAACAGCCAAGGATGTCTCGACCATCATCACCACCCTCGCTGCATCTAACTGCACATTCGGCGTTCGCGGCGGTGGCCACGGCTCCTTTGCTGGATCCAACAGTGTCAACGACGGTGTGACCATTGACTTTGGCTTCTTCAACAGCACCACCTACAACCCTGACACAAAGATCGCCTCCATCGGACCCGGCGGTCACTGGCAGACTGTCTACGACACTCTTGCCCCTTATGGTGTCGTTGTTACGGGTGGTCGTGCTGGTACCGTCGGAACTGGAGGCTTCATCCTTGGCGGCGGCAACTCCTTCCACTCGGCGTCTCACGGTTTTGCCTGTGACCAAGTTGCCAACTTTGAGGTGGTCCTTGCTGATGGATCCATCGTCAATGCCAATGCCACTTCCAACCCGGATCTGTGGCAAGGTCTCAAGGGGACCGGCGCCAACCTCGGCCTTGTCACCCGCTTCGACATGTACGCCATTGACTTCCCCGACCCAACAAAACCTGTGGTCTGGGGAGGCAACCTCATCTACGACCTGGAGTCCGGACCCAAAGTCATCGACGCCCTCGTTGACTTCACGGAGAACGTTCACAAGGATGAGAACAGCTCCTCCATCGTCTACTGGGCGTACCTCCCCCAGCTCGGCGGTATGATCCTCAACGCCGCTATCGAGAACACCTTGGCCGAGGTTGCGCCTCCTGCCTTTGACGCCTACTATGCCGCCGGCAACATTACCCAGGACACTACCAAGGTCGACTTGATCTCTATCGTCGCAAACGAATTGGGTTCTGGTCAGCCTGCAGGCTTCCGCAACGCCTGGTTCACGCTCGCATTCGACAACGATGCTCGGATCATGAACTACGCCGTCGAGAAGTTCTACACCCTCAACGCGGATCTCGAGAAGGCTGTCGGTGCTGACTCGGGCTTCAACACTCTCTGCATGTTCCAGCCCATCACCAAGTCCATCGTCGACAAGGGCATCGCCATGGGTGGCAACAGCATGGGACTGGACCACTACATCACCCGAGGCAACGGCATCATGTTCCTCATTACCTTTGCCGTCAACGGAGCTGAGAACGAAACCATTTCCTTCCCGTACATCCAGGCTTATACAGAGGACGTTGAGGCCTATGCCGCGTCTCTGGACTTGAACTGGGGTTGGATCTTCCTCAACTATGCTCACAAGGTACAAGATGTCATCTCGTCGTACGGTGAGGCTTCCATTGAGAGGCTGAGGGCCGCTTCTACCAAGTACGATCCTACTGGTGTTTTCCAAAACCTGCGTCACTCGGGTTTCAAGATTCCCTTCTAGGTATCCATTGTGACAGTTGGCGAGAGTAAGAGCCCCCAGCATCAGAGATCGCCAATCTACTTAGCACTTTAATGAACAACATCATTATCACATAGACTTGTAATGTCAAACAACACAATCTCACGCTTTGACGACCGTCGACACCCCCTGTTGAACCTACATGCTCAAAATTTCATTCATCCTGACAATTCATTGGGGATTTTGACAACACTCGGTATCAGGAGACTTGGAGTAAGGTACTAGGTACTGTAGGTAGTATAGAATTCAGAACCGCTAGAAGGAACTCTACGTTTGCTATGTACTCTATGCATAAAGCGACCTCGATCGAACAACATCCATCTTGGAAACGAACCCGACTATCAACAGGTGCAGCCACCGCTCAAGGCCATACACGGTGCATGCGTGCAAAACTCCCAACAAGATCCATCACCCGCCATACCAGTACAGCAATAGCAACCAGCGCAACAACAATCTGGACCCAGACTGCCGCCCGCATTGGCGCCGCTCCTCAAGGGATCCATCTGTTTCCCAGCCTCGTAAGCGCCGTACACTATTCCGGCACCCACTCCCGAGGCAGCGACACCCCACAGCCCGTTCTGCATCGAGTTTTGGAACCCCTTGACGGCCTTGTCCGGTGTGATTTCGGTGAGTTTATGAGTTGGCGTCTCGAGACTTTCCGTGAACCAGTCGTAGTCTAGCGCGCATCCCTCAGGTTTCTTGATGATGCCGCCGAATTTCTTGAGCAGCTCCCGGCAGTCGTCGTATCCGAGATCCTCAGCTGCGATGGATGAGCGCGCCGCAGCCCATTCGGTATTGACTTCGTCTTTTGTCAACGTTGTCCAGCCGATCTGACAAACGGTGTAGTCGCGGGTGTGGTAGCCCTTGGCCGGTGTCGAAAGCTTGAGTGCCCTGAGCTTATTCATCTCTTCCTTCAAAGACGATGCAACCACCCTCGCTTCATATACCCGAGCAGGCTCGAACGAACTGGTCTTTTCGCTCTCTGGCACCTTGTCCCTCGGCTTCGGGACACTGCCATTCGGTAGGCGAAGCTCGTGTTTCTGGCCATGCGTGATGATGGCCCAATGTAAAAGACACCCGTCGTCGACGCGGCGAGAATACCACACTTGTTCGCCCTTGGTTGTGTCCTGTCCCTGCTTGCCGCGAAGGTCAACTTCCTCTTTCAACCTTTTTCTATCTTCTTCTTGTTGCTCTCTGGCCCTTAGGATCTCGGAATTTTTGAACATTGTGAGGTAACGGGTTCGAGGTTCAACGTAGAGGTATTGATCAAGACGTCTGACGCTGTGATCGTGGTTGGATTTTGACTACGATAGCCTCAAGATTGGGATCGGATTGTATAGCAATTTTCGCTCTATAGATATTGGCATATTACACTCCATAAAATAAGCGTGGGATCCTGGTTATCACTGCTTTAACGAAGCCGCTGAAGGCATGAGCTGCAGAACTGCGGCGTGCCCTGACATCGCTGCGTGGGCTGCGCGGACTGCGCCGCAGATAGCTGCCAAGTCTACCCCATCTCATAGGGCAGTTCGCTCTCACGCATTCTCAGATTGACCAATGTCAGCCTACGATCAATAGGATCTTTTTGGGTAGGATCTTTTGTGTCTTTCTTTACCACAAGCAGGGAGGCGCACCGCCTAAATTGACGACGAATATGACATCACCCCCTAGTTACGGGAAGATCTTCCTTGCATCGCCTCTGCTAAGCTTTCGGGCGGTTAATGTGGGGCAGTCTAATACCGGTCCCTTTCCTTCGCCCGATCAGCGAATGGCTAAATGATGCTTGTCTGGCATGCGCACCATGGGAGACACGTCAAACTACATGTAAGCTTCGCGTGCCACTCGGCAGAGGTGATGGGCCATCCTCAGCGCGTGGTCATTTCGCCTTCTGGGTGGCTGGGCCATCGGAAGACTTGCTCCCTGTCCTGATGCTATCGCGGCTCAATACATGTTGGTAGTCCTTTGGTCATACCCTAGATAGAGCCAAGCAGGGAAGCAAGCTTCGCAAAATTGACACCAAACATTGACTGTGCTGCAATTGTTACTTAACAATGAGCATGCAAGCTCCCCAGATATATAAGCAGCTGTGCTCTCTACGACCTATCGGAAGATTCGTCCTGCCCTCTCGCCTATGGTGTTATCGGTCGACACTCAGGGAGGTGACAAAGTAGGATGCTAGTCAAGAAGATCAGAACGCCTACCTACCTGCTTATTATACCTAATATTCTTATTCTTTTTTTACCTTTTATTATTTCTAATACTACTTTCATCATTTCTTGTATATTCATTAGAGAATACTCTTCAAAAGACGAATGATAATAGGGATAATAGGAATAGAAATAATAGAAAAAGAGCTAGGGAGGATACCGGTAGAGTGGCAAGTGATTTTGTCACCTACTTAACATTTCAAATCCACCTCCATCTTCATCCAACACTCATCAATGGCGTGCAGAGATAGGTCGTAACTTTAATGTTGATAGAGGGGAAAGGTCCACACAACACTGGTAAACCGACTACCTAGCCATTGTTCAAAGGAAGCCAGCTGAGAGAAAACTTGACTTTTCGAAGCCTTTAAGTACTCTCGCGCTTCAACGAAATCTCGGAGCGAGGTGTCGCAAGAAAAACCCACAACACACCAATCTCGTTCTCAGGTCATAAAAGTCCAACTCACCACTCTTAGAAGTACAACTTCCCTCTCGCCTAATTTTTCTTGGCATCTGCTGTTAGTGAATGAGTGAGCCTACCACCAAATTACTAACAGCCGAAAACTCTTCACCTCCCCTTGCCGGAGCCCGCATCCGCGATGGCCTCACAGCCGCCGTCGGGCACCGGACTGATGTCGGCCGACCAAGCCGACCCCGAACCAGGCTCCGGGACACCTCCGGAGCCGAACCCCACCTCAAGAGCTAAGCGACGCCGCGACGCCGAGGCACAGCCGACCCGGCCCAGCCTAACGGGAAGCCAGCTTGATGCCACCACCGACGCCCCTACCTCGGCCGAGGGGCCCGCAGCCTCTACCGCATCTGCTCCGAGCGGATCTGCCACAGGGTCCGTCTTGACAGCCCTTGCAGAAGAAGCTAGACAGTACGAGGCACGGAAAGACGTCTTTCTGACCATTGCACGGTCCGTCGACAGCGTTGTCGCCAGCTTTGACGGTTCTAGAAAGCAGATCGCGAAAGAAGCCACTGCCTATGTCATTCAAACCCTCAAGAGACTGATCAATCACGAGACAAGCCCAATAGCGGCCCGGAGTTGGGCGGCTGTCGTCGCACCGATGGCGGGCAACACCACTGCGGCGACCCGGAGCGGCCAGAGCTGCCAGAGCTCTGCCCGCCCGAAGGCCACACTCCCCGCCGAGGATCAGCCGCAGGCGCAGCCGAAGGAGGACCTCCGCATCTTTGCCCGCGTCCCGGAAGAAAGCTTAGCGGCCGCTCGGAAGATCGCACCGTTCGCCGTACGACAGATCGTCTGTAAGGCCGTTGGCCTGGGGCTAGCGGACCTTCCCCACGTCTACCATATCAGCACAGGTTACTCTCTGAAGCCGCGAAACAAGCAAATACAGGAAAGACTACTTACAAGTAAGGCAAAGCTGGCGGAATGCCTCGGCGCCCACCAAGTCGAGACGCCTATCAAGTGGCACACATACGTTGTGCCGCGATGCCCAACAAAACTACACAGCATTGGCGGGGACGTCCTGGACCCAGCCACACTCGTTGAAGATGAGGTCTTCGCACAGACAGGACAGAAGCCTGTCCTTGCTCGACCGTCCCGCCTTGGGCCCAACCCAGTCACGAACGAAATATCTTGGCTCATATCATTCACATCAGAGGTCACGCCCTTCAGGCTCTTCAACCAAAGCGGCAGATCTCTGCCCATCAAAAAACGAAGGACGCTCATCCGACATGACCCCGGCTGCCAGGGCTACCACGCCAACCGGTTCTGCGGACGACGACCGACTTGCAGCAACTGCGGAAGACCTTCCGACTCACACGAAACGGGACCTTGCATGGCCAGGCCCCAGTGTCCCAACTGCTGCGGCCCCTTCCAAGCCGGCCACACAGACTGCCCAGCGAGGCCCTCGGTCGTAAACGGCGTCGTCTCCCTTCCCGGTCGAAAGGAGCGGGCTCGGATCCGGAAGGCCGGCCAGAAAGCATCGGACACTCTGTACAAGGCTACTCGATCCGACAGTAGCCAGGAGGCGGCAGGCGTCCCTACCTCCACCAGCCAGAACCAGCAACCCGGCGCCAAGCGCGCGCGCACGAGAACGCCCTCCGCAAGCTCGATCGTTTGCCTCGGTGACGGAAGCACTGACAGCAGCAGCATGGATGAAGACGAGGCGGACGAAGGCGAAGGCGAAGACTCCCCCGACAACACCTCCATCGACCGTCCCGTGCTACCCATGCCAAGCAGGAGCCAACGGGCAGCACAGAAGCCAAACTACAACGTCGCGAATGCCTACACCCACCTCGAACTCGACTCGGAGACGTAAGCCGAGAGCGGCGACCCCACGGATGCTACGCGTTGCGCAGGGCAACGTCGGAAAGATCTCCCCGGCGCACACGGCTTTCCTGCAGCTCTGCTGGGAGGCTCAGATAGATGTGGTCCTCGTCCAGGAACCCTGGACGGGCTGGAAGGACGGAAACGTGCAACTGAACACGCACCCGGGTTTCGACTCTTTCGTCCCGGTCGACTTCTGGGACAGCGAAGGAACCAGACCAAGAGTATTGACCTACACACGCAAAGGGATAGGGATGACGGTGGAGCAGCAGAGGCCTGTCCACACGAGAGACGTACTGTGGCTGGTGGTCGACAAAACGACGACTATCGTCAACGTGTACAGACAACCCCGCGACCCCCACAGCCGCACAACAGGGATACTGCTAGAACTCAAACCCCCGGAGCGAGCTTTGATCGCGGGTGACTTCAACGCGCATCACTACTCTTGGGAGCCCGGGACGAGGAACGGGAACCGGGGAGATGACATTGCAGGCTGGGCAGACGGCCACAATCTCTCTCTTATCAGCGAAGTTGGGGTGGCAACCCAGGATTGCGGACATGTCCTGGACCTGGCTTTCTCTAATATCCCTTTTGCGCACGCGCAGGTCAGCCCACAGCTACACCCGGGAGCTGACCACGAGGCCATCGTGGCCGTCATACCACTATTCAAACGCCCAGTGTCACAGGGAGAGGGCCACCCGCAGCCACGGCCACTGTCAGTGCCCGACTCGGCGCTGCCTCGGCTGAGAGACCTGATCGAAGGGGGGCTAGCTGCGATGCCCAATCTGGGGGATCAACCTACTCCGGAAGACCTGGACGGGCAGGCAAGTCACATCGTCGAGCTCTTCTCCCGAGCCATTGAGGCGGTCGGCAAGAAGAGAGGAAAACATGGTAAAGGCGCGGCTTGGTGGACGGAGGAATGCGCAGAGGCCCACAGAGCATACCGTGCTGCCCGCAACCAACAAGCCTGGGAGACGGAGCAAGATGCGCACCTTTATCTAATGGAGAAACGAAAGGCGTTCCTGAGCACGGTGAGGAAGGCTAAGCGAGCATACTGGGCCGGAAAGATCGATGGAGTCGCTTCAGACCGGGACCTGTACCAGATCATGGGTTGGCGGAAGGCGAGCCCACTGACCAGAGCACCCCCATTGGTTGTGGACAACCAGACGATCGAGGATACTGACGAAAAGGCCCAAGCGCTTCGGGAAGCCCTTCTCGACAGGTTTAGTGCGGAAGATGACGCACCGGGTAATCCGTTTGACGTACCCGTCGTCCCAAGGCGAGCGATTACTTGGCAGGACAATGTTAGCGGAGAAGAAGTGAAGACGGCCACCTTAACAAAGACAACGACCCCTGGTGTGGACGGGATCACCACGCGCCTCCTCCAGGCCTGCTGGGGCGTCATCTCGGAGCCGGTCAGGCAGCTATTCCAGA